>NC_090447.1:638037307-638352463 GCF_031143425.1 Pleurodeles waltl
CAAAAGGTGCGAATCGCAAAATTCGGCCGTTTGCAAATGCAAAAATGCCTTTCAGAATAAATGAAAGGCATTCGCAGTGCAATTTTAAGGAATCGCTAAAATAGCGATTCCTTAAAATTGCGACCCCATTTAGAGAATCGCAAATTGCGATTCTCTAAATAGGAAATCACAAATAAGGAATCCTTATTTGCGATTTCTTAAGCACATGTATCAAGCATTTCCTAAATGCGAATTGGGCATTTAGGAAATGCAATTACCACCAACAGAAGTTTGGTGGTAACCATGTGCAAATTTTAAAAATGCATTTTAAATGCATTTTTAAAATTGACATGTAGCGCACACATGCCCCTAAGGCATGTGTGTGCTTCACATGTCCGTAAAAATATTTTTGGGGTGCAGCAGAGGGGGTCTTAGGCCCCCAGCACCCTCAGATTTGCATTTCCTAAATTGTGAATTCCTAACTGGAATTCGCAATTTAGGAAATGCAAAACCATTTGCAGCAGGCCCATAGGTGCAAATGGAGTTGGATTCTCTATTTGTGATTCAGTAATAGCATTTGCGAATTTTAAGAAATCGAAATTACCGAATCGCAAAAATCATGCATACCATTTTGCATTTCTTAAATAGCGATTTCTTAAAATTAGCTATTTAAGAAATACAATTTGTTTTTTGATACATCTGGCCCTATGTCTTAGTCAAAAAGCATGTGAAAAAGTCCTGTCTACAGCCACATTGGAAGTGTCCCTATAAGATTATCCTAATCACAATTATCAGCATGGAAAAGAAAAGGGTGAAAAGTCTCTGACAGGTAAAGAGGTCCAACTGCTGGATATCTCACTGGAGAAGAACTGGTAACAGTCAAATGAAGCAACTCCTGAGTCTACCACAGAACAAACAGAAAACTTTGCTGATCCAGGAGAAGGAACCAGTTCTGGAATAGAGACAAGAAATAATTCACACAATGAAAAATGGGTAAAATCTTACAGTAAAAAGAAAACAAAATTTAGTATATCAGCTGAATCAATACCACCGTCAATCAGATAAGAAGCAGAGTCATGTGGTATAAGTAAAACAGAAGAAGAATAAAGCACACTCAGAAGGTCAAAAAGATCTAGAGTACCTTGTCGAAGATATATGTTACCTGAAAAGACATATTGTTTGAACCAAATTCTGAACATTCTAATTTCTGATCTACTTGATTGGAGCAAAGAACTTCCACAGCCACCTTGAAAGTCCCTGATTACAAAAGAACTACTGATCTAAAACTACAAGACTAAGATGTAAAACTACTGAGATATTATTGAACTGTGTATAAAATAAAAAGACTAATAAAACTAATTGGAAAAGAAGATAGGAAAAGTAGGGATAACATTCTAGAATAACACTGAGTAGGTTTAATTATTGTTTATACAAAGATATTATCATTAACAAGATTAAGGACCTGATTTAGAGTTTGGCAGACAGGTTACTCCAGCGCAAACATGATGGATATCCCATCTGTCGTATTATGATTCCCATAGGATATAATGGGATTGTAATACGGTGGACAGGATATCAGTCCTTGGTTGTGATGGAGTAACCCCATCCGCCAAACTCAAAATCAGACCCTTACACACTCAAAAAAATAATTAAGAAAATAATTAAAAAGAAAAAGACTAACTGAAAAGGAAAACTAACCTGAAGAACAGTATCAATACTGTTTGACTTCAACAAGACATAATTAGGTGTCCTTACCAACACATTGGTAGTAGATCTGATTTTAGAGACAATTCCTGTAATGCCAATAGAATTAAGTGTAAGATATTTTGAGGTACTTTAATAACACTTATAGTTCTAGTAGGACAAGCAATAGTATTAGTAATACGCTTTTCACCTGATACAGAGAAAGCTGTAGAAGAATGTGTAAACGCAACATTAAAACTAGGTATGGGTGAAGATGAATTGAAGGCATGCTTTGTAAAATACATGAATTAAGATTATTCAATGAGTGTTTATTCTAAATTAGTACAAGAATACACTAAAGCTATTGAGGTAAAGAACTGCAATTTTTATGCACCTCTGCCATTATCTTCAAATGAACAAAAAGATGATCCTATTGTACTTAGGGTATACTTTAATTGTGGAGAGAATGCATATCTTGAATTGCCTGCTCATTGGGAGGGTATTTGTTATTTACACTTTTTTATCCAAAGATGAATCACATACAGAGCTTAGGTGCATTAACAATGACATCAACATACAAAATATACACTTGCAGTGTGAATGAAGGGACACAGTGGGAGACATATCTGTAGCAATCATCCCTGTTGTAGGAGTAGTCTTGAAAGATGAGAAAATTAGAAAGCTTTCAACTGTTGTTGATCGGTAAACAACTATTTCTCCTGGAGGTCTGTTAGTAGAAAACATTAGGCCTGTAGCAATTAGATCCATTGTTTTGAAGAACCGCTATGCGTTAGCTGAGAAAGGCAGAGTCTGCAAGATGCTGAAAATTGAAAATTGTTGTACTTACATTCCTGGCAGAAAGATTGTAGAGAATGCTAACAATATTTCTGATTTAAAACTTGATATTGAAACTTTAGAAATAATTAGTATAGTTCAAAGCTTTGCAAAAGGATTCATTAAGTAGCTAGTTGGCTTAAGGCAATAGGGGGAGAAGTCCTTAAAACAATATTAGTCCTGTGCTAATAGTAGTAGTGTGCTTCCTTATCTACATTAGCAATATACAAAGCAATAAAAATGATGTTGACGGAATGGAAGGCAGGAGCAGCTCCCACGTTGTCTAAATGGAGGCGGGGTGTTGAATGGTGTGCCCTGTGTGAAAACCCCATATATGAGGCCAGAGGATGCCCAAACAAATACAACAAGATATGGGGGAAATGGGGGAGCATGTAGGGTGTCTGGCCGGTCACGGAGTGGGACCCTCATCTGACATGCAGTTACGGAAGGGGCGGCCTCCTGGTGGGGGTCCTCCTGGCCCCCTCCGCCTCAACTGTCCAGAGCCCAAAGGTCACGATAGAACTTTATTAGCCTAGCACCACCCAGTCGTTTACTCTAATGCTTATTGTGTGCACACAGCTTTTAATACCGAAAGGCACAGGCCCCTGGTCACATTTCGGTCGTCCCAATTTCACTTCATTTCATTTTATTTTATATAATTTAGCGTCATGATATTTATTTATGTCACGTTATTTTTTGTTAACATTATGGTTCACTTTTCCTTGTATTTGGAATTTCTATGCAATCCTCTTTTATAAAATCAATAAAAAAAGAAAAGAGCTAGAGACATAAGAAAATTAAGAAAGATTTGAAATTGAGTGATACAGCACATGAAGAACATACAAGATTGAAAGAAAGAGAAAACTTGAAAGGAAAAGACAAGATACTGAAGAAGAAGATGAAAGTGAACTGTGACAAATATATTTGTGAACAAACTTGTGATGGTTCTGAACCAAGGGGGGAGGTTGCTAGAAATTTTATTAGAAAATAAAATTCATTTATTAAGTAACATGTATGTGTGAAAACTATGCCTAACCAAAAGCTGTATTTGAACATGCACTTTCCTTTCTAAACTTTGCATGATCTGGGTTTGCCTGGCTTTCTTGATTTGCTAACCTTGACAAATTCTAACATACTATTATAACCTCTGAATGGCACCAGCTTTCCTCTGAAACAAAGAAAGCTATATTACTTTATTCTTTCTGTTTATCTGACCTTCTTAGGAATTTCAATACTTGCTAAATTAATCTGAAACGTGCTTCATTATGAATAAGCTTATGGTGGGAAGATGAGTGTGAATGGAAATGACAGAGTACAAATAAACTTAAAACTCATACAAGTGTCTTGTTTTTCAGAGAGCAAAGTGCATGAGAAGGAATGCTTATGTATCCAGATTAATGTTTACAAAACAGATTATGTTGCATGTCTGGGCTGCTCTTTGTTCACAAAGTCACAGCAATGGAAAAGTGTTCGGTACTCAAGAAAATGCAGCTCCTGGTATCTATTATCTTGAATGAAACAACTTTGCTAAAATGTTTTTTTCCTATTATGTGTATAAATGTGTTGCCTGGAAAAGAACAGTTATAGTAGACATTAGCAGGCTCACTCTCAGACCCAGACTCTTTCTCTCTGAGCTCTTGAAACGCTCAGATTTACTTCCTGCCTAGACTATTCTCCATTAAAGGTCTGCTACAGTATTCTTTCTGACTACTGATGGTTTCACAGACCAGACCAGACTGTTACTTGGTGTGTTCTTTTTGCTATTCATTGATAAAAATGTTTTACTATTACTGATTCAGAATATTAGAATAGGGACAGATTTTGGGACATGCTTTATGCTATGTTTTATACATTTTAATTTACTAAGAAAGAAAGACTTATGATAAAATAAATATTTAAAAACTTTAATCAACTCTCATTACTGACTCCTGAAGAAAAGGAATGTGTAATGCTTTTATATTGAGAATTGCAACTTGTTCCTATACTCATTCCCAAGATCCTCCTCTTGGGTCCTAAGAGGTGCACAGTATCTAGCAGTTTTAGGATTCTTTGCTCTCTCAAAAGTATTTGCTCGCATTTCTGTGAGGAACTTTTCTGAAATCTGTGACAAACCACACACTGTTTCTACCATCCAGTGTTCACCCAAGTCTCATGATTAAAATGGGACATCACTTGAGTGGGTGGAACTGGTGCACACAACAGGAAAGGACCCACAATTCAATTTGAAGACAGCAACATATCCAGTAATAGAAATGACCTGAATTAGGTACAAGGGTGGGCGGCCACCAAAGGAACCTATCAAATCCAGACATTTCTGAAAGCTACACACCAGGGAGAATACAGTTTGGTGTGCCTTGCATGGATACCATTATGTTTTTTTTACCCACAATGCCCTGCACAGCTCTAACTTTGCATAACATTGCAATTTACCTTGCATTTCTGTGACATAAACTTCCAGAAGTGGTAGGGATCCACACAATTACTACCAGCCAGCGTTCTCCCACATGATGCAACCCCAATTGTGTGGCTGGGCCTAGTGCCCTGACAGAAACAAATAAAACCATGATGAATGGGGAGCCCTGTGAATGAACATAGATTTTGTAGTAACAATTACACAAGGAAATAGAACATACTCTTAGGAAGTGTGCGAGCAACATGTTAAAATGAGGATAAACTTCCACAAAGTACACATTAATTTTCATTGTAGAAGTACTGACAAAAGGAATAGGATTCAATGACAATTACAGATTGGATTCTTCTTTCAGAATGTGCTGCAAACCAATTCCTTTATGGAACTTTGTTTTTAATGTTTAGTCTGCCTTCGATCATGAAATAGAGATGGCTATCTTCTTTACTAAATAAACAGGTACAATGTGGAGATACAGCAATGCATTAAAGATACATAAATGTGTATTACAATCGCCAACAAAAGTGTGGACCTTGAAGAACTGCCGGAGTTAATATTTAAGGTGCAAGACTGATGGACACCAAATGGCTTTAAAATAAGAAGGCCAAAACTGAGACTATCACCTTTAGCATTGTTGTCCAGAGATTTTCATTTTTGATTTGTGTTTTTGGATCATTACAGAAGTAATTTAGCTTGGGCAGACATTGCTGATCTGGGCCAAATTTTTCTGGATGACATATTTAAAAATGGCAAATGTGTTGCAATGATGATGTAATATTTCAGAAACCACGAGACCTAAATACTTAATTTTGGTGTGAAAACATAGGTTTTGGGGTCAAGCAGTCCTATAAGGAAAGAAAAAAAACTCCTCAGAGCAACCCTGCCACCATTTTGAAAAATGGCGACTATAATAAAGGAAGAACAGACATTTATAGAAATGAAACAAATAATGACGTTTTTTAATTATTTTATCTACACACCAAGCAATGTTTCTGATCTGAAAATGATAAACATGATGTTCATCACTCCTATTTCAGACACATTTTCATAGTTTTCTTTAATTATTTGTTTTGGCAATTGCTTGTGGTACATTTGCAGTATGTAGAACATTTGAGAACAGCATATCGACATGGATATCTTTTTGTAGCACAGGTTTTGCAAGTACGTGTAAATTATGTGGGTAGAGGCTTTAGAACTTTCATATGTTTTAGCACCCCATTAATATCTTCCCAACCAAAGTCACATGGATCTTTCTCTACATATGCATGATCCAAAACATTTATGCATCTTCCAATTAAGTAAAACACTCTTTTAATGTGTCCATGCACAGAATACAACATCGCTGGAAGGTCACTTAGCGGGACTGATCTCTTCAACTCACTATACTGAAGATCATCAAACATGTGACAGTCAGAAGTAGTTTTCCACATAAGAACAAGGTATTTTTCTGCATCTTTGAAGTCATCATCTTCTTCTGTCTCAGCAAATCCTTTTAGAAAATTCACAGGTTCAGCAGGTAAAGCTCCAAGCTTTCTTGCAATTTTGCTCATAGTGTCATCACTCATAAGCATATGTGCCTTGATAAGGACACTAAGCATCTCTGGGTCAAGATTCTTGAGCAGAATTAATTGTCTTTTATTGCATATTCCATAATGTATTCATAACTCAGACAATCCTTGACTTATGAACATTGCAACAAATCTAAGTAGCACACTAATAACATCTTTGTCATTTGACAGTATAATGACTCGATTGGAACCCTTTCAAACACCCCACTCAACATGTGGGACAACACAAAGGTCAGCTTCCTCCAATTTGCTGTTAAGCTCTTGAACAAAATGGCCCACACGCTTTGACTATATCACTGCAGGCACCAACTGCTCATTGACACTCATTCTACTTGCAATAATTGGAAATTCAGTGTTCCTTGAAGTATCAGCAATGTTTTGGTGAGTTAACATCTCCAAGTTTATCTTGTTTGATGATGATGACCAGAACTTATCAGGTTGTACAGGTATGTGTGTCGAATTTTTGATGCAGGCAAGGTCAATTGTTCCACCTGTAGACATCATCTGATTCTCTCCCATTCTTTGACAGATAGTTAAAGATACCTGTCAAAGACAATGTGAAGTTCTTGCAAGGCACACACTGACTTTGATAACTGTAGGACAGTCAGAACAACCTCTCCGAAGTTTGGCATCGATGAAACTTGACCATTTGCAATTATGACATATAGTCCACAACAACAGCAGTTTTCAATGAGGACAAGTTTTCAAATTAAAATTCTTTAGGTTAAAGTTTTTTTCGAGCTTTGGTACAAGTTTGTGCTTCATTGATTTTGTTGCAGCATCTCTATCAAATAATGCGTTTGTTGGAAGAAGACCATGTGACAGAATATACTTGATATATTCACCCCGTTCTTTTGCTACATCTAACTCGCTATGTGCATGTCAAAGTTGTATTTTGTAAGCTGTTTTGCAGTGGCTGGTTGGACAAAACTCTTACTATGGCAATTAAAGCCTGGAAGTTTAGCTTTAGTGATTATGTCAAACAGCTTTTTCTCTTTCAACAGAAATCTCTGCTGCTTCAGTTCTGCGTGTAGTTTTGATCCATGTTCCAGGACATCTAGTAGATGCACCTTTATATCATTATCCACATATTGTTTGGTCTCAAAGTTGTGTAGTCGCACAGGCTCAGTCATTTCAAAGGGGTTTTCTTGCTGCTGCATGAAATGAAAAAGGCTGTCAACATGTTTATTAAAACTTTCCCCTCTCTTTCCCACAAGTTCATGGTGAGGAACAGTTTCGCTATGATTCATTAATTTTGAATTTGTCATGTATCTGAAAACATTGCAAATAGAAAGGACTTCATGGTAAACTGGCTGCCATTGAGCAACATATTAACGTTTACGTGTTTGACCAACAATTCCCTTGGAGCTTTTCTATGATCTCTCGACTGTTCCAGTCTCATATCTGGAGCCACAGCAATGAGCATTCCCTCTCTGTCTTTCACCACCAAATGTCATTGGATGAATTTTCTGTAGATGCATGGTTTTTTAATCTCTAGCTTCTTCACTCTTTCCATATGCCATGACCATATCTCAGTTAGTTTATGCAGTCACAAAACACAGTAATCCGTGACTCCATAGTCTTCATATATAGGTTCCAATCACCTTCCTGATTTGCATGTACCAAGTTTTTCTCTAGAGCTATCAGGTATAAAGCGTTTCCCCAGTACTTTCAAAGTTCTGATTTTTCTTCACATTCTTTGACAAACTCTACAACTTGCTTTTCATGTTTTCCGATTTTGAACTAAGGCGCTCATTCTGACCTTGGCAGGCGGCGGTACGGGAAACGCCAAGCGGCCGCCATGCGGCCACAATAACGCAGCCCACATTCCAACATTCCCGCTGGGCCGGCGGGCGCTAACCATGTTAGCGCCCGCCGGCCCAGTGGGAATGAGGCCGCAACCCAGGAGCCGGCGGTGTTGCGGCGGTGCGACGGGTGCAGTCGCACCCGTCGCGCTTTTCACTGTCTGTTTTCAGACAGTGAAAAGCAGGCCGGGGCCCTGTTAGGGGGCCCCTGCACTGCCCATGCCAGTGGCATGGGCAGTGCAGGGGCCCCCAGGGGCCCCAGGACACCCCTTACCGCCAGCCTCTTCCTGGCAGTGTAAACCGCTGCCCTGGCGGGTTATCACCACCGGGGGAAAATCGGCGGGACACCGCCGTCCCCGGCGGTGCCACCGCGGCTTTACTGCCGTGGTCAGAATGGGAAATGAAGCACTGCCAGCCTGTTGGCGGTGCTTCCGTCATTCTTGCCCTGGCGGTCCAAGACCGCCAGGGTCAGAATGACCCCCTAAGTGTATTGAACATTGCCTGGCTTTGCACTATGTCTTTTGGATGACGTGCACTCTGAGATAAGATATGCAAAATCAAATTTTTCATTCTTGTTCCAGAAAGCATTCCAACACAATGTTTCTATAGCCTCAGATACGATAAGCATACCTTGTAACAACCAAACATAATAAGTTCTGCTCAAGACTGACTGGACAGTTTTGCTTCCAAAAATGTCAGCCCCAATAAGTGCATAGTCTATGCCACATCTACTGAGATAATTTCCTGCACATCGCAACACAAATTATGTCATGTGGAAAACACCCGTAATTGGATAAAGATCATCAAATTCAACTGGATTTCTCATGAAAATGTCAGCTACAATATGGAAACACCTTCATCACAGACAATGGGCAGGATAGGCTGGTCTTTGAGCTGAGCATGCACATTTTAGAATTTTTTTAGAGCTGTGTACACTGTTGCGCAGTTTGTGACTGGAGATGGTATTACTGGTAAAACCCCAACCTCCTTCCGTGGGACAGTATTCAGGGAGATTAGAGCATGAATTCCAGCCCACGGAGGAACTGGCTTTTCTTAATCCTTCAGTCCACACTGAATAAGTGATATGATAAATTCATTTAAATCAGCTTTGCGGACCGCAGCATCAGGCAGAGGAAGATCCATTTTCTCAGCCACTTTGAAACTTTCTGGTAGGCTGGGACGTGTAGTGATTGTGCACACATTGACAAGACATATGGGTTATGAGATTGCAGGTTCATTTGTTTATGCCTACTGTTGACACAGCTTGTTTTCCAGCAGCTACTTCAATGGTACAGTCTTGACGAAGCACCATGGCAGTATCATGTGTGCTGCATGTTCCAGACAAAGAAGAGCTGTCTTCAAAATCAAAATTATCAAGAGCAGTAATTGTAAATTCTTTCCTGGTATTGATTTGGAAGTGGTGTTTTGTCAGATTCACAAGATTTTATGGCTTGAGCTGCTAACAAGTTCCTTCTCTACTGTGACATTATAACTGTTGATACACCAATACTGTTTACTGAAGTGATTAGCTTTCTACTTGTCATTGATTGCGTGGGCAGTCATCATTTGTAGCGGAACTGTCTTTTTGCCGTGATGTAATTCATAAAACATGATTTGGAAAATACAGTATATTTGCATAGCTTTAGCATGTTGGTTCATGCAATTGTCTTGCATTACTTCGCTTGTATTTTCAAACCATCATCAATGTTGTTGGCTTCTGTTCTAAACATAAGAACTTTAGTTTGTAAGAGTTTTCCTTTGCTGATATTAAACAATTATGTAAAAAATGTTAAGAAAACATCAGGCATTCTTGCTGACTCCCATGATTTGTGGAGTTCTGGGACATTGCATAATTTGTCATTAAGTTCAAAGTCTAAACCTTTCAGGATGTTTCTTAAAATGTTTCCTGCTGATTTTACTGCATTCTGTGATCTTATTTTGGCAGCAAGAACATCAGGAGTCAAATAAGTTGAAAACACCGTAAGTGGTTAATTCTTTTTTCTAGACTGACAATAACAAATTCTGTCATTGTACATTCTCACAAGAAAAATCCTAATTTCATTATTATGGATCAATACAGTTTCATTAATATTGACCATTATTTCTCTGATCTCACTGAGTGTTTACCCATAGCAGCACGGAAGAGTGGCTTTAAAACTTCATTTGCTTTTTTAAGAGTCCAAACTTCACTGAAGGCTGGTGGTTATTTTGCTGCTGGGAGCTCATTGTGCATTCATATTTTAGAAAGCATGCACACATGCAGTTCAAATGGGCATACAAATCTGTTGCAAATACGTTCACCTCGCTTTTTATATCACCTACTTAGCTGAAAGCTTAATCTTGGAAGAAACTAACTGCAGATAAAAACCTGCTCGCCCTTTGAGACTCACATATTCTGTACTTTGTTCTTTCCTCAATACCTTTTGCACTTGTTCTGGCGAAACCACAGATAACAGGTTGAAGATCCTTTGCTCTCTTATCAGTTGTTGGAGGTGGATGAGGGGTAGCCATTGATCTTCTAAGTGGGTGTGCATTTAGGTTTGGTTGTTGTCACTTTCTCATAAGACTTGAATTCTTGTTGTTATTTACTGGTTTCTGCTATTTTTGATGTTTTTTCTCCAGGCTTTTTCCATTACATATGAATTGTTGCACTTATTGTTTCAATGATAAAATATTTGATCCTCTTCACCCATCAATTTCAATCTTTTGTGAACGTTATCTTGCAGTATTTCTGCAATATCTCTCACTCTCTTCTGTCCACTGTTGATGTTAGCTTTTCTTTCAGATTAGTTTGGCAAATGACACATTTTTCTTTGTTGAAGGAGTCCTCGGATTTTGTAGTTAGCAACACTCAGTCAGGAGGTAAAAGTCCTCAGCTATCACCTGCTTTGCTCATATTTATGAATCTGAATCAATGAATAACCTGGAAGAAAAACAATATTAAAATAAATTACCAATATGATGGCAAAAACACCTCATTATAGAGACGCCATTTTGGAAAATGGCAGAAGGATTGCTCTGAGGAGTTATTTTCTGTTTCTGTAAGACTACATGACACCCAAAACCTGTGTTTTTACACCAATGTGAAGTATATAAGTCTCATGATTCCTGAAATATTGTATCATCCCTGCAAAAGATTTGCCATTTTTAAAAACTGGATTAACAATGTCGACCCAAGCTGAATTACTTCTCTAAAGATATAAAAACTAAAACCAAAAATGAAAATATCTGGACAACATTTTTTTATGGAGGCACATCAAAGGGCCAGGACTATTAGTCTACATGGTGAATCTCATCAACTTACAGCTAAGGTTACACACATATCATTTATCCTAGATGAGCAAATGTCCAAGACCAGTGGTGAAACATTTTTCTTCCAAATCAAAAAGCTTCTCTACATTTTCCCATTTCTCTTTTTCAATCACTGGGCACTGTTTATTGAAAAGAGGCCCATATTTTTCTAACTATACCCTCCTTGACTGTGGTGTCCCATAAGTGTCACACATTTCTCCCACCCTCTTTCTCTTCAGCTTCATTAAACCTTCCTGTTTTCAATGCTTTCTGCTTTCAAAGTGAATATGAGGTGATATAAACTTCCATCAAAGGATTGTTCTGCAGTTAATTCTGAAAGAAAACTCAGGTTTTAAGCGTTTCCTCAATGGAGGGCATTTATTCCTTCATCACTGTCTACTAGAATGATTACTATGCTCATCTACTTAAAAAGGTATTTTCTGTCAGAGTGATGCTGTCTAGCTCATATGTGGACTTGATAAAAGAGATTATGGGGCTCATTATGACCCCGACAGTAGGTGATAATGTGGCGGTTGTACCGCCAAAAGGTTTGCGGTACATACCACCAAATTATGACATTGGCGGGTTGGCTGTAGCCAACCCGCCAATTTACCATTCCTACCGCCATGGCGGTAGCAGCAACATGGGCGGAGATAATGATCTCCAGCCCTGCGGCCACTATGGTACCGCAGGCAGCATTTTGAGCCTGCCTACCGCGATGGTTTTCATGGCGTTCGCAAAGGCACGAAAACCATGGCGGTATGCCCTACCAATGACAGGGAATTCTTTCCCTGACACTGGTAGGAGGCTCACCCTCTCCATCCACGCTCCCCCCTTCCAATCCCCCACCCCTCATACACGCACACACTCGCAGACACGCACCATGCATACACACACTCACTCAAACTGGTATACACATATTCATTCACGCATGCATTCATTCATTCTCGCACAAATCCGTACACCCATTCACACTGACATGCAGACACGCATTCACATTTCCATTCTTACACGCATTCACACACATGCATACATCCACAAAACCAACAATACACACACAGGCGCATTCACACACACACTCACACATTCATTCACACAACCCAACACACACACACATAACACCCCCAACCTCCCTCCCCTGTCAGAAGCTCAACTTAGCTGCATCTGGGTATCTTCCAGCAGGGAACGGGACGGGGCACTGCTACCACCAACAGCACCCACCAGCAGAACATCGCCAGGCCGCATCATGTGTCATGATATGGCTGGCGGCACTCTAATGGCGTGGCGTGCTAGTGGTAGCAGCGCCACCTTACCACCATCCGCCAGTATGGCCAAAACCAGATTTCCGCCCTTCTTCTGGCGGAAGTCCGGCTGTGGTCATAATCTAGCAAACGGATGGTAGCCGCAATGACGGTCTTTTGCCGGCTGTCATCGCGGCGGTAGGTGGCTTATACTGCCATTGTCATAATGTAGGCCTATGTGTTTGACTGGAGGACATAAATCTACCTACTTGTTAAAGACATATTCCATTTACGTTTTGTACTTTGCATGTGAACACATTACTAAAAAGGGACCCAGCTACCCACAAAACACTCTTGTAAGGTAGGCACCCTGTTGTCCTCTAAAATGCTCCGGAAAAATACCGCTAAAGACTCAGCTCTGAGGAGGCCTGCCACATCTTTGCTTTTTACTGATAAGGTCTGGAATGTCTTGCCCACGGAACTCAGAGCTGTTTCGTCCTTAGAACAGTAAGAAAATGCATGCCATTTGTGTTCACAGCTGGCTCTCCTTTTCTCCTGCCACCTTTTTAACTATCTTTTCTGGCTGCTCTATTCTCTTCTAATGTGTCTGCTCACTAATTTAGCTCATCCCTGTTAGTGCATGTCTTTCAGTTGGTAGTTGGAAATCTATCGGAAAAGGGGCGTGATTAACGTGGACATTTATTTACTTAGTCTATTCCCACAGTACCACTGCTAGCCACCAGGATTTTGTCCTGTATCCGATTTCCTTAGCTCACTTCTATAAAACTATTGGGATGACTTTTTACAGAATTCACATTGAGTGGGGCATTTATCTGGCCTAGTCTTTCGGTTTTAGGTTTTCCAGAGAAGCTCAAGACTTGATAAGCATGGTTAAATTCATTGTACACTAGCCCAAGTATTGCGTCCTTCTGAAGACCATATGAGACGCCAATACAAAAAACACATCCCAACAGAATGGTCAAACTAAAATTAGGAAAGGCATACCCAGAAGAACGGACATAACTAAAGGGATAAACACATTAACTGATAAAATAAGAATTCTGCTAAGCCATAATCAACATTTTGAGATGAAGGGTGTAAAAGAAATGCAGGAATATGGCCTGGTTAAAATTTTTATTACAATTGTTCTTTAGTGAGGGAGTCAGTAAATCTAGAATGCCTAACGTATGTTTTCCCATACAATTTACTATTGACAAAGAGTACCTATGCCCATGCAGGAGAACCACAGGTACTTCTTAATCAACTGAAGTAGGTTGGAATCCTGATGCTTTACACTTGGTGCCATTCTTCATGGTGGCTCCATTTCTATTTGTCAGTATCTGACGCAAACAATACACTCCTAAGCAGCTCATACAGAACCAGACAAGCAGCATTTGTTGCTGGCGAGGAGAGACCTCATTAATGAAGCATGCCACCAAGTCTTGGTGAGGAATTAGCATCCTTTTTAAGGTAAATCCCCTTGTTGAAGTAAGCCTCAGCAAGGCCTACTAGTGCAAGGGGTTCACCCTTCTCTGCACAAAGTCCTCAGACCATATAGGAAGAAGTTGGCACAGAAACTGAAATAAAAGACAAAGTTTATTAAACCTCATGAGGTGGTACTACAGTTCATACAGCACCCTTCTATAATGTTTGAAGTAGCACACTGAACTGAGAGAGCATGGTCCTTTTATACCCACGCAGGGGATAAAAGGAGGTGGTGCAATTATAGAAGCAAGACTTGCATACATGTAAGGTCATGTGGAAATGCACAGTCGACAGGTAGGAGGGGCTAACAGTTTTCAAGGACTAACAGCTGCAGACCACACTGGGCATGTGCGAAAGTGGGAGATGCTAAATATAACTTGTCACTAGGCAGATTTTCAAGAGTAGTTAACAGAAAGGTAGGACAGAGCACATGGTGAGCACATGGCAGCATGTGGCAGAGAAAATAGCTGCCATGAATACAAAATGGATTCTGCGAAATGTTCACAATAGTTACTAAATACAAGATGTCTTCTGCTAATGCTTAATCTAATCGCTGCTAAACTACAACAGACAACCCTTTCAGCATTAGCCGAAGACATTCGTCTTTCTGGGATAATCTAAATATTCATCTTGTATATTTATGCTCATCATTTCAGCTATTTCCTTATCTAACATGTGTTGTGCTTTCATTTCTGTAATATTTCTTTTGGTAGGCATACAAGCAGTAATGCACATGGAGCAGAACATTGGACCACACTGAATACAGATACAGCATGTGAAAGATATTGCAATCATTACACACAGGATAGTCAGTAGTTTCCAGCCCCAGGCGGAAACAAGAGCCCAAAACCATCCAGAAAAAGTCCAAGTACCAGCTTCTGTGTGGATTTTTGCAGCAATTTTATGCAATTTAGATATTGCATCATATACTGAAGGTGAGTGATCTGGAATAAAAACACAGCAACTACTACCGATGATGCGACATGCACCACCTCGGTCAGCTAATATCACATCTAGTACCATACGATTTTGGAGTGCTACAATCCTCGCAATTTGGAGCTCCTCAGTAATATTCCCAAGTTCCAGAGCTGCCTGATTGGTACCAGCTTCCACAACCCTAGTCAATCGTCTCACTTTCCTACTGTTTAACGCAGCACCCACAAAGGAGAACAACCCTAAATTAAAATCAACATATTGTTGCAGGCTAGTATCCGTTTGGTCTACCTCATTTGTCCTTATTGCCCTTTTATATCTATTTTTAATGATGTCATTGAACAGGTTAAAATCTCGGTGATATGATGCAGGGGCCAAAAACACAAGGGGTAATAGAAAAGATACATAACACACACCTGACCACCCCACAGGTAGTTGGTAATATCCATAGTTACCACAAAGAAAATATGTATTATGTGAAGCTGTAAAACTACTATTATTTACACCCTCAATAGTTAAAATCAAGGTACTATCGCTTATCCCTACTGGAATTCGCCCAATGCTACGTATACATAAATCTGCTTTAGTTTTTGTAACAGAAATCACAAATTGTTCTTTCTTGTCAGAGTCTCTTATATTTGTGAAGACATATGGTATTGAAACATTGTCCAGTTGATACTCTTCCCATTCCCATTTAGTTCCTTTGGCTTGGGGATACCCATCTTTGTCTTGGTAGCATACTTTATTAAGGCGAAAAAGAAGTCCGCCCTCTGTACGTTTTCCAGATGCAAACAAAAGCGTATACCAAGCTTGACAAGAACCATTGTGTGAAAAAGGAAGAGGAATGAAAGGTGTTCCTCCTTTCTTTTGATGCGCAGGTATCATTCCACATATCCAACAGTTAGTAGTATTTGTAGCATTATGAGTATGATGCAACATCTGAATGAAAGTATTATTGAAGTACGATTGAAGGTGCTTCTGCTCCTGATAGGGAAGCATAAAGTAATAGTGATCCTCTGGTACTGGAGTAGTGGCAACAAAAAACTCACGAGCAGGAGCCTTCTTTTCAACAAACCAAGTGATTATTGCTATAATCACCAAAACAACAACAAACCCCATAGTACTAATGATCAGTTTGTTATTCATTTTAGCAACAGTGATAATCGACCCTTTCAGAAATGAATTAAAAACAATCGTTGGAGCTCTTATCCCTGGGCAGCCGCTGATTTCTTCACCACGGGCCAAGACGGGTGTCACTACTCTAATGCATGGGTGATCCCCCAACTTGCCACATTGGCTCTCCATTTCACTAAACCAGGGCGGTAGCTCAACCAGTTTAAAAAAAAAAAATTCAGATTCTTTCCTCGGTCTCAAATTATATCGCGACACTCCAGAAGTCGTATGGTCCGGGAAGACCTCTGCAGATTCGTCAGGTGATATAGCACGGCCTTTCTCCGTAGTCAAAATCTCTCGATGATCAGTCAGCACAGCAGGTTCCACCAAGGTAGGTAGCACTCTCTTGCAGTGAGTACTATGGACCCAATTCTTTCGGTTCGTCACTCGAACTGCTGTCCTTGTCGCAAGGAGCACCTGTTCTGGGCCTCGCCATCTTGGTTCCAAGCTGCTTGATCTTTCAAAGGACTTAATCATCACCTGGTCACCAGGTCGGAGTTCATGGCCTTCACCTGTATATCTGTCAGGAAGTGCTTCTCCAACCTGTTGATGAATAGAAACCAAATTGTCGGTTAACTGTGCCAAATAATCATTCATCAGGACACAAGGTACATCATATACAGAATTTGACTTAGGAACTCCCCAAATGTCCATTGGCCTCCCAAAAACCACTTCATAAGGACTAAGGCCGATTCGAGAGTGTGGCACTGACCTAATAGACAATAATGCCAACGGTAATACATCCGGCCAAGTTAAGGATGTGGAAGCCTGTATCTTCGCTAACTTCAACTTCAAAGTAGCATTATATCTTTCCACCAACCCTGCTGATTGTGGGTGGAAAACTGCATGGAACTTCTGTTTGATCCCTAATCCTTTCAGGACATACTTAATAACTTCCCCAACAAAATGAGGTCCGTTATCATTCCATAAAAGTCTGCAAACACCAAACCTAGGGAAAAATTATTTCAAAAGTACCTTTGCTGTGGTAATGGCAGTATTATCCTTTGTGGGGTACGCCTCTGTCCATTTACTGAAGGCACATACCACCACCAAGACATACTTTAAATTGTTGCAGCGTTCAAGCTGAATATAATCCATTTGTAGAACTTCAAAAGGTGCAGTTGATGTAGCAAACCCTCCCGGAGGAGTACGTGTCCCTTTTCCAGGATTGTATTGTAAACAGATCAAACAAGACTGTACTACTCTCTTAGCTGTACTGGAAATTTCTGGATGCTCCCAAACTTGCGTAAGCAACTTTGTTATTGTTGAAGCTCCAACATGTGGCAGCCCATGTGCCATCTGAACCATAGGTTGTACAAAAGCTATAGGCAATTTCCATTTATCCATCTGCTTATTCCACCAACAGCCCTCATCATCCAATTCTCCTTCTTCAGACCATTCCTCACGTTCTTTCACAGAAGCAGATTTCTGTATATCTAATACGTCTTGTCTAGCATTATGCCAACGTTCAGCTTGTGACTTCACTACATACATAGAAGTAGTACTTCTCTGGATAGCAGTCTCACGTGCTACGCGGTCCGCAAGAGCATTACCTTGCCCTATCTTATCGGTCACTTTCTTGTGTGCACTACATTTCACAATAGCTAGTTTCTTTGGATATTGCAATGCAGTCAAGAGGTTATGCACTAATTCTCCGTGCATTATCTGTATACCGTGGGATGTGAGAAAGCCTCTCTCGTTCCAAAGCAAACCAAAATCATGAACCACTCCAACAGCATAGCGGCTGTCTGTATAAATGTTCACACATAAGTCAGTACTAAGCTCACATGCTCGTGTCAAAGCTATTAGTTCAGCTTCTTGAGCTGACTTCTGTGGTATACGAGCTGTCTCCACTACCGTGTGTGTTGTGGTGATTGCATATGCAGCTGAGGTCATACCATCTGGCAACTTCAAACAAGACCCATCAACCCACAGTTCCCCGTCTACATCTGGAAGGGGCGTATCTTGTAAATCAATACAACCCTTTGTCTGTTCTTCGGTAAGGAATATACAATCATGTGTTTCTTGTGACTGAGGCTGAGTCACCGGATATGGCAACAAAGTGGCTGGATTTAGTGTTGCACATCTCTTCAGTGTAATGTGAGGAGCCAGCAATGTCAATTCATATCCTTTCATGCGAGCGCTAGTTAAATGTTGTGTCTTTGTTTGATTTAAAAGAGCATCAACCGCATGGGGTACTAACACCAACAGCCTATCTGACAAAACTATCCCTTCACTCTGACGTATTGACACAGCTGTTGCAGCAACTGAACGAAAACACTCAGGCAACGCTCGAGCGACAGGGTCAAGTACTGCTGAAAAATATGCACAGGGACGCTGCTTATCGCCATGTGTCTGTACTAAAACTGACAATGCACATCCATCTTTCTCATGTACGTAAAGTGCAAAAGGCTTCATGTAATCTGCAGTACCTAACACTGGTGCTGAACAAAGGGCTTGTCGTAGCTGCCGGAAAGCAGTTTCACATTCATTTGTCCATGGGAGGGGCATTGGAGTATCTTTAGTCAAAAGTGCTAGCAAAGGTTTGACAATGTGTGAAAACCCTAATATCCATTGCCTACAAAAAGAAGTAAGACCAAGGAATGCACAAACATCTTTCTGAGTAGAGGGTACTGGTGTGTCTAAAATTGCTTGAATACGATCTGATGTAAGTGCACGGCCCTCCTTAGACAAAAGGTGACCTAAATAGGTTACCTTTGGTCTACAATATTGCAATTTCTTTCGTGATACTTTATGATGGTGTGAAGCAAGAAAAGAAAGTAAGGACAAAGTGCACTTTTCACATTGCTCAGGGGTATCAGCCGCCAACAAAATATCATTGACATATTGTATGAGAGCCACACCTTCAGGCAAAACAAAAGAATCATGTTGTTGTTTTAACGCTTGACTATAAATACTTGGACTCTCCGTATAGCCTTGAGGAACTCTGCAAAATCTAAATGATCGTTTATTCAAAGTAAAGCCAAACAAATATCGGCTGTCAGGATGAATAGGGATCGAAAAGAAAGCATTCTTCAAGTCTATCACAGAGAACGTAGTTGCTGTCGGGGGAACCAAAGTAAGAAGTGTCGTGATGTCAGATACCACAGGATATTGTGGTATCACAATTTTATTGACTTCTCGTAAATCAATAACGAATCGGTAAATCCTGGTATCAGTATCCTTTTTCAGAATAGGAAGAATCGGACTGTTACAAACATTATACAGAACTTCCTCAACAACTCCAACTGCAATAAGATCATGCACAATTCGTGTGAGTGCTTCTTCGCCCTTCTGTGAAATGTTGTATTGAGGCAAACGTGGCAATACAGCTCCCTCCTTGACACTAATATGTACTGGTGGAATAATCATTTGTCCCACATCAGTATCTGAAGTAGCCCACAAAGTACTAGGGAGTGAAGCTAATGCAATATCCTCTTTAACAAGACAAACTCTTTCCATCACAGGATAATTATCATTTAAAATAACACGCACTCCTTCAGGAGAGCATCGTATTGTAGCCCTGAAATACTTGAGTATATCAAGACCCACAATATTGTCTGGTGTATTTGGAGAAAGCAAAAATGGACATGGAGCAGTAAATTTATCAACATGGAATGCAAGTGGTTGTGACAATGGGCTAGGGGAAGGTGTTCCATCGAAACCTATCGATTTAATGGTTAAGCCAGACAGGGGAGCCCTTGGAATCAATTCTTTAGACAAGGTGCTACGAGTAGCTCCTGTATCAACCAGAAACTGATCAGTAGAACTTAAAACGAGTGATGTAACATAGGGACCCCTCTGATCTACTGGAACTTCAACTGATTCCTTACCCCATCTTAGGCAATCCTATGCATAAGCAGAATCTTGGAAATCAGGCTGCACATGGTTAGACATCTGGTATTGGTTCCGTCTATCAAAAGTGTTAAACCCATCCTGCCCTCGTACATTAGCATCAACCCTAGCATGATCATTCGTGCTTCTTCTAGGTCCTGAATATCCTGAGCGATTTCTCATTTGTCCCCGACCACGTGAACACTGCTGAACACGTAGTGCTGGACAATCGGCAGCCCAATGCCCAAATTTCTTACAATACGCACACTGATCAACAGACAAATTCGAACGAGTGTAAGAAGAACGATAAGATCCACGTCCACCTCTATCACTAACTCTAAAAGGCGGACCATAAGCTTGAGCCAACATAACCTTCGTCTTTAATTCTTTCATCTTTTTATCCTCGCTACCCTTTGCTTCTAATTCCTGACGTTCATAATACTGAGCCATAGTCAAAAGAGAAACCGGAGTACAGGTAGTCCATTAACTTTCACTAGCTTTTAGACGACTAGTTATTCCTGGTAACAGATTTGCGACATATTTATCAACAAACAAATGTCTGCCTGTATCATCTGACAATAACTGGCCTCCAAAATCATGAAATGCTTCTTCAAAGCGTGTAAAGAAATCAGAGACCGATTCATCTGCCTTTTGCTTACACGACGCTAAAACAGTCCAATCTATCTTTTTAGGGAGAATAATCGTTTTTTAACTTAACTAATATGGCTGCAGGAAGATCTAGAATCAACTGATATAGCTTTTTCGCAGGTTCCCTATCCCCTTTCCTTTGTTCAGTTTTGCACCAGAGCAGGGACTGGGGGGTTCCCTAAACCGGTGTAGACTGGCTTATGCAAGGAGGGCACCATCTGTGCCCTTCAAATCATTTCCAGAGGCTGGGAGAGGCTACCCTTCCCCAGCCTTTAACACCTATTTCCAAAGAGAGAGGGCGTAACATCCTGCTCTCAGAGGAAATGCTTTGTTCTGCCTTCCTGAGACTGGGCTGCCCAGGCCCCAGGAGGGCAGAACCCTGTTTGTGGGTTGGCAGCAGCTGTAGCTGCAGAGAAAACCCCAGAGAGCTGGTTTAGCAGTACTGGGGGTCCATAGTGGAGCCCCCAGGATGCATGGAATTGACTCCCCAATACCAGATTTGGAATGGGGGGACAATTCCATGATCTTAGGCATGTTACATGGCCATATTCGGAGTTACCATTGTGAAGCTACATATAGGTATTGACCTATATGTAGTGCAAGCGTGTAATGGTGTCCCCGCACTCACACAGTCTGGGGAAATTGCCCTGAACTATGTGGGGGCACCTTTGCCAGTGCAAGGGTGTCCTCACACTTAGTAACTTTGCACCTAACCTTCAGCAAGTGAAGGTTAGACATATAGGTGACTTAAAAGTTACTTAAGTACAGTGAAAATGGCTGTGAAATAACGTGTGTGTTATTTCACTCAGGCTGCAAAGGCAGTCCTGTGTAAAGGGTTTGTCTGCGCTCTCTATGGGTGGCAAAAGAAATGCTGCAGCCCATATGGATCTCCTGGAACCCCAATCCCCTGGGTGCCTAGGTACCATATACTATGGAATTATAAGGGTGTTCCAATATGCCAATTGAAATAGGTAAAAGTGGTCACTAGCCTATAGTGACAAATTTAAGGGCGGAAAGAGCATGAGTACTGAGGTTCTGATCAGCAGAGCCTCGTTGACACAGTCAGGCACTACACAGGTGCACACATTCAGGCCACAAACTATGAGCACTGGGGTCCTGGCTAGCAGGATCCCAGTGTAACAGACAAACACATACTGACATACATGTATAAATGGGGGTAACATGCCAAGACAGACTGTACTTTTCTACACCCCCCCGAACAAGGGACAAAAAGGCTAACCTTGCCCAGATGAGTATTCATTGTCTAAGTGGAAAAATATGGAGAGTCCATCTGCATTGGAGTGGGAACTCCCATGTCTCTGTTCCATTGTATAGTCCATTTCCTGTACGGAGATGGACCACCTCAACAATTTAGGGTTTTCACCTTTTGTTTGTTTCAGCCATAATGGAGGTTTGTGGTCTGTCTGAAAAATAAAGTGAGTACCAAAGAGGTATGGTCTCAACTTTTTCAAGGCCCATACCACAGCAAAGGCCTCCCTCTCTATGGCAGACCAACGCTTTTCTCTAGGGGTCAACCTCCTGCTGATAAAAGCAACAGGTTGATCCTGGCCCTCTGTGTTTAGCTGTGATAGAACTTCCCCTACCCGTAATTCACAAGCATCAGTTTCAACTATGAATTATTTGGAGTAAAAAGGGCTTTTTAGGACAGGTGCAGAGCACATGGCCTGTTTGAGCTCATCAAAAGCGTTTTGACAGCTAGCTGTCCATAATACCTTTTTAGGCATCTTCTTTGATGTGAGGTCATTAACAGGAGCAGCTATAGTGCCATAATTCTTGATGAACCTCCTGTAGTACCCAGTGAGGCCTAGAAAGGCTCTCACTTGGGTTTGAGTTGTAGGGGGAGTCCATGCCATAATGGTTTGGATCTTCCCCTGCAGTGGTGCAATCCGTTCCTCACCTACCAGGTGGCCCAGATAAACCACTTTCCCCTGCCCTATCTGGCACTTTGAGGCATTGATAGTGAGCCTGCCTTTTGCAGGGCCTCCAAAACTTTCTATAAGTGGACCAGGTGATCATCCCAGGTGGAGCTAAAGACAGCTATATAGTTTAGATATGCTGCACTAAAGGCTTCCAATCCTTGGAGGACTGTATTCACCGACCCCTGAAAAGTGACAGGTGCATTTTTCAATCCAAAGGGCATAACTGTGAACTGATAATGCCCTCCTACGGTTGAAAATGCTGTCCTTTGTTTAGCATTTTCTGATAACTTAATCTGCCAAAACACTGCAGTTAAATCAAAAGTGCTTAGATACTTGGCAGAAGCCAGTGTATCTACCAGGTCATCTGCCCTGGGTATAGGGTGAGCATCAGTTTTTGTTACTTAATTGAGACCCCTATAGTCCACACAAAACCCCATTTCCTTTTTTCCATCTTTACTATGAGGTTTGGGGACAAGCATCACTGGGCTGGCCCAGGGGCTTCCAGAGGATTCAGTCACTCCAAGAACTAACATTTTCTGTACCTCTTGATTGATACAGTCTCTGACATGGTCAGGATGTCTATAAATCTTACTTTTGACAGGTAAACTGTCTCCAGTATCAAGTGTGTGCTCACACCAGGTCGTTGTACCTGGAATTAGTGAGAAGAGGTCAGAGAACTGATCAAGGAGATTTATGCAGTTGTCCTTCTGCTCAGCAGTAAGGCAATCTGCCAATAAAACTCCCTCCACTAAGCCATCAGCTTCAGTGGTGGAGAAGAGGGACACTCTCTTCCTCCTGCCCCTCGTCTGTGGCCATGAGCAGGGTTAAGTCAGCCCTGTCATTGTAAGGATTAGGTGATTGACATGAAGAGCGAGCATGAGCACTGAAGTTCTGATTAGCAGAGCCTCAGTGACACAGTTCGGCACTACACAGGTATAACATTCAGGCCACAAACTGTGAGCACTGGGGTCATGGCTAGCAGGATCTCAGTGAGAGAGGAAAAACATACTGACATACATGTAAACATGGGGGTACTATGCCAAAAAAGATGGTACTTTCCTACAATGCTTCCTTACATGGTGTTGCTGTTCAGTTTCAAAACTCACCAAATAATAAATGTTATCACTGCTGAGTGTAGGAGCACTGGTGATCAACGTATTGACTTTAGTAGAATAAATACATAGTTGATTCAAGGTGCTAGGGTGCATTAAAGACTTGAATACCAGCTCAGCTCCCTTTTAGGAGGAGTTGCAGGTTTCCATCTCCTCGGGGCTTGTGAAACCAAATGGAGTTTCAAAACATTTACTCCTTTAATTTCCCTTTTTAAATGTTTTTTATTGAGATTAACAATAGAACAGCATATGTTTCTACATATTTCTTCTATAAACAGACAATGAATCATACGGACGAACATAACAATAATGTGGAATGCTGCTCATATTGTCCAGAAATGACGCTCTACCACTAATGTCTCATGTAACCACATTGGGCTCCATTCTAAGTCTTCAGAAGTGGTGTCTCCACAGGAGATGCCGCCCTCCAAGACTATGAGTTTCACCAGCTGCGAGAACAGACTGGTGAAACCAAATGCTTTTTTCATTCACATTTTCCAACTCCTCAAAGCAGGTGGTAATTATACAGGGAACAGGACAAAACTAAACACAGACAATTGTGGTGCCTGCATGTTATTTTCCAGTCTGGAAACTTGTGATTGTCATTAACTGGGATGAAGACATGAAAGGTATCCCCGACTCTTACCCCATTATCTCTCCTTCTTGTGTTCAGCTATCTTGTAACGAGGCCCCTTGCTTCTCTTCTTCTTTTAAATAGCAAGTATTTATAGTGGCAAAAGCACACACAATTGTATTTCATTTAAATGTAACAGACGTTATCATTCCCATTAAAAATAGCCAAGTACACTCACCTCTCAGAGAAATGTTTATCATTACCACATACAATCACACTTGCTCTCACTTTCCCAAGCTGTAGAGAAGGTCATCTTGCTCATACTTCTTGATTTGATTTTTGCAAATAAATGTGTACAAGCTGAAAAAGCAGTTGAGGATTCACATTTTCACGAGAGTTAGTAATGAGACAAGAAAAGGTGGTAATGCTGCTTTCTCTTCGTACGCTCTGCTGCCCCTAAAGTTCAAGAATCCCAGGACTTGCAAGTCTGAAATAGCACTCACCTGACAAGACCTGGAAGGGCAGAGAAAGAACACCTGTCACAGCTTATCCACTTCACTGTAGTCAAGCAATAGTATATTCATGCATCAGCGCTTGGAGTGCAGAAGGTGAGAGTTCACTTCTCTTGTTTCCCACCTAGCAGTAATAGACTTGCTGCCCACTCATCATCAATACATTTTCCACCCTAGTTGCAGGAAGTCATCGAATGAAGCAGCTTATATAAAAGTGGTGATTGGTACACCTGACCCATGAATCTACCTCTGACTTGGATTTGGTCAGGAACAACACCCCTTAGGGCACTAGAAGCATGGCCTGGAACACTTCCAGTGGGGCAGTGCACATGTTGCGCATATAGCGTGTCGGTCCTTCATAAGTAAACTTACAAGGTGACACCCATAGGTCGATCATCCTTTTTGATTTGCATGGAGTATCCTAGCTATGACGTGATCAATGTATCCAGTAATCAATGCATGATATTTCAATAACCATTAGATAAACCATTAATCAATTAATAAAAGCAATAATCATCACACCATGACTTTTCAGCCATGAATAACACACCTCAGTATACGTTTTAGTAATTGTTTTCCCTTTTGTTACACTACTAAGTCATTAGATCGATTCAATTTAATTCAATTAAGTGCAACAGAATTAATTAGTCAGAAGACACCAAGAACATAATCTAATCAAAGCTTGCATCAGAGTACATTCTAAAGCTCAATAGGAGATAAGTCAATAGGAGAATCAAAAGCAATAACTCAATTCTAGTCAAGAAATTCAGCAGAACTCTCCGTCAATCATTTGTCTCGGTAATCTGTCAAATTGTCATTTAAGAGAAACCCTGTCTAACCCAGATTAGCATCAGCATGTGGGACTTCATGCAAAACAATTGAAAAACAAGAATTTAGAAAAACATCTAGCTAAGAATACTATATAGACAGCACTGTTGGTACCTAGAAAGGAAAGGCACAAAAATACAGTTCGGTCACATTGTCATATCTACCTATCCATGGTATGGGTCAGCAACAGAGACAGTGTCCGTCCTCAGGTCATCAGTCAATCAGCACCACATCAGGCTCTCAGTCAGAGAGTATGAGCCCAATGACAGAATCTCGAATCACCTCTGCTGTCTCGCAATTTCTAAAAAGATCTGCTCTTGCAATCCTCTCCCAAAAATGTTGCATCTTCTTCTCCAGTCAGTGTCTTCACTGTTCGCGTCCTGGGAAAGTACATCTAGCACATCTTTCATACAATATGAAACATTACTAGAAACATAATCTCCTGTCCGTCGGTTCCCATGAAAAACTTAGCCTAAGCATTTTATTAAAACAATGAGCATTTCACAGTTAGTTCACTCTGTCAGCATTTTTTCCATTAACGTTAAGAAATACAGCTTCTGCATGAGGCCTGGCAGGACTAGGCCAAGACTCTTGCTAAGTTAAGGCCTACAATTAATAAAGAACATAGGATATAACTCTCAATATGACATATTACTACATTAATCTAATACATTTTCAATATTTCAAATATGTTAATCACTCATTTAGTACATTTTGTGAATACTGATGGCCATTCTCCGAGGTCACAATTTCAAACGTGCACATTATTTTTATACATTATTTATTTTCTACTAAATCCATTATTCAAAATACATAATCGTTCATTAATAATTTCTAATAAAAACATCTGCGTTAGCAATCCCTCCTCTGATTACTAAATATGTCTTCACACTACTTTTACCACCTACTTCCCTACAATTATATCTCTTCAACATTTTGCCTTCTTCTTGAATTTTCTCTAAAGATTTTTTCGCTGTTTTGTTCTTCCCTTCTCTGATTATTTTTAGACCTTTTCAATTTAATTCTTTTGCACAATTTACATAATCCCCATATTCCTAATAGGCAATCTATCACAATTAATATTCCTTGTATAATTTTTAATAGTACCCCATTCCAAATTTTACTAAGCCAATTTCCCACTGAAGCAAACCCTTTGCCAACCTTTTCCCAAACAGCTGGTTCTTTCAATTCCTGCAAATTACTACTTGAGTTAGTCAGATTAGTAAGTAAGTCTCTTATCGCTTTACTATTGTTAGGTATGTACGAACAACAATGCCTAGAGTTAATCATTTTACAGACTCCGCCGTCCTTCACTAGAAGGATGTCTAAAGCAAGACGATTTTGAAGAGTCATATCTCTATCCGCAGCCAACTCAGCATCTATCAGGAGTATTGCCCCTGTATAGTTTGTCAGCATGTTTTCCACAACAGTAGACACCTTTCAAACCTTGATTGAATTCAGGATGACTCCTAGTGAAGGAATCACCACACCAAATATATCTCCCACTATCGCAGAAGAGGGCTCCCTCCTCTGTCTCTTATGATGTAATTCAGTCAATTCCGGAAACTTTTTCAAATCCTCTATCTGGTAAATTTTTTGGAATACTATCCCCAAATAACATGTCCTGTACCATCCTCTTGGAAGACGGTAATAATCATTAAGTCCACAAATATAATAAATCCCCCGGAATCGCAGGGTCCTGACCATTCAACATAAAAGTCCATTTACTCTGAAACAAAAACACATGCCTACCTTCACTCACATCCACAATTAAAGTGTCAGTGTGAGACTTAGGCCTATATATACAAAGATTCCCTATGTGTAATGCATCTAAATCTAATTTCCCTTGCGTCTTAATTGCAGTGTAAGCATAATCATTCTTGTAAGTCCTTTTCTCTATGCCTTTTTCTAATTCTCTTTTAAAGCTTTTTTCCTATCGTCAGTATGACCTAAGAAGCTCTTTTCTAAAAGTGTAAGCAAGCATGTTAAGTTGTTCTTGTGAGAGTATGCTGTTCCAGACGTTAGTGTAGGCTCAAAGAATCCTCTAACCAATACTATGTCATGATCCTTAGCTACTCTACTCAAATACCTAATAATAGGAACAAATCAAAACACTACGTTGTGATTGGAATAAAAATATTGAATATACTCCTGGTTGTAAAACCTTGGTAGTAGCAGATTACAATGTATTCCATAAATTAGTGAAAGGCTATGGTAGGTAACTCCTTCCTCAACTGATGAAGAAATTTGCATACATACAAGTCAACAAACTCAAACAATAGGCAATAGAAAACATTAGAAGAAAGTTTGCCTCGAGCATTAGTATAATCATGGAATTATTTCTCATTTAACTTAAACTTCTCCAAAGCCGTTAGTGTGGTAGTCTCAAAAGCAGAAGTATGGTTGGCTCCGTTCGTGTAAAAAACAGACATACCCACAATCAACACTATAAACAAAATCCCACACATAATTGCCAAACCAATACTCATATAGTTACAGTGCCTAGCATCACTAACCTGCTTATCAAACTCATCCATGATCTGTAAAGAATCAGAAAGCAGAAGTAACTTCAAAAACGTGCAGCAAAAATCAAAAATAGACAATTTCTTCTTTCAGCAATTCAGTTTCGCTTCCAGGGACCCTTCCCCTTGTCAAAATCGATTAGCAACTTGTCACATCCGGTTTTCAATGTCAAATCAGGTTATCAATGTCTTTTCCGGTTTTACATTCACAGTCTCTTTCTCAAAAATATTTCTCAGATTATTTTCCACAGTTCAGCTCCTCGATCATCTTTCAGGTTACCTCAAAATACTGATTTGGTACTTCCCTAGCAAAATAAAAAGACATAGGCACTCATTACAACCTTGGCGGGCGGCCTCTTGAACCGCCGGGCGGCCGCCAATGCAGCTGCACTCCCGTGGGGTCTATTTTGAGATCCCCTCTGGGCTGGCGGGCGGAAACATGGTTTCTGCCCGCCTGCCCAGCAGGGATCTCGGCCACAACACGGGAGCCGGCTCCAAATGGAGCAGGCGGTGTTGCGGCTGTGCGACGGGTGCAGTTGCACCCGTCACCCTTTTCACTGTCTGCTATGCAGACAGTGAAAAGCTGCATGAGGCCGTGGCAGGGGGCCCCCTGACTCCCCCATCCGCCAGCATTTTTATGGCGGTTCAAACCACCATGAAAAGGCTGGCAGGAGGGGGACTCGTAATCCCCTGGACAGCGCTGCAAGCAGCACTGCCTTGGGGGATTTAAACCGCTTTCGTAATGCCGCAGGAAGCACCGCCAGCCTGTTGGCGGTACTTCCATCAAAACAGCCCTGGCGGTCAAAGACCGCCAGGGTTGTCATGACCCCCATAAACTTGTGTTGACATTCGTTTGTAGTTGCATACGCCCACTCAGGACCATTGACTTGCTATTCTCTTTCTCTTTAACTTTCGATCACCACTAAACTCTCCTTCACTCAATTCATCTTCCTCTATTGTTTGACCAATGATCACTTCCTTTCCTTTCTCTACTTGTGATTCAGGACAATTTGTTCCTTTTCTTGTACCATCTGTCAATATTCTCTTCAAGATTGGACTCGTCTCCTTTTCTTTCTCTATGGTGTTTTCTCTTGATGGACCTGCAACAGGCTCAGGAGGAGTCAGATCTCTTTGACTTTAAACCAGCTCAACTCTCTCCCCTTCTGGGTCTAGCCCCTGCTCTATTTCTTTCTCAGAATCATCTACTTCTGGGAGAATCCCCGCCGTACTAGGCTCTCCAGCTGTGTCAATCGAGATAGATTCTTCAGCACACTCCCGTAGCTCTTCACTTTCGTCTTTTACAGGGGTGATAGAACCATCTTCCATGAGTTGACTTCAGGTTCTCTTTGTTCTTAATCTGGCTCTGGTGCTGCAAATTGCTTTGCAGTTGTTGGTGCTCTCAACAATGTTTCTTCATGATCCAGTAGACAGGCCACTTTCTTCATGTGACTTACGTGAATCCAGTTTGGGATCCCTGCACACTTCACAGCTGTCGTGGTCGTCAAGAACACCTGGTAAGGCCGCCTCCAACGTGGCTCCAAAGACATCTTGCGCACATGTTTTCAGACAACAACCCAGTCGCCGGCTCTCACGTTGTGCCCTGGATTGTGTATTGGTGGCAGTGTGGTGGCCTCCACTGGCTGAGAGAAAGAGCGAACCACATCAGCCAGACCCTTGCAGTAATCCAACACCATATCATCTGTAATATTGACAAGTGCATTGGCTGGAACTGCTGGCAACCTCATTGCTCTGCCCATGAGGATCGCATGGGGCGACAATCCTGTCTTCCTGTCAGGTGTGTTTCTCATTGACATCAACACCAAAGGCAATGCATCTGGCCATTTCAAATTCGTAGCTGCGAACATTTTTGCAGTTCTTGATTTCAAGGTACCATTCATCTGCTCCACTAATCCTGAAGCTTCACGGCGGTAACTACAATGTAACTTGTGCTCAATGTTCAGTGCTGCATACAAACGTTTAATCACATCATTATTAAAGTGCATTCCCGTATCTCATTCTAAAGAGATCAGAAATTCAAAACGTGGTATTAACTTTCTAAGCAACAACTTTGCTACTGTGAGGCTATCATTCCTTCTTGTAGGGTACACTTCAATCCAGTGACTAAAAATGCACCCAATCACCAACACATATTTCAAACCTCCACACGCAGGCATCTCAATGAAATCCAATTGCATTCTGCTGAATGGACATCCTGCTCTTCCAATGTGGCTCAAATTCACCACAGTCCCTTTTACTGCATTTAGTTTCTGACAACTGACACAGCGATTGCATACTGCTTCAGCTGCCTGTCTAAACTTAGGGTTCAAACAATCAATTTTGAACAGACGAACTATGGCATCCCTCCGAATGTGTGCCTGACCATAATAGTACCTCACCATTTGTGACAGCAAACTATTTCGCAAAACCATGTGACCCTCTTGAGGTTTGGGGACAAGCATCACTGGGCTGGCCCAAGGGCTTCCAGAGGGTTCAGTCACTCCAAGAACTAACATTTTCTGTACGTCTTGATTGATACAGTCTCTGACATGGTCAGGATGTCTATAAATCTTACTTTTGACAGGTAAACTGTCTCCAGTATCAATTGTGTGCTCACACCAGGTCGTTGTACCTGGAATTAGTGAGAAGAGGTCAGAGAACTGATCAAGGAGATTTATGCAGTTGTCCTTCTGCTCAGCAGTAAGGCAATCTGCCAATAAAACTCCCTCCACTAAGCCATCAGCTTCAGTGGTGGAGAAGAGGGACACTCTCTTCCTCCTGCCCCTCATCTGTGGCCATGAGCAGGGTTAAGTCAGCCCTGTCATTGTAAGGATTAGGTGATTGACATGAAGAGCGAGCATGAGCACTGAAGATCTGATTAGCAGAGCCTCAGTGACACAGTTCGGCACTACACAGGTATAACATTCAGGCCACAAACTGTGAGCACTGGGGTCATGGCTAGCAGGATCTCAGTGAGAGAGGCAAAAACATACTGACATACATGTAAACATGGGGGTACTATGCCAAAAAAGATGGTACTTTCCTACAATGCTTCCTTATATGGTGTTGCTGTTCAGTTTCAAAACTCACCAAATAATAAATGTTATCACTGCTGAGTGTAGGAGCACTGGTGATCAACGTATCGACTTTAGTAGAATAAATACATAGTTGATTCAAGGTGCTAGGGTGCATTAAAGACTTGAATACCAGCTCAGTTCCCTTTTAGGAGGAGTTGCAGGTTTCCATCTCCTCGGGGCTTGTGAAACCAAATGGAGTTTCAAAACATTTACTCCTTTAATTTCACTTTTTAATTTTTTTTTATTGAGATTAACAATAGAACAGCATATGTTTCTACATATTTCTTCTATAAACAGATGATGAATCATACGGACGAACATAACAATAATGTGGAATGCTGCTCATATTGTCCAGAAATGACGCTCTACCACTAATGTCTCATGTAACCACATTGGGCTCCATTCTAAGTCTTCAGAAGTGGTGTCTCCACAGGAGATGCCGCCCTCCAAGACTATGAGTTTCACCAGCTGCGAGAACAGACTGGTGAAACCAAATGCTTTTTTCATTCACATTTTCCAACTCCTCAAAGCAGGTGGTAATTATACAGGGAACAGGTCAAAACTAAACACAGACAATTGTGGTGCCTGCATGTTATTTTCCAGTCTGGAAACTTGTGATTGTCATTAACTGGGATGAAGACATGAAAGGTATCCCCGACTCTTCCCCCATTATCTCTCCTTCTTGTGTTCAGCTATCTTGTAACGAGGCCCCTTGCTTCTCTTCTTCTTTTAAATAGCAAGTATTTATAGTGGCAAAAGCACACACAATTGTATTTCATTTAAATGTAACAGACGTTATCATTCCCATTAAAAATAGCCAAGTACACTCACCTCTCAGAGAAATGTTTATCATTACAACACACAATCACACTTGCTCTCACTTTCCCAAGCTGTAGAGAAGGTCATCTTGCTCATACTTCTTGATTTGATTTTTGCAAATAAATGTGTACAAGCTGAAAAAGCAGTTGAGGATTCACATTTTCACGAGAGTTAGTAATGAGACAAGAAAAGGTGGTAACGCTGCTTTCTCTTCGTAAGCTCTGCTGCCCCTAAAGTTCAAGAATCCCAGGACTTGCAAGTCTGAAATAGCACTCACCTGACAAGACCTGGAAGGGCAGAGAAAGAACACCTGTCACAGCTTATCCACTTCACTGTAGTCAAGCAATAGTATATTCATGCATCAGCGCTTGGAGTGCAGAAGGTGAGAGTTCACTTCTCTTGTTTCCCACCTAGCAGTAATAGACTTGCTGCCCACTCATCATCAATACATTTTCCACCCTAGTTGCAGGAAGTCATCGAATGAAGCAGCTTATATAAAAGTGGTGATTGGTACACCTGACCCATGAATCTACCTCTGACTTGGATTTGGTCAGGAACAACACCCCTTAGGGCACTAGAAGCATGGCCTGGAACACTTCCAGTGGGGCAGTGCACATGTTGCGCATATAGCGTGTCGGTCCTTCATAAGTAAACTTACAAGGTGACACCTATAGGTCGATCATCCTTTTTGATTCGCATGGAGTATCCTAGCTATGACGTGATCAATGTATCCAGTAATCAATGCATGATATTTCAATAACCATTAGATAAACCATTAATCAATTAATAAAAGCAATAAACATCACACCATGACTTTTCAGCCATGAATAACACACCTCAGTATACGTTTTAGTAATTGTTTTCCCTTTTGTTACACTACTAAGTCATTAGATCGATTCAATTTAATTCAATTAAGTGCAACAGAATTAATTAGTCAGAAGACACCAAGAACATAATCTAATCAAAGCTTGCATCAGAGTACATTCTAAAGCTCAATAGGAGATAAGTCAATAGGAGAATCAAAAGCAATAACTCAATTCTAGTCAAGAAATTCAGCAGAACTCTCCGTCAATCATTTGTCTCGGTAATCTGTCAAATTGTTATTTAAGAGAAACCCTGTCTAACCCAGATTAGCATCAGCATGTGGGACTTCATGCAAAACAATTTAAGAACAAGAATTTAGAAAAACATCTAGCTAAGAATACTATATAGACAGCACTGTTGGTACCTAGAAAGGAAAGGCACAAAAATACAATTCGGTCACATTGTCATATCTACCTATCCATGGTATGGGTCAGCAACAGAGACAGTGTCCGTCCTCAGGTCATCAGTCAATCAGCACCACATCAGGCTCTCAGTCAGAGAGTATGAGCCCAATGACAGAATCTCGAATCACCTCTGCTGTCTCGCAATTTCTAAAAAGATCTGCTCTTGCAATCCTCTCCCAAAAATGTTGCATCTTCTTCTCCAGTCAGTGTCTTCACTGTTCGCGTCCTGGGAAAGTACATCTAGCACATCTTTCATACAATATGAAACATTACTAGAAACATAATCTCCTGTCCGTCGGTTCCCATGAAAAACTTAGCCTAAGCATTTTATTAAAACAATGAACATTTCACAGTTAGTTCACTCTGTCAGCATTTTTTCCATTAACGTTAAGAAATACATCTTCTGCATGAGGCCTGGCAGGACTAGGCCAAGACTCTTGCTAAGTTAAGGCCTACAATTTATAAAGAACATAGGTTATAACTCTCAATATGACATATTACTACATTAATCTAATACATTTTCAATATTTCAAATATGTTAATCACTCATTTAGTACATTTTGTGAATACTGATGGCCATTCTCCGAGGTCACAATTTCAAACGTGCACTTTATTTTTATACATTATTTATTTTCTACTAAATCCATTATTCAAAATACATAATCGTTCATTAATAATTTCTAATAAAAACATCTGCGTTAGCAATCCCTCCTCTGATGACTAAATATGTCTTCACACTACTTTTACCGCCTACTTCCCTACAATGATATCTCTTCAACATTTTGCCTTCTTCTTGAATTTTCTCTAAAGATTTTTTCCCTGTTTTGTTCTTCCCTTCTCTGATTATTTTTAGACCTTTTCAATTTAATTCTTTTGCACAATTTACATAATCCCCATATTCCTAATAGGCAATCTATCACAATTAATATTCCTTGTATAATTTTTAATAGTACCCCATTCCAAATTTTACTAAGTCAATTTCCCACTGAAGCAAACCCTTTGCCAACCTTTTCCCAAACAGCTGGTTCTTTCAATTCCTGCAAATTACTACTTGAGTTAGTCAGATTAGTAAGTAAGTCTCTTATCGCTTTACTATTGTTAGGTATGTACGAACAACAATGCCTAGAGTTAATCATTTTACAGACTCCGCCGTCCTTCACTAGAAGGATGTCTAAAGCAAGCCGATTTTGAAGAGTCATATCTCTATCCGCAGCCAACTCAGCATCTATCAGGAGTATTGCCCCTGTATAGTTTGTCAGCATGTTTTCCACAACAGTAGACACCTTTCAAACCTTGATTGAATTCAGGATGACTCCTAGTGAAGGAATCACCACACCAAATATATCTCCCACTATCGTAGAAGAGGGCTCCCTCCTCTGTCTCTTATGATGTAATTCAGTCAATTCCGGAAACTTTTTCAAATCCTCTATCTGGTAAATCTTTTGGAATACTATCCCCAAATAACATGTCCTGTACCATCCTCTTGGAAGACGGTAATAATCATTAAGTCCACAAATATAATAAATCCTCCGGAATCGCAGGGTCCTGACCATTCAACATAAAAGTCCATTTACTCTGAAACAAAAACACATGCCTACCTTCACTCACATCCACAATTAAAGTGTCAGTGTGCGACTTAGGCCTATATATACAAAGATTCCCTACGTGTAATGCATCTAAATCTAATTTCCCTTGCGTCTTAATTGCAGTGTAAGCATAATCATTCTTGTAAGTCCTTTTCTCTATGCCTTTTTCTAATTCTCTTTTAAAGCTTTTTTCCTATCGTCAGTATGACCTAAGAAGCTCTTTTCTAAAAGTGTAAGCAAGCATGTTAAGTTGTTCTTGTGAGCGTATGCTGTTCCAGACGTTAGTGTAGGCTCAAAGAATCCTCTAACCAATACTATGTCATGATCCTTAGCTACTCTACTCAAATACCTAATAATAGGAACAAATGAAAACACTACGTTGTGATTGGAATAAAAATATTGAATATACTCCTGGTTGTAAAACCTTGGTAGTAGCAGATTACAATGTATTCCATAAATTAGTGAAAGGCTATGGTAGGTAACTCCTTCCTCAACTGATGAAGAAATTTGCATACATACAAGTCAACAAACTCACACAATAGGCAATAGAAAACATTAGAAGAAAGTTTGCCTCGAGCATTAGTATAATCATGGAATTATTTCTCATTTAACTTAAACTTCTCCAAAGCCGTTAGTGTGGTAGTCTCAAAAGCAGAAGTATGGTTGGCTCCGTTCGTGTAAAAAACAGACATACCCACAATCAACACTATAAACAAAATCCCACACATAATTGCCAAACCAATACTCATATATTTACAGTGCCTAGCATCACTAACCTGCTTATCAAACTCAGCCATGATCTGTAAAGAATCAGAAAGCAGAAGTAACTTCAAAAACGTGCAGCAAAAATCAAAAATAGACAATTTCTTCTTTCAGCAATTCAGTTTCGCTTCCAGGGACCCTTCCCCTTGTCAAAATCGATTAGCAACTTGTCACATCCAGTTTTCAATGTCAAATCAGGTTATCAATGTCTTTTCCGGTTTTACATTCACAGTCTCTTTCTCAAAAATATTTCTCAGATTATTTTCAACAGTTCAGCTCCTCGATCATCTTTCAGGTTACCTCAAAATACTGATTTGGTACTTCCCTAGCAAAATAAAAAGACATAGACACTCATTACAACCTTGGCGGGCGGCCTCTTGAACCGCCGGGCGGCCGCCAATGCAACTGCACTCCCGTGGGGTCTATTTTGAGATCCCCTCTGGGCTGGCGGGCGGAAACATGGTTTCTGCCCGCCTGCCCAGCAGGGATCTCGGCCACAACACGGGAGCCGGCTCCAAATGGAGCAGGCGGTGTTGCGGCTGTGCGACGGGTGCAGTTGCACCCGTCACCCTTTTCACTGTCTGCTATGCAGACAGTGAAAAGCTGCATGAGGCCGTGGCAGGGGGCCCCCTGACTCCCCCATCCGCCAGCATTTTTATGGCGGTTCAAACCACCATGAAAAGGCTGGCAGGAGGGGGACTCGTAATCCCCTGGACAGCGCTGCAAGCAGCACTGCCTTGGGGGATTTAAACCGCTTTCGTAATGCCACAGGAAGCACCGCCAGCCTGTTGGCGGTACTTCCATCAAAACAGCCCTGGCGGTCAAAGACCGCCAGGGTTGTCATGACCCCCATAAACTTGTGTTGACATTCGTTTGTAGTTGCATACGCCCATTCAGGACCTTTGACTTGCTATTCTCTTTCTCTTTAACTTTCGATCACCACTAAACTCTCCTTCACTCAATTCTTCTTCCTCTATTGTTTGACCAATGATCACTTCCTTTCCTTTCTCTACTTGTGATTCAGGACAATTTGTTCCTTTTCTTGTACCATCTGTCAATATTCTCTTCAAGAATGGACTCGTCTCCTTTTCTTTCTCTATGGTGTTTTCTCTTGATGGACCTGCAACAGGCTCAGGAGGAGTCAGATCTCTTTGACTTTAAACCAGCTCAACTCTCTCCCCTTCTGGGTCTAGCCCCTGCTCTATTTCGTTCTCAGAATCATCTACTTCTGGGAGAATCCCCGCCGTAGTAGGCTCTCCAGCTGTGTCAATCGAGATAGATTCTTTAGCACACTCCCGTAGCTCTTCACTTTCGTCTTTTACAGGGGTGATAGAACCATCTTCCATGAGTTGACTTCAGGTTCTCTTTGTTCTTAATCTGGCTCTGGTGCTGCAAATTGCTTTGCAGTTGTTGGTGCTCTCAACAATGTTTCTTCATGATCCAGTAGACAGGCCACTTTCTTCATGTGACTTACGTGAATCCAGTTTGGGATCCTTGCACACTTCACAGCTGTCGTGGTCGTCAAGAACACCTGGTAAGGCCGCCTCCAATGTGGCTCCAAAGACATCTTGCGCACATGTTTTCAGACAACAACCCAGTCGCCGGCTCTCAGGTTGTGCCCTGGATTGTGTATTGGTGGCAGTGTGGTGGCCTCCACCGGCTGAGAGAAAGAGCGAACCACATCAGCCAGACCCTTGCAGTAATCCAACACCATATCATCTGTAATATTGACAAGTGCATTGGCTGGAACTGCTGGCAACCTCTTTGCTCTGCCCATGAGGATCGCATGGGGCGACAATCCTGTCTTCCTGTCAGGTGTGTTTCTCATTGACATCAACACCAAAGGCAATGCATCTGGCCATTTCAAATTCGTAGCTGCGAACATTTTTGCAGTTCTTGATTTCAAGGTACCATTCATCTGCTCCACTAATCCTGAAGCTTCACGGCGGTAACTACAATGTAACTTGTGCTCAATGTTCAGTGCTGCATACAAACGTTTAATCACATCATTATTAAAGTGCGTTCCCGTATCTCATTCTAAAGAGATCAGAAATTCAAAACGTGGTATTAACTTTCTAAGCAACAACTTTGCTACTGTGAGGCTATCATTCCTTCTTGTAGGGTACACTTCAATCCAGTGACTAAAAATGCACCCAATCACCAACACATATTTCAAACCTCCACACGCAGGCATCTCAATGAAATCCAATTGCATTCTGCTGAATGGACATCCTGCTCTTCCAATGTGGCTCAAATTCACCACAGTCCCTTTTACCGCATTTAGTTTCTGACAACTGACACAGCGATTGCATACTGCTTCAGCTGCCTGTCTAAACTTAAGTTCAAACAATCAATTTTGAACAGACGAACTATGGCATCCCTCCGAATGTGTGCCTGACCATAAAAGTACCTCACCATTTGTGACAGCAAACTATTTCGCAAAACCATGTGACCCTCTTGAGGTTTGGGGACAAGCATCACTGGGCTGGCCCAGGGGCTTCCAGAGGGTTCAGTCACTCCAAGAACTAACATTTTCTGTACGTCTTGATTGATACAGTCTCTGACATGGTCAGGATGTCTATAAATCTTACTTTTGACAGGTAAACTGTCTCCAGTATCAATTGTGTGCTCACACCAGGTCGTTGTACCTGGAATTAGTGAGAAGAGGTCAGAGAACTGATCAAGGAGATTTATGCAGTTGTCCTTCTGCTCCGCAGTAAGGCAATCTGCCAATAAAACTCCCTCCACTAAGCCATCAGCTTCAGTGGTGGAGAAGAGGGACACTCTCTTCCTCCTGCCCCTCGTCTGTGGCCATGAGCAGGGTTAAGTCAGCCCTGTCATTGTAAGGATTAGGTGATTGACATGAAGAGCGAGCATGAGCACTGAAGATCTGATTAGCAGAGCCTCAGTGACACAGTTCGGCACTACACAGGTATAACATTCAGGCCACAAACTGTGAGCACTGGGGTCATGGCTAGCAGGATCTCAGTGAGAGAGGCAAAAACATACTGACATACATGTAAACATGGGGGTACTATGCCAAAAAAGATGGTACTTTCCTACAATGCTTCCTTATATGGTGTTGCTGTTCAGTTTCAAAACTCACCAAATAATAAATGTTATCACTGCTGAGTGTAGGAGCACTGGTGATCAACGTATCGACTTTAGTAGAATAAATACATAGTTGATTCAAGGTGCTAGGGTGCATTAAAGACTTGAATACCAGCTCAGCTCCCTTTTAGGAGGAGTTGCAGGTTTCCATCTCCTCGGGGCTTGTGAAACCAAATGGAGTTTCAAAACATTTACTCCTTTAATTTCACTTTTTAATTTTTTTTTATCGAGATTAACAATAGAACAGCATATGTTTCTACATATTTCTTCTATAAACAGATGATGAATCATACGGACGAACATAACAATAATGTGGAATGCTGCTCATATTGTCCAGAAATGACGCTCTACCACTAATGTCTCATGTAACCACATTGGGCTCCATTCTAAGTCTTCAGAAGTGGTGTCTCCACAGGAGATGCCGCCCTCCAAGACTATGAGTTTCACCAGCTGCGAGAACAGACTGGTGAAACCAAATGCTTTTTTCATTCACATTTTCCAACTCCTCAAAGCAGGTGGTAATTATACAGGGAACAGGTCAAAACTAAACACAGACAATTGTGGTGCCTGCATGTTATTTTCCAGTCTGGAAACTTGTGATTGTCATTAACTGGGATGAAGACATGAAAGGTATCCCCGACTCTTCCCCCATTATCTCTCCTTCTTGTGTTCAGCTATCTTGTAACGAGGCCCCTTGCTTCTCTTCTTCTTTTAAATAGCAAGTATTTATAGTGGCAAAAGCACACACAATTGTATTTCATTTAAATGTAACAGACGTTATCATTCCCATTAAAAATAGCCAAGTACACTCACCTCTCAGAGAAATGTTTATCATTGCAACACACAATCACACTTGCTCTCACTTTCCCAAGCTGTAGAGAAGGTCATCTTGCTCATACTTCTTGATTTGATTTTTGCAAATAAATGTGTACAAGCTGAAAAAGCAGTTGAGGATTCACATTTTCACGAGAGTTAGTAATGAGACAAGAAAAGGTGGTAACGCTGCTTTCTCTTCGTAAGCTCTGCTGCCCCTAAAGTTCAAGAATCCCAGGACTTGCAAGTCTGAAATAGCACTCACCTGACAAGACCTGGAAGGGCAGAGAAAGAACACCTGTCACAGCTTATCCACTTCACTGTAGTCAAGCAATAGTATATTCATGCATCAGCGCTTGGAGTGCAGAAGGTGAGAGTTCACTTCTCTTGTTTCCCACCTAGCAGTAATAGACTTGCTGCCCACTCATCATCAATACATTTTCCACCCTAGTTGCAGGAAGTCATCGAATGAAGCAGCTTATATAAAAGTGGTGATTGGTACACCTGACCCATGAATCTACCTCTGACTTGGATTTGGTCAGGAACAACACCCCTTAGGGCACTAGAAGCATGGCCTGGAACACTTCCAGTGGGGCAGTGCACATGTTGCGCATATAGCGTGTCGGTCCTTCATAAGTAAACTTACAAGGTGACACCTATAGGTCGATCATCCTTTTTGATTCGCATGGAGTATCCTAGCTATGACGTGATCAATGTATCCAGTAATCAATGCATGATATTTCAATAACCATTAGATAAACCATTAATCAATTAATAAAAGCAATAAACATCACACCATGACTTTTCAGCCATGAATAACACACCTCAGTATACGTTTTAGTAATTGTTTTCCCTTTTGTTACACTACTAAGTCATTAGATCGATTCAATTTAATTCAATTAAGTGCAACAGAATTAATTAGTCAGAAGACACCAAGAACATAATCTAATCAAAGCTTGCATCAGAGTACATTCTAAAGCTCAATAGGAGATAAGTCAATAGGAGAATCAAAAGCAATAACTCAATTCTAGTCAAGAAATTCAGCAGAACTCTCCGTCAATCATTTGTCTCGGTAATCTGTCAAATTGTCATTTAAGAGAAACCCTGTCTAACCCAGATTAGCATCAGCATGTGGGACTTCATGCAAAACAATTTAAGAACAAGAATTTAGAAAAACATCTAGCTAAGAATACTATATAGACAGCACTGTTGGTACCTAGAAAGGAAAGGCACAAAAATACAATTCGGTCACATTGTCATATCTACCTATCCATGGTATGGGTCAGCAACAGAGACAGTGTCCGTCCTCAGGTCATCAGTCAATCAGCACCACATCAGGCTCTCAGTCAGAGAGTATGAGCCCAATGACAGAATCTCGAATCACCTCTGCTGTCTCGCAATTTCTAAAAAGATCTGCTCTTGCAATCCTCTCCCAAAAATGTTGCATCTTCTTCTCCAGTCAGTGTCTTCACTGTTCGCGTCCTGGGAAAGTACATCTAGCACATCTTTCATACAATATGAAACATTTCTAGAAACATAATCTCCTGTCCGTCGGTTCCCATGAAAAACTTAGCCTAAGCATTTTATTAAAACAATGAGCATTTCACAGTTAGTTCACTCTGTCAGCATTTTTTCCATTAACGTTAAGAAATACAGCTTCTGCATGAGGCCTGGCAGGACTAGGCCAAGACTCTTGCTAAGTTAAGGCCTACAATTAATAAAGAACATAGGTTATAACTCTCAATATGACATATTACTACATTAATCTAATACATTTTCAATATTTCAAATATGTTAATCACTCATTTAGTACATTTTGTGAATACTGATGGCCATTCTCCGAGGTCACAATTTCAAACGTGCACATTATTTTTATACATTATTTATTTTCTACTAAATCCATTATTCAAAATACATAATCGTTCATTAATAATTTCTAATAAAAACATCTGCGTTAGCAATCCCTCCTCTGATGACTAAATATGTCTTCACACTACTTTTACCACCTACTTCCCTACAATTATATCTCTTCAACATTTTGCCTTCTTCTTGAATTTTCTCTAAAGATTTTTTCGCTGTTTTGTTCTTCCCTTCTCTGATTATTTTTAGACCTTTTCAATTTAATTCTTTTGCACAATTTACATAATCCCCATATTCCTAATAGGCAATCTATCACAATTAATATTCCTTGTATAATTTTTAATAGTACCCCATTCCAAATTTTACTAAGCCAATTTCCCACTGAAGCAAACCCTTTGCCAACCTTTTCCCAAACAGCTGGTTCTTTCAATTCCTGCAAATTACTACTTGAGTTAGTCAGATTAGTAAGTAAGTCTCTTATCGCTTTACTATTGTTAGGTATGTACGAACAACAATGCCTAGAGTTAATCATTTTACAGACTCCGCCGTCCTTCACTAGAAGGATGTCTAAAGCAAGACGATTTTGAAGAGTCATATCTCTATCCGCAGCCAACTCAGCATCTATCAGGAGTATTGCCCCTGTATAGTTTGTCAGCATGTTTTCCACAACAGTAGACACCTTTCAAACCTTGATTGAATTCAGGATGACTCCTAGTGAAGGAATCACCACACCAAATATATCTCCCACTATCGCAGAAGAGGGCTCCCTCCTCTGTCTCTTATGATGTAATTCAGTCAATTCCGGAAACTTTTTCAAATCCTCTATCTGGTAAATCTTTTGGAATACTATCCCCAAATAACATGTCCTGTACCATCCTCTTGGAAGACAGTAATAATCATTAAGTCCACAAATATAATAAATCCCCCGGAATCGCAGGGTCCTGACCATTCAACATAAAAGTCCATTTACTCTGAAACAAAAACACATGCCTACCTTCACTCACATCCACAATTAAAGTGTCAGTGTGCGACTTAGGCCTATATATACAAAGATTCCCTACGTGTAATGCATCTAAATCTAATTTCCCTTGCGTCTTAATTGCAGTGTAAGCATAATCATTCTTGTAAGTCCTTTTCTCTATGCCTTTTTCTAATTCTCTTTTAAAGCTTTTTTCCTATCGTCAGTATGACCTAAGAAGCTCTTTTCTAAAAGTGTAAGCAAGCATGTTAAGTTGTTCTTGTGAGCGTATGCTGTTCCAGACGTTAGTGTAGGCTCAAAGAATCCTCTAACCAATACTATGTCATGATCCTTAGCTACTCTACTCAAATACCTAATAATAGGAACAAATGAAAACACTACGTTGTGATTGGAATAAAAATATTGAATATACTCCTGGTTGTAAAACCTTGGTAGTAGCAGATTACAATGTATTCCATAAATTAGTGAAAGGCTATGGTAGGTAACTCCTTCCTCAACTGATGAAGAAATTTGCATACATACAAGTCAACAAACTCACACAATAGGCAATAGAAAACATTAGAAGAAAGTTTGCCTCGAGCATTAGTATAAACATGGAATTATTTCTCATTTAACTTAAACTTCTCCAAAGCCGTTAGTGTGGTAGTCTCAAAAGCAGAAGTATGGTTGGCTCCGTTCGTGTAAAAAACAGACATACCCACAATCAACACTATAAACAAAATCCCACACTTAATTGCCAAACCAATACTCATATATTTACAGTGCCTAGCATCACTAACCTGCTTATCAAACTCAGCCATGATATGTAAAGAATCAGAAAGCAGAAGTAACTTCAAAAACGTGCAGCAAAAATCAAAAATAGACAATTTCTTCTTTCAGCAATTCAGTTTCGCTTCCAGGGACCCTTCCCCTTGTCAAAATCGATTAGCAACTTGTCACATCCGGTTTTCAATGTCAAATCAGGTTATCAATGTCTTTTCCGGTTTTACATTCACAGTCTCTTTCTCAAAAATATTTCTCAGATTATTTTCAACAGTTCAGCTCCTCGATCATCTTTCAGGTTACCTCAAAATACTGATTTGGTACTTCCCTAGCAAAATAAAAAGACATAGGCACTCATTACAACCTTGGCGGGCGGCCTCTTGAACCGCCGGGCGGCCGACAATGCAACTGCACTCCCGTGGGGTCTATTTTGAGATCCCCTCTGGGCTGGCGGGCGGAAACATGGTTTCTGCCCGCCTGCCCAGCAGGGATCTCGGCCACAACACGGGAGCCGGCTCCAAATGGAGCAGGCGGTGTTGCGGCTGTGCGACGGGTGCAGTTGCACCCGTCACCCTTTTCACTGTCTGCTATGCAGACAGTGAAAAGCTGCATGAGGCCGTGGCAGGGGGCCCCCTGACTCCCCCATCCGCCAGCATTTTTATGGCGGTTCAAACCACCATGAAAAGGCTGGCAGGAGGGGGACTCGTAATCCCCTGGACAGCGCTGCAAGCAGCACTGCCTTGGGGGATTTAAACCGCTTTCGTAATGCCACAGGAAGCACCACCAGCCTGTTGGCGGTACTTCCATCAAAACAGCCCTGGCGGTCAAAGACCGCCAGGGTTGTCATGATCCCCATAAACTTGTGTTGACATTCGTTTGTAGTTGCATACGCCCATTCAGGACCTTTGACTTGCTATTCTCTTTCTCTTTAACTTTCGATCACCACTAAACTCTCCTTCACTCAATTCTTCTTCCTCTATTGTTTGACCAATGATCACTTCCTTTCCTTTCTCTACTTGTGATTCAGGACAATTTTCTCCTTTTCTTGTACCATCTGTCAATATTCTCTTCAAGATTGGACTCGTCTCCTTTTCTTTCTCTATGGTGTTTTCTCTTGATGGACCTGAAACAGGCTCAGGAGGAGTCAGATCTCTTTGACTTTAAACCAGCTCAACTCTCTCCCCTTCTGGGTCTAGCCCCTGCTCTATTTCGTTCTCAGAATCATCTACTTCTGGGAGAATCCCCGCCGTACTAGGCTCTCCAGCTGTGTCAATCGAGATAGATTCTTCAGCACACTCCCGTAGCTCTTCACTTTCGTCTTTTACAGGGGTGATAGAACCATCTTCCATGAGTTGACTTCAGGTTCTCTTTGTTCTTAATCTGGCTCTGGTGCTGCAAATTGCTTTGCAGTTGTTGGTGCTCTCAACAATGTTTCTTCATGATCCAGTAGACAGGCCACTTTCTTCATGTGACTTACGTGAATCCAGTTTGGGATCCTTGCACACTTCACAGCTGTCGTGGTCGTCAAGAACACCTGGTAAGGCCGCCTCCAATGTGGCTCCAAAGACATCTTGCGCACATGTTTTCAGACAACAACCCAGTCGCCGGCTCTCAGGTTGTGCCCTGGATTGTGTATTGGTGGCAGTGTGGTGGCCTCCACCGGCTGAGAGAAAGAGCGAACCACATCAACCAGACCCTTGCAGTAATCCAACACCATATCATCTGTAATATTGACAAGTGCATTGGCTGGAACTGCTGGCAACCTCTTTGCTCTGCCCATGAGGATCGCATGGGGCGACAATCCTGTCTTCCTGTCAGGTGTGTTTCTCATTGACATCAACACCAAAGGCAATGCATCTGGCCATTTCAAATTCGTAGCTGCGAACATTTTTGCAGTTCTTGATTTCAAGGTACCATTCATCTGCTCCACTAATCCTGAAGCTTCACGGCGGTAACTACAATGTAACTTGTGCTCAATGTTCAGTGCTGCATACAAACGTTTAATCACATCATTATTAAAGTGCGTTCCCGTATCTCATTCTAAAGAGATCAGAAATTCAAAACGTGGTATTAACTTTCTAAGCAACAACTTTGCTACTGTGAGGCTATCATTCCTTCTTGTAGGGTACACTTCAATCCAGTGACTAAAAATGCACCCAATCACCAACACATATTTCAAACCTCCACACGCAGGCATCTCAATGAAATCCAATTGCATTCTGCTGAATGGACATCCTGCTCTTCCAATGTGGCTCAAATTCACCACAGTCCCTTTTACCGCATTTAGTTTCTGACAACTGACACAGCGATTGCATACTGCTTCAGCTGCCTGTCTAAACTTAAGGTTCAAACAATCAATTTTGAACAGACGAACTATGGCATCCCTCCGAATGTGTGCCTGACCATAATAGTACCTCACCATTTGTGACAGCAAACTATTTCGCAAAACCATGTGACCCTCTTGAGGTTTGGGGACAAGCATCACTGGGCTGGCCCAGGGGCTTCCAGAGGGTTCAGTCACTCCAAGAACTAACATTTTCTGTACGTCTTGATTGATACAGTCTCTGACATGGTCAGGATGTCTATAAATCTTACTTTTGACAGGTAAACTGTCTCCAGTATCAATTGTGTGCTCACACCAGGTCGTTGTACCTGGAATTAGTGAGAAGAGGTCAGAGAACTGATCAAGGAGATTTATGCAGTTGTCCTTCTGCTCCGCAGTAAGGCAATCTGCCAATAAAACTCCCTCCACTAAGCCATCAGCTTCAGTGGTGGAGAAGAGGGACACTCTCTTCCTCCTGCCCCTCGTCTGTGGCCATGAGCAGGGTTAAGTCAGCCCTGTCATTGTAAGGATTAGGTGATTGACATGAAGAGCGAGCATGAGCACTGAAGATCTGATTAGCAGAGCCTCAGTGACACAGTTCGGCACTACACAGGTATAACATTCAGGCCACAAACTGTGAGCACTGGGGTCATGGCTAGCAGGATCTCAGTGAGAGAGGCAAAAACATACTGACATACATGTAAACATGGGGGTACTATGCCAAAAAAGATGGTACTTTCCTACAATGCTTCCTTATATGGTGTTGCTGTTCAGTTTCAAAACTCACCAAATAATAAATGTTATCACTGCTGAGTGTAGGAGCACTGGTGATCAACGTATCGACTTTAATAGAATAAATACATAGTTGATTCAAGGTGCTAGGGTGCATTAAAGACTTGAATACCAGCTCAGCTCCCTTTTAGGAGGAGTTGCAGGTTTCCATCTCCTCGGGGCTTGTGAAACCAAATGGAGTTTCAAAACATTTACTCCTTTAATTTCACTTTTTAATTTTTTTTTATCGAGATTAACAATAGAACAGCATATGTTTCTACATATTTCTTCTATAAACAGATGATGAATCATACGGACGAACATAACAATAATGTGGAATGCTGCTCATATTGTCCAGAAATGACGCTCTACCACTAATGTCTCATGTAACCACATTGGGCTCCATTCTAAGTCTTAAGAAGTGGTGTCTCCACAGGAGATGCCGCCCTCCAAGACTATGAGTTTCACCAGCTGCGAGAACAGACTGGTGAAACCAAATGCTTTTTTCATTCACATTTTCCAACTCCTCAAAGCAGGTGGTAATTATACAGGGAACAGGTCAAAACTAAACACAGACAATTGTGGTGCCTGCATGTTATTTTCCAGTCTGGAAACTTGTGATTGTCATTAACTGGGATGAAGACATGAAAGGTATCCCCGACTCTTCCCCCATTATCTCTCCTTCTTGTGTTCAGCTATCTTGTAACGAGGCCCCTTGCTTCTCTTCTTCTTTTAAATAGCAAGTATTTATAGTGGCAAAAGCACACACAATTGTATTTCATTTAAATGTAACAGACGTTATCATTCCCATTAAAAATAGCCAAGTACACTCACCTCTCAGAGAAATGTTTATCATTGCAACACACAATCACACTTGCTCTCACTTTCCCAAGCTGTAGAGAAGGTCATCTTGCTCATACTTCTTGATTTGATTTTTGCAAATAAATGTGTACAAGCTGAAAAAGCAGTTGAGGATTCACATTTTCACGAGAGTTAGTAATGAGACAAGAAAAGGTGGTAACGCTGCTTTCTCTTCGTAAGCTCTGCTGCCCCTAAAGTTCAAGAATCCCAGGACTTGCAAGTCTGAAATAGCACTCACCTGACAAGACCTGGAAGGGCAGAGAAAGAACACCTGTCACAGCTTATCCACTTCACTGTAGTCAAGCAATAGTATATTCATGCATCAGCGCTTGGAGTGCAGAAGGTGAGAGTTCACTTCTCTTGTTTCCCACCTAGCAGTAATAGACTTGCTGCCCACTCATCATCAATACATTTTCCACCCTAGTTGCAGGAAGTCATCGAATGAAGCAGCTTATATAAAAGTGGTGATTGGTACACCTGACCCATGAATCTACCTCTGACTTGGATTTGGTCAGGAACAACACCCCTTAGGGCACTAGAAGCATGGCCTGGAACACTTCCAGTGGGGCAGTGCACATGTTGCGCATATAGCGTGTCGGTCCTTCATAAGTAAACTTACAAGGTGACACCTATAGGTCGATCATCCTTTTTGATTCGCATGGAGTATCCTAGCTATGACGTGATCAATGTATCCAGTAATCAATGCATGATATTTCAATAACCATTAGATAAACCATTAATCAATTAATAAAAGCAATAAACATCACACCATGACTTTTCAGCCATGAATAACACACCTCAGTATACGTTTTAGTAATTGTTTTCCCTTTTGTTACACTACTAAGTCATTAGATCGATTCAATTTAATTCAATTAAGTGCAACAGAATTAATTAGTCAGAAGACACCAAGAACATAATCTAATCAAAGCTTGCATCAGAGTACATTCTAAAGCTCAATAGGAGATAAGTCAATAGGAGAATCAAAAGCAATAACTCAATTCTAGTCAAGAAATTCAGCAGAACTCTCCGTCAATCATTTGTCTCGGTAATCTGTCAAATTGTCATTTAAGAGAAACCCTGTCTAACCCAGATTAGCATCAGCATGTGGGACTTCATGCAAAACAATTTAAGAACAAGAATTTAGAAAAACATCTAGCTAAGAATACTATATAGACAGCACTGTTGGTACCTAGAAAGGAAAGGCACAAAAATACAATTCGGTCACATTGTCATATCTACCTATCCATGGTATGGGTCAGCAACAGAGACAGTGTCCGTCCTCAGGTCATCAGTCAATCAGCACCACATCAGGCTCTCAGTCAGAGAGTATGAGCCCAATGACAGAATCTCGAATCACCTCTGCTGTCTCGCAATTTCTAAAAAGATCTGCTCTTGCAATCCTCTCCCAAAAATGTTGCATCTTCTTCTCCAGTCAGTGTCTTCACTGTTCGCGTCCTGGGAAAGTACATCTAGCACATCTTTCATACAATATGAAACATTTCTAGAAACATAATCTCCTGTCCGTCGGTTCCCATGAAAAACTTAGCCTAAGCATTTTATTAAAACAATGAGCATTTCACAGTTAGTTCACTCTGTCAGCATTTTTTCCATTAACGTTAAGAAATACAGCTTCTGCATGAGGCCTGGCAGGACTAGGCCAAGACTCTTGCTAAGTTAAGGCCTACAATTAATAAAGAACATAGGTTATAACTCTCAATATGACATATTACTACATTAATCTAATACATTTTCAATATTTCAAATATGTTAATCACTCATTTAGTACATTTTGTGAATACTGATGGCCATTCTCCGAGGTCACAATTTCAAACGTGCACATTATTTTTATACATTATTTATTTTCTACTAAATCCATTATTCAAAATACATAATCGTTCATTAATAATTTCTAATAAAAACATCTGCGTTAGCAATCCCTCCTCTGATGACTAAATATGTCTTCACACTACTTTTACCACCTACTTCCCTACAATTATATCTCTTCAACATTTTGCCTTCTTCTTGAATTTTCTCTAAAGATTTTTTCGCTGTTTTGTTCTTCCCTTCTCTGATTATTTTTAGACCTTTTCAATTTAATTCTTTTGCACAATTTACATAATCCCCATATTCCTAATAGGCAATCTATCACAATTAATATTCCTTGTATAATTTTTAATAGTACCCCATTCCAAATTTTACTAAGCCAATTTCCCACTGAAGCAAACCCTTTGCCAACCTTTTCCCAAACAGCTGGTTCTTTCAATTCCTGCAAATTACTACTTGAGTTAGTCAGATTAGTAAGTAAGTCTCTTATCGCTTTACTATTGTTAGGTATGTACGAACAACAATGCCTAGAGTTAATCATTTTACAGACTCCGCCGTCCTTCACTAGAAGGATGTCTAAAGCAAGACGATTTTGAAGAGTCATATCTCTATCCGCAGCCAACTCAGCATCTATCAGGAGTATTGCCCCTGTATAGTTTGTCAGCATGTTTTCCACAACAGTAGACACCTTTCAAACCTTGATTGAATTCAGGATGACTCCTAGTGAAGGAATCACCACACCAAATATATCTCCCACTATCGCAGAAGAGGGCTCCCTCCTCTGTCTCTTATGATGTAATTCAGTCAATTCCGGAAACTTTTTCAAATCCTCTATCTGGTAAATCTTTTGGAATACTATCCCCAAATAACATGTCCTGTACCATCCTCTTGGAAGACAGTAATAATCATTAAGTCCACAAATATAATAAATCCCCCGGAATCGCAGGGTCCTGACCATTCAACATAAAAGTCCATTTACTCTGAAACAAAAACACATGCCTACCTTCACTCACATCCACAATTAAAGTGTCAGTGTGCGACTTAGGCCTATATATACAAAGATTCCCTACGTGTAATGCATCTAAATCTAATTTCCCTTGCGTCTTAATTGCAGTGTAAGCATAATCATTCTTGTAAGTCCTTTTCTCTATGCCTTTTTCTAATTCTCTTTTAAAGCTTTTTTCCTATCGTCAGTATGACCTAAGAAGCTCTTTTCTAAAAGTGTAAGCAAGCATGTTAAGTTGTTCTTGTGAGCGTATGCTGTTCCAGACGTTAGTGTAGGCTCAAAGAATCCTCTAACCAATACTATGTCATGATCCTTAGCTACTCTACTCAAATACCTAATAATAGGAACAAATGAAAACACTACGTTGTGATTGGAATAAAAATATTGAATATACTCCTGGTTGTAAAACCTTGGTAGTAGCAGATTACAATGTATTCCATAAATTAGTGAAAGGCTATGGTAGGTAACTCCTTCCTCAACTGATGAAGAAATTTGCATACATACAAGTCAACAAACTCACACAATAGGCAATAGAAAACATTAGAAGAAAGTTTGCCTCGAGCATTAGTATAAACATGGAATTATTTCTCATTTAACTTAAACTTCTCCAAAGCCGTTAGTGTGGTAGTCTCAAAAGCAGAAGTATGGTTGGCTCCGTTCGTGTAAAAAACAGACATACCCACAATCAACACTATAAACAAAATCCCACACTTAATTGCCAAACCAATACTCATATATTTACAGTGCCTAGCATCACTAACCTGCTTATCAAACTCAGCCATGATATGTAAAGAATCAGAAAGCAGAAGTAACTTCAAAAACGTGCAGCAAAAATCAAAAATAGACAATTTCTTCTTTCAGCAATTCAGTTTCGCTTCCAGGGACCCTTCCCCTTGTCAAAATCGATTAGCAACTTGTCACATCCGGTTTTCAATGTCAAATCAGGTTATCAATGTCTTTTCCGGTTTTACATTCACAGTCTCTTTCTCAAAAATATTTCTCAGATTATTTTCAACAGTTCAGCTCCTCGATCATCTTTCAGGTTACCTCAAAATACTGATTTGGTACTTCCCTAGCAAAATAAAAAGACATAGGCACTCATTACAACCTTGGCGGGCGGCCTCTTGAACCGCCGGGCGGCCGACAATGCAACTGCACTCCCGTGGGGTCTATTTTGAGATCCCCTCTGGGCTGGCGGGCGGAAACATGGTTTCTGCCCGCCTGCCCAGCAGGGATCTCGGCCACAACACGGGAGCCGGCTCCAAATGGAGCAGGCGGTGTTGCGGCTGTGCGACGGGTGCAGTTGCACCCGTCACCCTTTTCACTGTCTGCTATGCAGACAGTGAAAAGCTGCATGAGGCCGTGGCAGGGGGCCCCCTGACTCCCCCATCCGCCAGCATTTTTATGGCGGTTCAAACCACCATGAAAAGGCTGGCAGGAGGGGGACTCGTAATCCCCTGGACAGCGCTGCAAGCAGCACTGCCTTGGGGGATTTAAACCGCTTTCGTAATGCCACAGGAAGCACCACCAGCCTGTTGGCGGTACTTCCATCAAAACAGCCCTGGCGGTCAAAGACCGCCAGGGTTGTCATGATCCCCATAAACTTGTGTTGACATTCGTTTGTAGTTGCATACGCCCATTCAGGACCTTTGACTTGCTATTCTCTTTCTCTTTAACTTTCGATCACCACTAAACTCTCCTTCACTCAATTCTTCTTCCTCTATTGTTTGACCAATGATCACTTCCTTTCCTTTCTCTACTTGTGATTCAGGACAATTTTCTCCTTTTCTTGTACCATCTGTCAATATTCTCTTCAAGATTGGACTCGTCTCCTTTTCTTTCTCTATGGTGTTTTCTCTTGATGGACCTGAAACAGGCTCAGGAGGAGTCAGATCTCTTTGACTTTAAACCAGCTCAACTCTCTCCCCTTCTGGGTCTAGCCCCTGCTCTATTTCGTTCTCAGAATCATCTACTTCTGGGAGAATCCCCGCGGTAGTAGGCTCTCCAGCTGTGTCAATCGAGATAGATTCTTCAGCACACTCCCGTAGCTCTTCACTTTCGTCTTTTACAGGGGTGATAGAACCATCTTCCATGAGTTGACTTCAGGTTCTCTTTGTTCTTAATCTGGCTCTGGTGCTGCAAATTGCTTTGCAGTTGTTGGTGCTCTCAACAATGTTTCTTCATGATCCAGTAGACAGGCCACTTTCTTCATGTGACTTACGTGAATCCAGTTTGGGATCCTTGCACACTTCACAGCTGTCGTGGTCGTCAAGAACACCTGGTAAGGCCGCCTCCAATGTGGCTCCAAAGACATCTTGCGCACATGTTTTCAGACAACAACCCAGTCGCCGGCTCTCAGGTTGTGCCCTGGATTGTGTATTGGTGGCAGTGTGGTGGCCTCCACCGGCTGAGAGAAAGAGCGAACCACATCAACCAGACCCTTGCAGTAATCCAACACCATATCATCTGTAATATTGACAAGTGCATTGGCTGGAACTGCTGGCAACCTCTTTGCTCTGCCCATGAGGATCGCATGGGGCGACAATCCTGTCTTCCTGTCAGGTGTGTTTCTCATTGACATCAACACCAAAGGCAATGCATCTGGCCATTTCAAATTCGTAGCTGCGAACATTTTTGCAGTTCTTGATTTCAAGGTACCATTCATCTGCTCCACTAATCCTGAAGCTTCACGGCGGTAACTACAATGTAACTTGTGCTCAATGTTCAGTGCTGCATACAAACGTTTAATCACATCATTATTAAAGTGCGTTCCCGTATCTCATTCTAAAGAGATCAGAAATTCAAAACGTGGTATTAACTTTCTAAGCAACAACTTTGCTACTGTGAGGCTATCATTCCTTCTTGTAGGGTACACTTCAATCCAGTGACTAAAAATGCACCCAATCACCAACACATATTTCAAACCTCCACACGCAGGCATCTCAATGAAATCCAATTGCATTCTGCTGAATGGACATCCTGCTCTTCCAATGTGGCTCAAATTCACCACAGTCCCTTTTACCGCATTTAGTTTCTGACAACTGACACAGCGATTGCATACTGCTTCAGCTGCCTGTCTAAACTTAAGGTTCAAACAATCAATTTTGAACAGACGAACTATGGCATCCCTCCGAATGTGTGCCTGACCATAATAGTACCTCACCATTTGTGACAGCAAACTATTTCGCAAAACCATGTGACCCTCTTGAGGTTTGGGGACAAGCATCACTGGGCTGGCCCAGGGGCTTCCAGAGGGTTCAGTCACTCCAAGAACTAACATTTTCTGTACGTCTTGATTGATACAGTCTCTGACATGGTCAGGATGTCTATAAATCTTACTTTTGACAGGTAAACTGTCTCCAGTATCAATTGTGTGCTCACACCAGGTCGTTGTACCTGGAATTAGTGAGAAGAGGTCAGAGAACTGATCAAGGAGATTTATGCAGTTGTCCTTCTGCTCCGCAGTAAGGCAATCTGCCAATAAAACTCCCTCCACTAAGCCATCAGCTTCAGTGGTGGAGAAGAGGGACACTCTCTTCCTCCTGCCCCTCGTCTGTGGCCATGAGCAGGGTTAAGTCAGCCCTGTCATTGTAAGGATTAGGTGATTGACATGAAGAGCGAGCATGAGCACTGAAGATCTGATTAGCAGAGCCTCAGTGACACAGTTCGGCACTACACAGGTATAACATTCAGGCCACAAACTGTGAGCACTGGGGTCATGGCTAGCAGGATCTCAGTGAGAGAGGCAAAAACATACTGACATACATGTAAACATGGGGGTACTATGCCAAAAAAGATGGTACTTTCCTACAATGCTTCCTTATATGGTGTTGCTGTTCAGTTTCAAAACTCACCAAATAATAAATGTTATCACTGCTGAGTGTAGGAGCACTGGTGATCAACGTATCGACTTTAATAGAATAAATACATAGTTGATTCAAGGTGCTAGGGTGCATTAAAGACTTGAATACCAGCTCAGCTCCCTTTTAGGAGGAGTTGCAGGTTTCCATCTCCTCGGGGCTTGTGAAACCAAATGGAGTTTCAAAACATTTACTCCTTTAATTTCACTTTTTAATTTTTTTTTATCGAGATTAACAATAGAACAGCATATGTTTCTACATATTTCTTCTATAAACAGATGATGAATCATACGGACGAACATAACAATAATGTGGAATGCTGCTCATATTGTCCAGAAATGACGCTCTACCACTAATGTCTCATGTAACCACATTGGGCTCCATTCTAAGTCTTAAGAAGTGGTGTCTCCACAGGAGATGCCGCCCTCCAAGACTATGAGTTTCACCAGCTGCGAGAACAGACTGGTGAAACCAAATGCTTTTTTCATTCACATTTTCCAACTCCTCAAAGCAGGTGGTAATTATACAGGGAACAGGTCAAAACTAAACACAGACAATTGTGGTGCCTGCATGTTATTTTCCAGTCTGGAAACTTGTGATTGTCATTAACTGGGATGAAGACATGAAAGGTATCCCCGACTCTTCCCCCATTATCTCTCCTTCTTGTGTTCAGCTATCTTGTAACGAGGCCCCTTGCTTCTCTTCTTCTTTTAAATAGCAAGTATTTATAGTGGCAAAAGCACACACAATTGTATTTCATTTAAATGTAACAGACGTTATCATTCCCATTAAAAATAGCCAAGTACACTCACCTCTCAGAGAAATGTTTATCATTGCAACACACAATCACACTTGCTCTCACTTTCCCAAGCTGTAGAGAAGGTCATCTTGCTCATACTTCTTGATTTGATTTTTGCAAATAAATGTGTACAAGCTGAAAAAGCAGTTGAGGATTCACATTTTCACGAGAGTTAGTAATGAGACAAGAAAAGGTGGTAACGCTGCTTTCTCTTCGTAAGCTCTGCTGCCCCTAAAGTTCAAGAATCCCAGGACTTGCAAGTCTGAAATAGCACTCACCTGACAAGACCTGGAAGGGCAGAGAAAGAACACCTGTCACAGCTTATCCACTTCACTGTAGTCAAGCAATAGTATATTCATGCATCAGCGCTTGGAGTGCAGAAGGTGAGAGTTCACTTCTCTTGTTTCCCACCTAGCAGTAATAGACTTGCTGCCCACTCATCATCAATACATTTTCCACCCTAGTTGCAGGAAGTCATCGAATGAAGCAGCTTATATAAAAGTGGTGATTGGTACACCTGACCCATGAATCTACCTCTGACTTGGATTTGGTCAGGAACAACACCCCTTAGGGCACTAGAAGCATGGCCTGGAACACTTCCAGTGGGGCAGTGCACATGTTGCGCATATAGCGTGTCGGTCCTTCATAAGTAAACTTACAAGGTGACACCTATAGGTCGATCATCCTTTTTGATTCGCATGGAGTATCCTAGCTATGACGTGATCAATGTATCCAGTAATCAATGCATGATATTTCAATAACCATTAGATAAACCATTAATCAATTAATAAAAGCAATAAACATCACACCATGACTTTTCAGCCATGAATAACACACCTCAGTATACGTTTTAGTAATTGTTTTCCCTTTTGTTACACTACTAAGTCATTAGATCGATTCAATTTAATTCAATTAAGTGCAACAGAATTAATTAGTCAGAAGACACCAAGAACATAATCTAATCAAAGCTTGCATCAGAGTACATTCTAAAGCTCAATAGGAGATAAGTCAATAGGAGAATCAAAAGCAATAACTCAATTCTAGTCAAGAAATTCAGCAGAACTCTCCGTCAATCATTTGTCTCGGTAATCTGTCAAATTGTCATTTAAGAGAAACCCTGTCTAACCCAGATTAGCATCAGCATGTGGGACTTCATGCAAAACAATTTAAGAACAAGAATTTAGAAAAACATCTAGCTAAGAATACTATATAGACAGCACTGTTGGTACCTAGAAAGGAAAGGCACAAAAATACAATTCGGTCACATTGTCATATCTACCTATCCATGGTATGGGTCAGCAACAGAGACAGTGTCCGTCCTCAGGTCATCAGTCAATCAGCACCACATCAGGCTCTCAGTCAGAGAGTATGAGCCCAATGACAGAATCTCGAATCACCTCTGCTGTCTCGCAATTTCTAAAAAGATCTGCTCTTGCAATCCTCTCCCAAAAATGTTGCATCTTCTTCTCCAGTCAGTGTCTTCACTGTTCGCGTCCTGGGAAAGTACATCTAGCACATCTTTCATACAATATGAAACATTTCTAGAAACATAATCTCCTGTCCGTCGGTTCCCATGAAAAACTTAGCCTAAGCATTTTATTAAAACAATGAGCATTTCACAGTTAGTTCACTCTGTCAGCATTTTTTCCATTAACGTTAAGAAATACAGCTTCTGCATGAGGCCTGGCAGGACTAGGCCAAGACTCTTGCTAAGTTAAGGCCTACAATTAATAAAGAACATAGGTTATAACTCTCAATATGACATATTACTACATTAATCTAATACATTTTCAATATTTCAAATATGTTAATCACTCATTTAGTAAATTTTGTGAATACTGATGGCCATTCTCCGAGGTCACAATTTCAAACGTGCACATTATTTTTATACATTATTTATTTTCTACTAAATCCATTATTCAAAATACATAATCGTTCATTAATAATTTCTAATAAAAACATCTGCGTTAGCAATCCCTCCTCTGATTACTAAATATGTCTTCACACTACTTTTACCACCTACTTCCCTACAATTATATCTCTTCAACATTTTGCCTTCTTCTTGAATTTTCTCTAAAGATTTTTTCGCTGTTTTGTTCTTCCCTTCTCTGATTATTTTTAGACCTTTTCAATTTAATTCTTTTGCACAATTTACATAATCCCCATATTCCTAATAGGCAATCTATCACAATTAATATTCCTTGTATAATTTTTAATAGTACCCCATTCCAAATTTTACTAAGCCAATTTCCCACTGAAGCAAACCCTTTGCCAACCTTTTCCCAAACAGCTGGTTCTTTCAATTCCTGCAAATTACTACTTGAGTTAGTCAGATTAGTAAGTAAGTCTCTTATCGCTTTACTATTGTTAGGTATGTACGAACAACAATGCCTAGAGTTAATCATTTTACAGACTCCGCCGTCCTTCACTAGAAGGATGTCTAAAGCAAGACGATTTTGAAGAGTCATATCTCTATCCGCAGCCAACTCAGCATCTATCAGGAGTATTGCCCCTGTATAGTTTGTCAGCATGTTTTCCACAACAGTAGACACCTTTCAAACCTTGATTGAATTCAGGATGACTCCTAGTGAAGGAATCACCACACCAAATATATCTCCCACTATCGCAGAAGAGGGCTCCCTCCTCTGTCTCTTATGATGTAATTCAGTCAATTCCGGAAACTTTTTCAAATCCTCTATCTGGTAAATCTTTTGGAATACTATCCCCAAATAACATGTCCTGTACCATCCTCTTGGAAGACAGTAATAATCATTAAGTCCACAAATATAATAAATCCCCCGGAATCGCAGGGTCCTGACCATTCAACATAAAAGTCCATTTACTCTGAAACAAAAACACATGCCTACCTTCACTCACATCCACAATTAAAGTGTCAGTGTGCGACTTAGGCCTATATATACAAAGATTCCCTACGTGTAATGCATCTAAATCTAATTTCCCTTGCGTCTTAATTGCAGTGTAAGCATAATCATTCTTGTAAGTCCTTTTCTCTATGCCTTTTTCTAATTCTCTTTTAAAGCTTTTTTCCTATCGTCAGTATGACCTAAGAAGCTCTTTTCTAAAAGTGTAAGCAAGCATGTTAAGTTGTTCTTGTGAGCGTATGCTGTTCCAGACGTTAGTGTAGGCTCAAAGAATCCTCTAACCAATACTATGTCATGATCCTTAGCTACTCTACTCAAATACCTAATAATAGGAACAAATGAAAACACTACGTTGTGATTGGAATAAAAATATTGAATATACTCCTGGTTGTAAAACCTTGGTAGTAGCAGATTACAATGTATTCCATAAATTAGTGAAAGGCTATGGTAGGTAACTCCTTCCTCAACTGATGAAGAAATTTGCATACATACAAGTCAACAAACTCACACAATAGGCAATAGAAAACATTAGAAGAAAGTTTGCCTCGAGCATTAGTATAAACATGGAATTATTTCTCATTTAACTTAAACTTCTCCAAAGCCGTTAGTGTGGTAGTCTCAAAAGCAGAAGTATGGTTGGCTCCGTTCGTGTAAAAAACAGACATACCCACAATCAACACTATAAACAAAATCCCACACATAATTGCCAAACCAATACTCATATATTTACAGTGCCTAGCATCACTAACCTGCTTATCAAACTCAGCCATGATATGTAAAGAATCAGAAAGCAGAAGTAACTTCAAAAACGTGCAGCAAAAATCAAAAATAGACAATTTCTTCTTTCAGCAATTCAGTTTCGCTTCCAGGGACCCTTCCCCTTGTCAAAATCGATTAGCAACTTGTCACATCCGGTTTTCAATGTCAAATCAGGTTATCAATGTCTTTTCCGGTTTTACATTCACAGTCTCTTTCTCAAAAATATTTCTCAGATTATTTTCAACAGTTCAGCTCCTCGATCATCTTTCAGGTTACCTCAAAATACTGATTTGGTACTTCCCTAGCAAAATAAAAAGACATAGGCACTCATTACAACCTTGGCGGGCGGCCTCTTGAACCGCCGGGCGGCCGACAATGCAACTGCACTCCCGTGGGGTCTATTTTGAGATCCCCTCTGGGCTGGCGGGCAGAAACATGGTTTCTGCCCGCCTGCCCAGCAGGGATCTCGGCCACAACACGGGAGCCGGCTCCAAATGGAGCAGGCGGTGTTGCGGCTGTGCGACGGGTGCAGTTGCACCCGTCACCCTTTTCACTGTCTGCTATGCAGACAGTGAAAAGCTGCATGAGGCCGTGGCAGGGGGCCCCCTGACTCCCCCATCCGCCAGCATTTTTATGGCGGTTCAAACCACCATGAAAAGGCTGGCAGGAGGGGGACTCGTAATCCCCTGGACAGCGCTGCAAGCAGCACTGCCTTGGGGGATTTAAACCGCTTTCGTAATGCCACAGGAAGCACCACCAGCCTGTTGGCGGTACTTCCATCAAAACAGCCCTGGCGGTCAAAGACCGCCAGGGTTGTCATGATCCCCATAAACTTGTGTTGACATTCGTTTGTAGTTGCATACGCCCATTCAGGACCTTTGACTTGCTATTCTCTTTCTCTTTAACTTTCGATCACCACTAAACTCTCCTTCACTCAATTCTTCTTCCTCTATTGTTTGACCAATGATCACTTCCTTTCCTTTCTCTACTTGTGATTCAGGACAATTTTCTCCTTTTCTTGTACCATCTGTCAATATTCTCTTCAAGATTGGACTCGTCTCCTTTTCTTTCTCTATGGTGTTTTCTCTTGATGGACCTGAAACAGGCTCAGGAGGAGTCAGATCTCTTTGACTTTAAACCAGCTCAACTCTCTCCCCTTCTGGGTCTAGCCCCTGCTCTATTTCGTTCTCAGAATCATCTACTTCTGGGAGAATCCCCGCCGTAGTAGGCTCTCCAGCTGTGTCAATCGAGATAGATTCTTCAGCACACTCCCGTAGCTCTTCACTTTCGTCTTTTACAGGGGTGATAGAACCATCTTCCATGAGTTGACTTCAGGTTCTCTTTGTTCTTAATCTGGCTCTGGTGCTGCAAATTGCTTTGCAGTTGTTGGTGCTCTCAACAATGTTTCTTCATGATCCAGTAGACAGGCCACTTTCTTCATGTGACTTACGTGAATCCAGTTTGGGATCCTTGCACACTTCACAGCTGTCGTGGTCGTCAAGAACACCTGGTAAGGCCGCCTCCAATGTGGCTCCAAAGACATCTTGCGCACATGTTTTCAGACAACAACCCAGTCGCCGGCTCTCAGGTTGTGCCCTGGATTGTGTATTGGTGGCAGTGTGGTGGCCTCCACCGGCTGAGAGAAAGAGCGAACCACATCAGCCAGACCCTTGCAGTAATCCAACACCATATCATCTGTAATATTGACAAGTGCATTGGCTGGAACTGCTGGCAACCTCTTTGCTCTGCCCATGAGGATCGCATGGGGCGACAATCCTGTCTTCCTGTCAGGTGTGTTTCTCATTGACATCAACACCAAAGGCAATGCATCTGGCCATTTCAAATTCGTAGCTGCGAACATTTTTGCAGTTCTTGATTTCAAGGTACCATTCATCTGCTCCACTAATCCTGAAGCTTCACGGCGGTAACTACAATGTAACTTGTGCTCAATGTTCAGTGCTGCATACAAACGTTTAATCACATCATTATTAAAGTGCGTTCCCGTATCTCATTCTAAAGAGATCAGAAATTCAAAACGTGGTATTAACTTTCTAAGCAACAACTTTGCTACTGTGAGGCTATCATTCCTTCTTGTAGGGTACACTTCAATCCAGTGACTAAAAATGCACCCAATCACCAACACATATTTCAAACCTCCACACGCAGGCATCTCAATGAAATCCAATTGCATTCTGCTGAATGGACATCCTGCTCTTCCAATGTGGCTCAAATTCACCACAGTCCCTTTTACCGCATTTAGTTTCTGACAACTGACACAGCGATTGCATACTGCTTCAGCTGCCTGTCTAAACTTAAGGTTCAAACAATCAATTTTGAACAGACGAACTATGGCATCCCTCCGAATGTGTGCCTGACCATAATAGTACCTCACCATTTGTGACAGCAAACTATTTCGCAAAACCATGTGACCCTCTTGAGGTTTGGGGACAAGCATCACTGGGCTGGCCCAGGGGCTTCCAGAGGGTTCAGTCACTCCAAGAACTAACATTTTCTGTACGTCTTGATTGATACAGTCTCTGACATGGTCAGGATGTCTATAAATCTTACTTTTGACAGGTAAACTGTCTCCAGTATCAATTGTGTGCTCACACCAGGTCGTTGTACCTGGAATTAGTGAGAAGAGGTCAGAGAACTGATCAAGGAGATTTATGCAGTTGTCCTTCTGCTCCGCAGTAAGGCAATCTGCCAATAAAACTCCCTCCACTAAGCCATCAGCTTCAGTGGTGGAGAAGAGGGACACTCTCTTCCTCCTGCCCCTCGTCTGTGGCCATGAGCAGGGTTAAGTCAGCCCTGTCATTGTAAGGATTAGGTGATTGACATGAAGAGCGAGCATGAGCACTGAAGATCTGATTAGCAGAGCCTCAGTGACACAGTTCGGCACTACACAGGTATAACATTCAGGCCACAAACTGTGAGCACTGGGGTCATGGCTAGCAGGATCTCAGTGAGAGAGGCAAAAACATACTGACATACATGTAAACATGGGGGTACTATGCCAAAAAAGATGGTACTTTCCTACAATGCTTCCTTATATGGTGTTGCTGTTCAGTTTCAAAACTCACCAAATAATAAATGTTATCACTGCTGAGTGTAGGAGCACTGGTGATCAACGTATCGACTTTAGTAGAATAAATACATAGTTGATTCAAGGTGCTAGGGTGCATTAAAGACTTGAATACCAGCTCAGCTCCCTTTTAGGAGGAGTTGCAGGTTTCCATCTCCTCGGGGCTTGTGAAACCAAATGGAGTTTCAAAACATTTACTCCTTTAATTTCACTTTTTAATTTTTTTTTATCGAGATTAACAATAGAACAGCATATGTTTCTACATATTTCTTCTATAAACAGATGATGAATCATACGGACGAACATAACAATAATGTGGAATGCTGCTCATATTGTCCAGAAATGACGCTCTACCACTAATGTCTCATGTAACCACATTGGGCTCCATTCTAAGTCTTCAGAAGTGGTGTCTCCACAGGAGATGCCGCCCTCCAAGACTATGAGTTTCACCAGCTGCGAGAACAGACTGGTGAAACCAAATGCTTTTTTCATTCACATTTTCCAACTCCTCAAAGCAGGTGGTAATTATACAGGGAACAGGTCAAAACTAAACACAGACAATTGTGGTGCCTGCATGTTATTTTCCAGTCTGGAAACTTGTGATTGTCATTAACTGGGATGAAGACATGAAAGGTATCCCCGACTCTTCCCCCATTATCTCTCCTTCTTGTGTTCAGCTATCTTGTAACGAGGCCCCTTGCTTCTCTTCTTCTTTTAAATAGCAAGTATTTATAGTGGCAAAAGCACACACAATTGTATTTCATTTAAATGTAACAGACGTTATCATTCCCATTAAAAATAGCCAAGTACACTCACCTCTCAGAGAAATGTTTATCATTGCAACACACAATCACACTTGCTCTCACTTTCCCAAGCTGTAGAGAAGGTCATCTTGCTCATACTTCTTGATTTGATTTTTGCAAATAAATGTGTACAAGCTGAAAAAGCAGTTGAGGATTCACATTTTCACGAGAGTTAGTAATGAGACAAGAAAAGGTGGTAACGCTGCTTTCTCTTCGTAAGCTCTGCTGCCCCTAAAGTTCAAGAATCCCAGGACTTGCAAGTCTGAAATAGCACTCACCTGACAAGACCTGGAAGGGCAGAGAAAGAACACCTGTCACAGCTTATCCACTTCACTGTAGTCAAGCAATAGTATATTCATGCATCAGCGCTTGGAGTGCAGAAGGTGAGAGTTCACTTCTCTTGTTTCCCACCTAGCAGTAATAGACTTGCTGCCCACTCATCATCAATACATTTTCCACCCTAGTTGCAGGAAGTCATCGAATGAAGCAGCTTATATAAAAGTGGTGATTGGTACACCTGACCCATGAATCTACCTCTGACTTGGATTTGGTCAGGAACAACACCCCTTAGGGCACTAGAAGCATGGCCTGGAACACTTCCAGTGGGGCAGTGCACATGTTGCGCATATAGCGTGTCGGTCCTTCATAAGTAAACTTACAAGGTGACACCTATAGGTCGATCATCCTTTTTGATTCGCATGGAGTATCCTAGCTATGACGTGATCAATGTATCCAGTAATCAATGCATGATATTTCAATAACCATTAGATAAACCATTAATCAATTAATAAAAGCAATAAACATCACACCATGACTTTTCAGCCATGAATAACACACCTCAGTATACGTTTTAGTAATTGTTTTCCCTTTTGTTACACTACTAAGTCATTAGATCGATTCAATTTAATTCAATTAAGTGCAACAGAATTAATTAGTCAGAAGACACCAAGAACATAATCTAATCAAAGCTTGCATCAGAGTACATTCTAAAGCTCAATAGGAGATAAGTCAATAGGAGAATCAAAAGCAATAACTCAATTCTAGTCAAGAAATTCAGCAGAACTCTCCGTCAATCATTTGTCTCGGTAATCTGTCAAATTGTCATTTAAGAGAAACCCTGTCTAACCCAGATTAGCATCAGCATGTGGGACTTCATGCAAAACAATTTAAGAACAAGAATTTAGAAAAACATCTAGCTAAGAATACTATATAGACAGCACTGTTGGTACCTAGAAAGGAAAGGCACAAAAATACAATTCGGTCACATTGTCATATCTACCTATCCATGGTATGGGTCAGCAACAGAGACAGTGTCCGTCCTCAGGTCATCAGTCAATCAGCACCACATCAGGCTCTCAGTCAGAGAGTATGAGCCCAATGACAGAATCTCGAATCACCTCTGCTGTCTCGCAATTTCTAAAAAGATCTGCTCTTGCAATCCTCTCCCAAAAATGTTGCATCTTCTTCTCCAGTCAGTGTCTTCACTGTTCGCGTCCTGGGAAAGTACATCTAGCACATCTTTCATACAATATGAAACATTTCTAGAAACATAATCTCCTGTCCGTCGGTTCCCATGAAAAACTTAGCCTAAGCATTTTATTAAAACAATGAGCATTTCACAGTTAGTTCACTCTGTCAGCATTTTTTCCATTAACGTTAAGAAATACAGCTTCTGCATGAGGCCTGGCAGGACTAGGCCAAGACTCTTGCTAAGTTAAGGCCTACAATTAATAAAGAACATAGGTTATAACTCTCAATATGACATATTACTACATTAATCTAATACATTTTCAATATTTCAAATATGTTAATCACTCATTTAGTACATTTTGTGAATACTGATGGCCATTCTCCGAGGTCACAATTTCAAACGTGCACATTATTTTTATACATTATTTATTCTCTACTAAATCCATTATTCAAAATACATAATCGTTCATTAATAATTTCTAATAAAAACATCTGCGTTAGCAATCCCTCCTCTGATGACTAAATATGTCTTCACACTACTTTTACCACCTACTTCCCTACAATTATATCTCTTCAACATTTTGCCTTCTTCTTGAATTTTCTCTAAAGATTTTTTCGCTGTTTTGTTCTTCCCTTCTCTGATTATTTTTAGACCTTTTCAATTTAATTCTTTTGCACAATTTACATAATCCCCATATTCCTAATAGGCAATTTATCACAATTAATATTCCTTGTATAATTTTTAATAGTACCCCATTCCAAATTTTACTAAGCCAATTTCCCACTGAAGCAAACCCTTTGCCAACCTTTTCCCAAACAGCTGGTTCTTTCAATTCCTGCAAATTACTACTTGAGTTAGTCAGATTAGTAAGTAAGTCTCTTATCGCTTTACTATTGTTAGGTATGTACGAACAACAATGCCTAGAGTTAATCATTTTACAGACTCCGCCGTCCTTCACTAGAAGGATGTCTAAAGCAAGACGATTTTGAAGAGTCATATCTCTATCCGCAGCCAACTCAGCATCTATCAGGAGTATTGCCCCTGTATAGTTTGTCAGCATGTTTTCCACAACAGTAGACACCTTTCAAACCTTGATTGAATTCAGGATGACTCCTAGTGAAGGAATCACCACACCAAATATATCTCCCACTATCGCAGAAGAGGGCTCCCTCCTCTGTCTCTTATGATGTAATTCAGTCAATTCCGGAAACTTTTTCAAATCCTCTATCTGGTAAATCTTTTGGAATACTATCCCCAAATAACATGTCCTGTACCATCCTCTTGGAAGACAGTAATAATCATTAAGTCCACAAATATAATAAATCCCCCGGAATCGCAGGGTCCTGACCATTCAACATAAAAGTCCATTTACTCTGAAACAAAAACACATGCCTACCTTCACTCACATCCACAATTAAAGTGTCAGTGTGCGACTTAGGCCTATATATACAAAGATTCCCTACGTGTAATGCATCTAAATCTAATTTCCCTTGCGTCTTAATTGCAGTGTAAGCATAATCATTCTTGTAAGTCCTTTTCTCTATGCCTTTTTCTAATTCTCTTTTAAAGCTTTTTTCCTATCGTCAGTATGACCTAAGAAGCTCTTTTCTAAAAGTGTAAGCAAGCATGTTAAGTTGTTCTTGTGAGCGTATGCTGTTCCAGACGTTAGTGTAGGCTCAAAGAATCCTCTAACCAATACTATGTCATGATCCTTAGCTACTCTACTCAAATACCTAATAATAGGAACAAATGAAAACACTACGTTGTGATTGGAATAAAAATATTGAATATACTCCTGGTTGTAAAACCTTGGTAGTAGCAGATTACAATGTATTCCATAAATTAGTGAAAGGCTATGGTAGGTAACTCCTTCCTCAACTGATGAAGAAATTTGCATACATACAAGTCAACAAACTCACACAATAGGCAATAGAAAACATTAGAAGAAAGTTTGCCTCGAGCATTAGTATAAACATGGAATTATTTCTCATTTAACTTAAACTTCTCCAAAGCCGTTAGTGTGGTAGTCTCAAAAGCAGAAGTATGGTTGGCTCCGTTCGTGTAAAAAACAGACATACCCACAATCAACACTATAAACAAAATCCCACACATAATTGCCAAACCAATACTCATATATTTACAGTGCCTAGCATCACTAACCTGCTTATCAAACTCAGCCATGATATGTAAAGAATCAGAAAGCAGAAGTAACTTCAAAAACGTGCAGCAAAAATCAAAAATAGACAATTTCTTCTTTCAGCAATTCAGTTTCGCTTCCAGGGACCCTTCCCCTTGTCAAAATCGATTAGCAACTTGTCACATCCGGTTTTCAATGTCAAATCAGGTTATCAATGTCTTTTCCGGTTTTACATTCACAGTCTCTTTCTCAAAAATATTTCTCAGATTATTTTCAACAGTTCAGCTCCTCGATCATCTTTCAGGTTACCTCAAAATACTGATTTGGTACTTCCCTAGCAAAATAAAAAGACATAGGCACTCATTACAACCTTGGCGGGCGGCCTCTTGAACCGCCGGGCGGCCGACAATGCAACTGCACTCCCGTGGGGTCTATTTTGAGATCCCCTCTGGGCTGGCGGGCGGAAACATGGTTTCTGCCCGCCTGCCCAGCAGGGATCTCGGCCACAACACGGGAGCCGGCTCCAAATGGAGCAGGCGGTGTTGCGGCTGTGCGACGGGTGCAGTTGCACCCGTCACCCTTTTCACTGTCTGCTATGCAGACAGTGAAAAGCTGCATGAGGCCGTGGCAGGGGGCCCCCTGACTCCCCCATCCGCCAGCATTTTTATGGCGGTTCAAACCACCATGAAAATGCTGGCAGGAGGGGGACTCGTAATCCCCTGGACAGCGCTGCAAGCAGCACTGCCTTGGGGGATTTAAACCGCTTTCGTAATGCCACAGGAAGCACCACCAGCCTGTTGGCGGTACTTCCATCAAAACAGCCCTGGCGGTCAAAGACCGCCAGGGTTGTCATGATCCCCATAAACTTGTGTTGACATTCGTTTGTAGTTGCATACGCCCATTCAGGACCTTTGACTTGCTATTCTCTTTCTCTTTAACTTTCGATCACCACTAAACTCTCCTTCACTCAATTCTTCTTCCTCTATTGTTTGACCAATGATCACTTCCTTTCCTTTCTCTACTTGTGATTCAGGACAATTTTCTCCTTTTCTTGTACCATCTGTCAATATTCTCTTCAAGATTGGACTCGTCTCCTTTTCTTTCTCTATGGTGTTTTCTCTTGATGGACCTGAAACAGGCTCAGGAGGAGTCAGATCTCTTTGACTTTAAACCAGCTCAACTCTCTCCCCTTCTGGGTCTAGCCCCTGCTCTATTTCGTTCTCAGAATCATCTACTTCTGGGAGAATCCCCGCCGTACTAGGCTCTCCAGCTGTGTCAATCGAGATAGATTCTTCAGCACACTCCCGTAGCTCTTCACTTTCGTCTTTTACAGGGGTGATAGAACCATCTTCCATGAGTTGACTTCAGGTTCTCTTTGTTCTTAATCTGGCTCTGGTGCTGCAAATTGCTTTGCAGTTGTTGGTGCTCTCAACAATGTTTCTTCATGATCCAGTAGACAGGCCACTTTCTTCATGTGACTTACGTGAATCCAGTTTGGGATCCTTGCACACTTCACAGCTGTCGTGGTCGTCAAGAACACCTGGTAAGGCCGCCTCCAACGTGGCTCCAAAGACATCTTGTGCACATGTTTTCAGACAACAACCCAGTCGCCGGCTCTCAGGTTGTGCCCTGTATTGTGTATTGGTGGCAGTGTGGTGGCCTCCACCGGCTGAGAGAAAGAGCGAACCACATCAGCCAGACCCTTGCAGTAATCCAACACCATATCATCTGTAATATTGACAAGTGCATTGGCTGGAACTGCTGGCAACCTCATTGCTCTGCCCATGAGGATCGCATGGGGCGACAATCCTGTCTTCCTGTCAGGTGTGTTTCTCATTGACATCAACACCAAAGGCAATGCATCTGGCCATTTCAAATTCGTAGCTGCGAACATTTTTGCAGTTCTTGATTTCAAGGTACCATTCATCTGCTCCACTAATCCTGAAGCTTCACGGCGGTAACTACAATGTAACTTGTGCTCAATGTTCAGTGCTGCATAAAAACGTTTAATCACATCATTATTAAAGTGCGTTCCCGTATCTCATTCTAAAGAGATCAGAAATTCAAAACGTGGTATTAACTTTCTAAGCAACAACTTTGCTACTGTGAGGCTATCATTCCTTCTTGTAGGGTACACTTCAATCCAGTGACTAAAAATGCACCCAATCACCAACACATATTTCAAACCTCCACACGCAGGCATCTCAATGAAATCCAATTGCATTCTGCTGAATGGACATCCTGCTCTTCCAATGTGGCTCAAATTCACCACAGTCCCTTTTACCGCATTTAGTTTCTGACAACTGACACAGCGATTGCATACTGCTTCAGCTGCCTGTCTAAACTTAGGGTTCAAACAATCAATTTTGAACAGACGAACTATGGCATCCCTCCGAATGTGTGCCTGACCATAATAGTACCTCACCATTTGTGACAGCAAACTATTTCGCAAAACCATGTGACCCTCTTGAGGTTTGGGGACAAGCATCACTGGGCTGGCCCAGGGGCTTCCAGAGGGTTCAGTCACTCCAAGAACTAACATTTTCTGTACCTCTTGATTGATACAGTCTCTGACATGGTCAGGATGTCTATAAATCTTACTTTTGACAGGTAAACTGTCTCCAGTATCAATTGTGTGCTCACACCAGGTTTACCTGGAATTAGTGAGAAGAGGTCAGAGAACTGATCAAGGAGATTTATGCAGTTGTCCTTCTGCTCAGCAGTAAGGCAGTCTGCCAATAAAACTCCCTCCACTAAGCCATCAGCTTCAGTGGTGGAGAAGAGGGACACTCTCTTCCTCCTGCCCCTCGTCTGTGGCCATGAGCAGGGTTAAGTCAGCCCTGTCATTGAAAGGATTAGGTGATTGACATGAAGAGCGAGCATGAGCACTGAAGATCTGATTAGCAGAGCCTCAGTGACACAGTTCGGCACTACACAGGTATAACATTCAGGCCACAAACTGTGAGCACTGGGGTCATGGCTAGCAGGATCTCAGTGAGAGAGGCAAAAACATACTGACATACATGTAAACATGGGGGTACTATGCCAAAAAAGATGGTACTTTCCTACAATGCTTCCTTATATGGTGTTGCTGTTCAGTTTCAAAACTCACCAAATAATAAATGTTATCACTGCTGAGTGTAGGAGCACTGGTGATCAACGTATCGACTTTAGTAGAATAAATACATAGTTGATTCATGGTGCTAGGGTGCATTAAAGACTTGAATACCAGCTCAGCTCCCTTTTAGGAGGAGTTGCAGGTTTCCATCTCCTCGGGGCTTGTGAAACCAAATGGAGTTTCAAAACATTTACTCCTTTAATTTCACTTTTTAATTTTTTTTTATTGAGATTAACAATAGAACAGCATATGTTTCTACATATTTCTTCTATAAACAGATGATGAATCATACGGACGAACATAACAATAATGTGGAATGCTGCTCATATTGTCCAGAAATGACGCTCTACCACTAATGTCTCATGTAACCACATTGGGCTCCATTCTAAGTCTTCAGAAGTGGTGTCTCCACAGGAGATGCCGCCCTCCAAGACTATGAGTTTCACCAGCTGCGAGAACAGACTGGTGAAACCAAATGCTTTTTTCATTCACATTTTCCAACTCCTCAAAGCAGGTGGTAATTATACAGGGAACAGGTCAAAACTAAACACAGACAATTGTGGTGCCTGCATGTTATTTTCCAGTCTGGAAACTTGTGATTGTCATTAACTGGGATGAAGACATGAAAGGTATCCCCGACTCTTCCCCCATTATCTCTCCTTCTTGTGTTCAGCTATCTTGTAACGAGGCCCCTTGCTTCTCTTCTTCTTTTAAATAGCAAGTATTTATAGTGGCAAAAGCACACACAATTGTATTTCATTTAAATGTAACAGACGTTATCATTCCCATTAAAAATAGCCAAGTACACTCACCTCTCAGAGAAATGTTTATCATTACAACACACAATCACACTTGCTCTCACTTTCCCAAGCTGTAGAGAAGGTCATCTTGCTCATACTTCTTGATTTGATTTTTGCAAATAAATGTGTACAAGCTGAAAAAGCAGTTGAGGATTCACATTTTCACGAGAGTTAGTAATGAGACAAGAAAAGGTGGTAACGCTGCTTTCTCTTCGTAAGCTCTGCTGCCCCTAAAGTTCAAGAATCCCAGGACTTGCAAGTCTGAAATAGCACTCACCTGACAAGACCTGGAAGGGCAGAGAAAGAACACCTGTCACAGCTTATCCACTTCACTGTAGTCAAGCAATAGTATATTCATGCATCAGCGCTTGGAGTGCAGAAGGTGAGAGTTCACTTCTCTTGTTTCCCACCTAGCAGTAATAGACTTGCTGCCCACTCATCATCAATACATTTTCCACCCTAGTTGCAGGAAGTCATCGAATGAAGCAGCTTATATAAAAGTGGTGATGGGTACACCTGACCCATGAATCTACCTCTGACTTGGATTTGGTCAGGAACAACACCCCTTAGGGCACTAGAAGCATGGCCTGGAACACTTCCAGTGGGGCAGTGCACATGTTGCGCATATAGCGTGTCGGTCCTTCATAAGTAAACTTACAAGGTGACACCTATAGGTCGATCATCCTTTTTGATTCGCATGGAGTATCCTAGCTATGACGTGATCAATGTATCCAGTAATCAATGCATGATATTTCAATAACCATTAGATAAACCATTAATCAATTAATAAAAGCAATAAACATCACACCATGACTTTTCAGCCATGAATAACACACCTCAGTATACGTTTTAGTAATTGTTTTCCCTTTTGTTACACTACTAAGTCATTAGATCGATTCAATTTAATTCAATTAAGTGCAACAGAATTAATTAGTCAGAAGACACCAAGAACATAATCTAATCAAAGCTTGCATCAGAGTACATTCTAAAGCTCAATAGGAGATAAGTCAATAGGAGAATCAAAAGCAATAACTCAATTCTAGTCAAGAAATTCAGCAGAACTCTCCGTCAATCATTTGTCCCGGTAATCTGTCAAATTGTCATTTAAGAGAAACCCTGTCTAACCCAGATTAGCATCAGCATGTGGGACTTCATGCAAAACAATTTAAGAACAAGAATTTAGAAAAACATCTAGCTAAGAATACTATATAGACAGCACTGTTGGTACCTAGAAAGGAAAGGCACAAAAATACAATTCGGTCACATTGTCATATCTACCTATCCATGGTATGGGTCAGCAACAGAGACAGTGTCCGTCCTCAGGTCATCAGTCAATCAGCACCACATCAGGCTCTCAGTCAGAGAGTATGAGCCCAATGACAGAATCTCGAATCACCTCTGCTGTCTCGCAATTTCTAAAAAGATCTGCTCTTGCAATCCTCTCCCAAAAATGTTGCATCTTCTTCTCCAGTCAGTGTCTTCACTGTTCGCGTCTTGGGAAAGTACATCTAGCACATCTTTCATACAATATGAAACATTACTAGAAACATAATCTCCTGTCCGTCGGTTCCCATGAAAAACTTAGCCTAAGCATTTTATTAAAACAATGAGCATTTCACAGTTAGTTCACTCTGTCAGCATTTTTTCCATTAACGTTAAGAAATACAGCTTCTGCATGAGGCCTGGCAGGACTAGGCCAAGACTCTTGCTAAGTTAAGGCCTACAATTAATAAAGAACATAGGTTATAACTCTCAATATGACATATTACTACATTAATCTAATACATTTTCAATATTTCAAATATGTTAATCACTCATTTAGTACATTTTGTGAATACTGATGGCCATACTCCGAGGTCACAATTTCAAACGTGCACATTATTTTTATACATTATTTATTTTCTACTAAATCCATTATTCAAAATACATAATCGTTCATTAATAATTTCTAATAAAAACATCTGCGTTAGCAATCCCTCCTCTGATGACTAAATATGTCTTCACACTACTTTTACCACCTACTTCCCTACAATTATATCTCTTCAACATTTTGCCTTCTTCTTGAATTTTCTCTAAAGATTTTTTCGCTGTTTTGTTCTTCCCTTCTCTGATTATTTTTAGACCTTTTCAATTTAATTCTTTTGCACAATTTACATAATCCCCATATTCCTAATAGGCAATCTATCACAATTAATATTCCTTGTATAATTTTTAATAGTACCCCATTCCAAATTTTACTAAGCCAATTTCCCACTGAAGCAAACCCTTTGCCAACCTTTTCCCAAACAGCTGGTTCTTTCAATTCCTGCAAATTACTACTTGAGTTAGTCAGATTAGTAAGTAAGTCTCTTATCGCTTTACTATTGTTAGGTATGTACGAACAACAATGCCTAGAGTTAATCATTTTACAGACTCCGCCGTCCTTCACTAGAAGGATGTCTAAAGCAAGACGATTTTGAAGAGTCATATCTCTATCCGCAGCCAACTCAGCATCTATCAGGAGTATTGCCCCTGTATAGTTTGTCAGCATGTTTTCCACAACAGTAGACACCTTTCAAACCTTGATTGAATTCAGGATGACTCCTAGTGAAGGAATCACCACACCAAATATATCTCCCACTATCGCAGAAGAGGGCTCCCTCCTCTGTCTCTTATGATGTAATTCAGTCAATTCCGGAAACTTTTTCAAATCCTCTATCTGGTAAATCTTTTGGAATACTATCCCCAAATAACATGTCCTTTACCATCCTCTTGGAAGACGGTAATAATCATTAAGTCCACAAATATAATAAATCCCCCGGAATCGCAGGGTCCTGACCATTCAACATAAAAGTCCATTTACTCTGAAACAAAAACACATGCCTGCCTTCACTCACATCCACAATTAAAGTGTCAGTGTGCGACTTAGGCCTATATATACAAAGATTCCCTACGTGTAATGCATCTAAATCTAATTTCCCTTGCGTCTTAATTGCAGTGTAAGCATAATCATTCTTGTAAGTCCTTTTCTCTATGCCTTTTTCTAATTCTCTTTTAAAGCTTTTTTCCTATCGTCAGTATGACCTAAGAAGCTCTTTTCTAAAAGTGTAAGCAAGCATGTTAAGTTGTTCTTGTGAGCGTATGCTGTTCCAGACGTTAGTGTAGGCTCAAAGAATCCTCTAACCAATACTATGTCATGATCCTTAGCTACTCTACTCAAATACCTAATAATAGGAACAAATGAAAACACTACGTTGTGATTGGAATAAAAATATTGAATATACTCCTGGTTGTAAAACCTTGGTAGTAGCAGATTACAATGTATTCCATAAATTAGTGAAAGGCTATGGTAGGTAACTCCTTCCTCAACTGATGAAGAAATGTGCATACATACAAGTCAACAAACTCACACAATAGGCAATAGAAAACATTAGAAGAAAGTTTGCCTCGAGCATTAGTATAAACATGGAATTATTTCTCATTTAACTTAAACTTCTCCAAAGCCGTTAGTGTGGTAGTCTCAAAAGCAGAAGTATGGTTGGCTCCGTTCGTGTAAAAAACAGACATACCCACAATCAACACTATAAACAAAATCCCACACATAATTGCCAAACCAATACACATATATTTACAGTGCCTAGCATCACTAACCTGCTTATCAAACTCAGCCATGATCTGTAAAGAATCAGAAAGCAGAAGTAACTTCAAAAACGTGCAGCAAAAATCAAAAATAGACAATTTCTTCTTTCAGCAATTCAGTTTCGCTTCCAGGGACCCTTCCCCTTGTCAAAATCGATTAGCAACTTGTCACATCCGGTTTTCAATGTCAAATCAGGTTATCAATGTCTTTTCCGGTTTTACATTCACAGTCTCTTTCTCAAAAATATTTCTCAGATTGTTTTCAATAGTTCAGCTCCTCGATCATCTTTCAGGTTACCTCAAAATACTGATTTGGTACTTCCCTAGCAAAATAAAAAGACATAGGCACTCATTACAACCTTGGCGGGCGGCCTCTTGAACCGCCGGGCGGCCGCCAATGCAACTGCACTCCCGTGGGGTCTATTTTGAGATCCCCTCTGGGCTGGCGGGCGGAAACATGGTTTCTGCCCGCCTGCCCAGCAGGGATCTCGGCCACAACACAGGAGCCGGCTCCAAATGGAGCAGGTGGTGTTGCGGCTGTGCGACGGGTGCAGTTGCACCCGTCACCCTTTTCACTGTCTGCTATGCAGACAGTGAAAAGCTGCATGAGGCCGTGGCAGGGGGCCCCCTGACTCCCCCATCCGCCAGCATTTTTATGGCGGTTCAAACCACCATGAAAAGGCTGGCAGGAGGGGGACTCATAATCCCCTGGACAGCGCTGCAAGCAGCACTGCCTTGGGGGATTTAAACCGCTTTCGTAATGCCACAGGAACCACCGCCAGCCTGTTGGCGGTACTTCCATCAAAACAGCCCTGGCGGTCAAAGACCGCCAGGGTTGTCATGATCCCCATAAACTTGTGTTGACATTCGTTTGTAGTTGCATACGCCCATTCGGGACCTTTGACTTGCTATTCTCTTTCTCTTTAACTTTCGATCACCACTAAACTCTCCTTCACTCAATTCTTCTTCCTCTATTGTTTGACCAATGATCACTTCCTTTCCTTTCTCTACTTGTGATTCAGGACAATTTGTTCCTTTTCTTGTACCATCTGTCAATATTCTCTTCAAGATTGGACTCGTCTCCTTTTCTTTCTCTATGATGTTTTCTCTTGATGGACCTGCAACAGGCTCAGGAGGAGTCAGATCTCTTTGACTTTAAACCAGCTCAACTCTCTCCCCTTCTGGGTCTAGCCCCTGCTCGATTTCTTTCTCAGAATCATCTACTTCTGGGAGAATCCCCACCGTACTAGGCTCTCCAGCTGTGTCAATCGAGATAGATTCTTCAGCACACTCCCGTAGCTCTTCACTTTCGTCTTTTACAGGGGTGATAGAACCATCTTCCATGAGTTGACTTCAGGTTCTCTTTGTTCTTAATCTGGCTCTGGTGCTGCAAATTGCTTTGCAGTTGTTGGTGCTCTCAACAATGTTTCTTCATGATCCAGTAGACAGGCCACTTTCTTCATGTGACTTACGTGAATCCAGTTTGGGATCCTTGCACACTTCACAGCTGTCGTGGTCGTCAAGAACACCTGGTAAGGCCGCCTCCAACGTGGCTCCAAAGACATCTTGCGCACATGTTTTCAGACAACAACCCAGTCGCCGGCTCTCAGGTTGTGCCCTGTATTGTGTATTGGTGGCAGTGTGGTGGCATCCACCGGCTGAGAGAAAGAGCGAACCACATCAGCCAGACCCTTGCAGTAATCCAACACCATATCATCTGTAATATTGACAAGTGCATTGGCTGGAACTGCTGGCAACCTCATTGCTCTGCCCATGAGGATCGCATGGGGCGACAATCCTGTCTTCCTGTCAGGTGTGTTTCTCATTGACATCAACACCAAAGGCAATGCATCTGGCCATTTCAAATTCGTAGCTGCGAACATTTTTGCAGTTCTTGATTTCAAGGTACCATTCATCTGCTCCACTAATCCTGAAGCTTCACGGCGGTAACTACAATGTAACTTGTGCTCAATGTTCAGTGCTGCATACAAACGTTTAATCACATCATTATTAAAGTGCGTTCCAGTATCTCATTCTAAAGAGATCAGAAATTCAAAACGTGGTATTAACTTTCTAAGCAACAACTTTGCTACTGTGAGGCTATCATTCCTTCTTGTAGGGTACACTTCAATCCAGTGACTAAAAATGCACCCAATCACCAACACATATTTCAAACCTCCACACGCAGGCATCTCAATGAAATCCAATTGCATTCTGCTGAATGGACATCCTGCTCTTCCAATGTGGCTCAAATTCACCACAGTCCCTTTTACCGCATTTAGTTTCTGACAACTGACACAGCGATTGCATACTGCTTCAGCTGCCTGTCTAAACTTAGGGTTCAAACAATCAATTTTGAACAGACGAACTATGGCATCCCTCCGAATGTGTGCCTGACCATAATAGTACCTCACCATTTGTGACAGCAAACTATTTCGCAAAACCATGTGACCCTCTTGAGGTTTGGGGACAAGCATCACTGGGCTGGCCCAGGGGCTTCCAGAGGGTTCAGTCACTCCAAGAACTAACATTTTCTGTACCTCTTGATTGATACAGTCTCTGACATGGTCAGGATGTCTATAAATCTTACTTTTGACAGGTAAACTGTCTCCAGTATCAATTGTGTGCTCACACCAGGTCGTTGTACCTGGAATTAGTGAGAAGAGGTCAGAGAACTGATCAAGGAGATTTATGCAGTTGTCCTTCAGCTCAGCAGTAAGGCAATCTGCCAATAAAACTCCCTCCACTAAGCCATCAGCTTCAGTGGTGGAGAAGAGGGACACTCTCTTCCTCCTGCCCCTCGTCTGTGGCCATGAGCAGGGTTAAGTCAGCCCTGTCATTGTAAGGATTAGGTGATTGACATGAAGAGCGAGCATGAGCACTGAAGATCTGATTAGCAGAGCCTCAGTGACACAGTTCGGCACTACACAGGTATAACATTCAGGCCACAAACTGTGAGCACTGGGGTCATGGCTAGCAGGATCTCAGTGAGAGAGGCAAAAACATACTGACATACATGTAAACATGGGGGTACTATGCCAAAAAAGATGGTACTTTCCTACAATGCTTCCTTATATGGTGTTGCTGTTCAGTTTCAAAACTCACCAAATAATAAATGTTATCACTGCTGAGTGTAGGAGCACTGGTGATCAACGTATCGACTTTAGTAGAATAAATACATAGTTGATTCAAGGTGCTAGGGTGCATTAAAGACTTGAATACCAGCTCAGCTCCCTTTTAGGAGGAGTTGCAGGTTTCCATCTCCTCGGGGCTTGTGAAACCAAATGGAGTTTCAAAACATTTACTCCTTTAATTTCACTTTTTAATCTTTTTTTATTGAGGTTAACAATAGAACAGCATATGTTTCTACATATTTCTTCTATAAACAGATGATGAATCATACGGACGAACATTACAATAATGTGGAATGCTGCTCATATTGTCCAGAAATGACGCTCTACCACTAATGTCTCATGTAACCACATTGGGCACCATTCTAAGTCTTCAGAAGTGGTGTCTCCACAGGAGATGCCGCCCTCCAAGACTATGAGTTTCACCAGCTGCGAGAACAGACTGGTGAAACCAAATGCTTTTTTCATTCACATTTTCCAACTCCTCAAAGCAGGTGGTAATTATACAGGGAACAGGTCAAAACTAAACACAGACAATTGTGGTGCCTGCATGTTATTTTCCAGTCTGGAAACTTGTGATTGTCATTAACTGGGATGAAGACATGAAAGGTATCCCCGACTCTTCCCCCATTATTTCTCCTTCTTGTGTTCAGCTATCTTGTAACGAGGCCCCTTGCTTCTCTTCTTCTTTTAAATAGCAAGTATTTATAGTGGCAAAAGCAGACACAATTGTATTTCATTTAAATGTAACAGACGTTATCATTCCCATTAAAAATAGCCAAGTACACTCACCTCTCAGAGAAATGTTTATCATTACAACACACAATCACACTTGCTCTCACTTTCCCAAGCTGTAGAGAAGGTCATCTTGCTCATACTTCTTGATTTGATTTTTGCAAATAAATGTGTACAAGCTGAAAAAGCAGTTGAGGATTCACATTTTCACAAGAGTTAGTAATGAGACAAGAAAAGGTGGTAACGCTGCTTTCTCTTCGTAAGCTCTGCTGCCCCTAAAGTTCAAGAATCCCAGGACTTGCAAGTCTGAAATAGCACTCACCTGACAAGACCTGGAAAGGCAGAGAAAGAACACCTGTCACAGCTTATCCACTTCACTGTAGTCAAGCAATAGTATATTCATGCATCAGCGCTTGGAGTGCAGAAGGTGAAAGTTCACTTCTCTTGTTTCCCACCTAGCAGTAATAGACTTGCTGCCCACTCATCATCAATACATTTTCCACCCTAGTTGCAGGAAGTCATCGAATGAAGCAGCTTATATAAAAGTGGTGATTGGTACACCTGACCCATGAATCTACCTCTGACTTGGATTTGGTCAGGAACAACACCCCTTAGGGCACTAGAAGCATGGCCTGGAACACTTCCAGTGGGGCAGTGCACATGTTGCGCATATAGCGTGTCGGTCCTTCATAAGTAAACTTACAAGGTGACACCTATAGGTCGATCATCCTTTTTGATTCGCATGGAGTATCCTAGCTATGACGTGATCAATGTATCCAGTAATCAATGCATGATATTTCAATAACCATTAGATAAACCATTAATCAATTAATAAAAGCAATAAACATCACACCATGACTTTTCAGCCATGAATAACACACCTCAGTATACGTTTTAGTAATTGTTTTCCCTTTTGTTACACTACTAAGTCATTAGATCGATTCAATTTAATTCAATTAAGTGCAACAGAATTAATTAGTCAGAAGACACCAAGAACATAATCTAATCAAAGCTTGCATCAGAGTACATTCTAAAGCTCAATAGGAGATAAGTCAATAGGAGAATCAAAAGCAATAACTCAATTCTAGTCAAGAAATTCAGCAGAACTCTCCGTCAATCATTTGTCTCGGTAATCTGTCAAATTGTCATTTAAGAGAAACCCTGTCTAACCCAGATTAGCATCAGCATGTGGGACTTCATGCAAAACAATTTAGGAACAAGAATTTAGAAAAACATCTAGCTAAGAATACTATATAGACAACACTGTTGGTACCTAGAAAGGAAAGGCACAAAAATACAATTCGGTCACATTGTCATATCTACCTATCCATGGGATGGGTCAGCAACAGAGACAGTGTCCGTCCTCAGGTCATCAGTCAATCAGCACCACATCAGGCTCTCAGTCAGAGAGTATGAGCCCAATTACAGAATCTCGAATCACCTCTGCTGTCTCGCAATTTCTAAAAAGATCTGCTCTTGCAATCCTCTCCCAAAAATGTTGCATCTTCTTCTCCAGTCAGTGTCTTCACTGTTCGCGTCCTGGGAAAGTACATCTAGCACATCTTTCATACAATATGAAACATTACTAGAAACATAATCTCCTGTCCGTCGGTTCCCATGAAAAATTTAGCCTAAGCATTTTATTAAAACAATGAGCATTTCACAGTTAGTTCACTCTGTCAGCATTTTTTCCATTAACGTTAAGAAATACAGCTTCTGCATGAGGCCTGGCAGGACTAGGCCAAGACTCTTGCTAAGTTAAGGCCTACAATTAATAAAGAACATAGGTTATAACTCTCAATATGACATATTACTACATTAATCTAATACATTTTCAATATTTCAAATATGTTAATCACTCATTTAGTACATTTTGTGAATACTGATGGCCATTCTCCGAGGTCACAATTTCAACCGTGCACATTATTTTTATACATTATTTATTTTCTACTAAATCCATTATTCAAAATACATAATCGTTCATTAATAATTTCTAATAAAAACATCTGCGTTAGCAATCCCTCCTCTGATGACTAAATATGTCTTCACACTACTTTTACCACCTACTTCCCTACAATTATATCTCTTCAACATTTTGCCTTCTTCTTGAATTTTCTCTAAAGATTTTTTCGCTGTTTTGTTCTTCCCTTCTCTGATTATTTTTAGACCTTTTCAATTTAATTCTTTTGCACAATTTACATAATCCCCATATTCCTAATAGGCAATCTATCACAATTAATATTCCTTGTATAATTTTTAATAGTACCCCATTCCAAATTTTACTAAGCCAATTTCCCACTGAAGCAAACCCTTTGCCAACCTTTTCCCAAACAGCTGGTTCTTTCAATTCCTGCAAATTACTACTTGAGTTAGTCAGATTAGTAAGTAAGTCTCTTATCGCTTTACTATTGTTAGGTATGTACGAACAACAATGCCTAGAGTTAATCATTTTACAGACTCCGCCGTCCTTCACTAGAAGGATGTCTAAAGCAAGACGATTTTGAAGAGTCATATCTCTATCCGCAGCCAACTCAGCATCTATCAGGAGTATTGCCCCTGTATAGTTTGTCAGCATGTTTTCCACAACAGTAGACACCTTTCAAACCTTGATTGAATTCAGGATGACTCCTAGTGAAGGAATCACCACACCAAATATATCTCCCACTATCGCAGAAGAGGGCTCCCTTCTCTGTCTCTTATGATGTAATTCAGTCAATTCCGGAAACTTTTTCAAATCCTCTATCTGGTAAATCTTTTGGAATACTATCCCCAAATAACATGTCCTGTACCATCCTCTTGGAAGACGGTAATAATCATTAAGTCCACAAATATAATAAATCCCCCGGAATCGCAGGGTCCTGACCATTCAACATAAAAGTCCATTTACTCTGAAACAAAAACACATGCCTACCTTCACTCACATCCACAATTAAAGTGTCAGTGTGCGACTTAGGCCTATATATACAAAGATTCCCTACGTGTAATGCATCTAAATCTAATTTCCCTTGCGTCTTAATTGCAGTGTAAGCATAATCATTCTTGTAAGTCCTTTTCTCTATGCCTTTTTCTAATTCTCTTTTAAAGCTTTTTTCCTATCGTCAGTATGACCTAAGAAGCTCTTTTCTAAAAGTGTAAGCAAGCATGTTAAGTTGTTCTTGTGAGCGTATGCTGTTCCAGACGTTAGTGTAGGCTCAAAGAATCCTCTAACCAATACTATGTCATGATCCTTAGCTACTCTACTCAAATACCTAATAATAGGAACAAATGAAAACACTACGTTGTGATTGGAATAAAAATATTGAATATACTCCTGGTTGTAAAACCTTGGTAGTAGCAGATTACAATGTATTCCATAAATTAGTGAAAGGCTATGGTAGGTAACTCCTTCCTCAACTGATGAATAAATTTGCATACATACAAGTCAACAAACTCACACAATAGGCAATAGAAAACATTAGAAGAAAGTTTGCCTCGAGCATTAGTATAAACATGGAATTATTTCTCATTTAACTTAAACTTCTCCAAAGCCGTTAGTGTGGTAGTCTCAAAAGCAGAAGTATGGTTGGCTCCGTTCGTGTAAAAAAAAGACATACCCACAATTAACACTATAAACAAAATCCCACACATAATTGCCAAACCAATACTCATATATTTACACTGCCTAGCATCACTAACCTGCTTATCAAACTCAGCCACGATCTGTAAAGAATCAGAAAGCAGAAGTAACATCAAAAACGTGCAGCAAAAATCAAAAATAGACAATTTCTTCTTTCAGCAATTCAGTTTCGCTTCCAGGGACCCTTCCCCTTGTCAAAATCGATTAGCAACTTGTCACATCCGGTTTTCAATGTCAAATCAGGTTATCAATGTCTTTTCCGGTTTTACATTCACAGTCTCTTTCTCAAAAATATTTCTCAGATTATTTTCAACTGTTTAGCTCCTCGATCATCTTTCAGGTTACCTCAAAATACTGATTTGGTACTTCCCTAGCAAAATAAAAAGACATAGGCACTCATTACAACCTTGGCGGGCGGCCTCTTGAACCGCCGGGCGGCCGCCAATGCAACTGCACTCCCGTGGGGTCTATTTTGAGATCCCCTCTGGGCTGGCGGGCGGAAACATGGTTTCTGCCCGCCTGCCCAGCAGGGATCTCGGCCACAACACGGGAGCCGGCTCCAAATGGAGCAGGCGGTGTTGCGGCTGTGCGACGGGTGCAGTTACGCCGTCACCCTTTTCACTGTCTGCTATGCAGACAGTGAAAAGCTGCATGAGGCCGTGGCAGGGGGCCCCCTGACTCCCCCATCCGCCAGCATTTTTATGGCGGTTCAAACCACCATGAAAAGGCTGGCAGGAGGGGGACTCGTAATCCCCTGGACAGCGCTGCAAGCAGCACTGCCTTGGGGGATTTAAACCGCTTTCGTAATGCCACAGGAACCACCGCCAGCCTGTTGGCGGTACTTCCATCAAAACAGCCCTGGCGGTCAAAGACCGCCAGGGTTGTCATGTTCCCCATAAACTTGTGTTGACATTCGTTTGTAGTTGCATACGCCAATTCAGGACCTTTGACTTGCTATTCTCTTTCTCTTTAACTTTCGATCACCACTAAACTCTCCTTCACTCAATTCTTCTTCCTCTATTGTTTGACCAATGATCACTTCCTTTCCTTTCTCTACTTGTGATTCAGGACAATTTGTTCCTTTTCTTGTACCATCTGTCAATATTCTCTTCAAGATTGGACTCGTCTCCTTTTCTTTCTCTATGGTGTTTTCTCTTGATGGACCTGCAACAGGCTCAGGAGGAGTCAGATCTCTTTGACTTTAAACCAGCTCAACTCTCTCCCCTTCTGGGTCTAGCCCCTGCTCTATTTCTTTCTCAGAATCATCTACTTCTGGGAGAATCCCCGCCGTACTAGGCTCTCCAGCTGTGTCAATCGAGATAGATTCTTCAGCACACTCCCGTAGCTCTTCACTTTCGTCTTTTACAGGGGTGATAGAACCATCTTCCATGAGTTGACTTCAGGTTCTCTTTGTTCTTAATCTGGCTCTGGTGCTGCAAATTGCTTTGCAGTTGTTGGTGCTCTCAACAATGTTTCTTCATGATCCAGTAGACAGGCCACTTTCTTCATGTGACTTACGTGAATCCAGTTTGGGATCCTTGCACACTTCACAGCTGTCGTGGTCGTCAAGAACACCTGGTAAGGCCGCCTCCAACGTGGCTCCAAAGACATCTTGCGCACATGTTTTCAGACAACAACCCAGTCGCCGGCTCTCAGGTTGTGCCCTGTATTGTGTATTGGTGGCAGTGTGGTGGCCTCCACCGGCTGAGAGAAAGAGCGAACCACATCAGCCAGACCCTTGCAGTAATCCAACACGATATCATCTGTAATATTGACAAGTGCATTGGCTGGAACTGCTGGCCCATGAGGATCGCCCATGAGGATCGCATGGGGCGACAATCCTGTCTTCCTGTCAGGTGTGTTTCTCATTGACATCAACACCAAAGGCAATGCATCTGGCCATTTCAAATTCGTAGCTGCGAACATTTTTGCAGTTCTTGATTTCAAGGTACCATTCATCTGCTCCACTAATCCTGAAGCTTCACGGCGGTAACTACAATGTAACTTGTGCTCAATGTTCAGTGCTGCATAAAAACGTTTAATCACATCATTATTAAAGTGCGTTCCCGTATCTCATTCTAAAGAGATCAGAAATTCAAAACGTGGTATTAACTTTCTAAGCAACAACTTTGCTACTGTGAGGCTATCATTCCTTCTTGTAGGGTACACTTCAATCCAGTGACTAAAAATGCACCCAATCACCAACACATATTTCAAACCTCCACACGCAGGCATCTCAGTGAAATCCAATTGCATTCTGCTGAATGGACATCCTGCTCTTCCAATGTGGCTCAAATTCACCACAGTCCCTTTTACCGCATTTAGTTTCTGACAACTGACACAGCGATTGCATACTGCTTCAGCTGCCTGTCTAAACTTAGGGTTCAAACAATCAATTTTGAACAGACGAACTATGGCATCCCTCCGAATGTGTGCCTGACCATAATAGTACCTCACCATTTGTGACAGCAAACTATTTCGCAAAACCATGTGACCCTCTTGAGGTTTGGGGACAAGCATCACTGGGCTGGCCCAGGGGCTTCCAGAGGGTTCAGTCACTCCAAGAACTAACATTTTCTGTACCTCTTGATTGATACAGTCTCTGACATGGTCAGGATGTCTATAAATCTTACTTTTGACAGGTAAACTGTCTCCAGTATCAATTGTGTGCTCACACCAGGTAGTTGTACCTGAAATTAGTGAGAAGAGGTCAGAGAACTGATCAAGGAGATTTATGCAGTTGTCCTTCTGCTCAGCAGTAAGGCAATCTGCCAATAAAACTCCCTCCACTAAGCCATCAGCTTCAGTGGTGGAGAAGAGGGACACTCTCTTCCTCCTGCCCCTCGTCTGTGGCCATGAGCAGGGTTAAGTCAGCCCTGTCATTGTAAGGATTAGGTGATTGACATGAAGAGCGAGCATGAGCACTGAAGATCTGATTAGCAGAGCCTCAGTGACACAGTTCGGCACTACACAGGTATAACATTCAGGCCACAAACTGTGAGCACTGGGGTCATGGCTAGCAGGATCTCAGTGAGAGAGGCAAAAACATACTGACATACATGTAAACATGGGGGTACTATGCCAAAAAAGATGGTACTTTCCTACAATGCTTCCTTATATGGTGTTGCTGTTCAGTTTAAAAACTCACCAAATAATAAATGTTATCACTGCTGAGTGTAGGAGCACTGGTGATCAACGTATCGACTTTAGTAGAATAAATACATAGTTGATTCATGGTGCTAGGGTGCATTAAAGACTTGAATACCAGCTCAGCTCCCTTTTAGGAGGAGTTGCAGGTTTCCATCTCCTCGGGGCTTGTGAAACCAAATGGAGTTTCAAAACATTTACTCCTTTAATTTCACTTTTTAATTTTTTTTTATTGAGATTAACAATAGAACAGCATATGTTTCTACATATTTCTTCTATAAACAGATGATGAATCATACGGACGAACATAACAATAATGTGGAATGCTGCTCATATTGTCCAGAAATGACGCTCTACCACTAATGTCTCATGTAACCACATTGGGCTCCATTCTAAGTCTTCAGAAGTGGTGTCTCCACAGGAGATGCCGCCCTCCAAGACTATGAGTTTCACCAGCTGCGAGAACAGACTGGTGAAACCAAATGCTTTTTTCACTCACATTTTCCAACTCCTCAAAGCAGGTGGTAATTATACAGGGAACAGGTCAAAACTAAACACAGACAATTGTGGTGCCTGCATGTTATTTTCCAGTCTGGAAACTTGTGATTGTCATTAACTGGGATGAAGACATGAAAGGTATCCCCGACTCTTCCCCCATTATCTCTCCTTCTTGTGTTCAGCTATCTTGTAACGAGGCCCCTTGCTTCTCTTCTTCTTTTAAATAGCAAGTATTTATAGTGGCAAAAGCACACACAATTGTATTTCATTTAAATGTAACAGACGTTATCATTCCCATTAAAAATAGCCAAGTACACTCACCTCTCAGAGAAATGTTTATCATTACAACACACAATCACACTTGCTCTCACTTTCCCAAGCTGTAGAGAAGGTCATCTTGCTCATACTTCTTGATTTGATTTTTGCAAATAAATGTGTACAAGCTGAAAAAGCAGTTGAGGATTCACATTTTCACGAGAGTTAGTAATGAGACAAGAAAAGGTGGTAATGCTGCTTTCTCTTCGTAAGCTCTGCTGCCCCTAAAGTTCAAGAATCCCAGGACTTGCAAGTCTGAAATAGCACTCACCTGACAAGACCTGGAAGGGCAGAGAAAGAACACCTGTCACAGCTTATCCACTTCACTGTAGTCAAGCAATAGTATATTCATGCATCAGCGCTTGGAGTGCAGAAGGTGAGAGTTCACTTCTCTTGTTTCCCACCTAGCAGTAATAGACTTGCTGCCCACTCATCATCAATACATTTTCCACCCTAGTTGCAGGAAGTCATCGAATGAAGCAGCTTATATAAAAGTGGTGATTGGTACACCCGACCCATGAATCTACCTCTGACTTGGATTTGGTCAGGAACAACACCCCTTAGGGCACTAGAAGCATGGCCTGGAACACTTCCAGTGGGGCAGTGCACATGTTGCGCATATAGCGTGTCGGTCCTTCATAAGTAAACTTACAAGGTGACACCTATAGGTCGATCATCCTTTTTGATTCGCATGGAGTATCCTAGCTATGACGTGATCAATGTATCCAGTAATCAATGCATGATATTTCAATAACCATTAGATAAACCATTAATCAATTAATAAAAGCAATAAACATCACACCATGACTTTTCAGCCATGAATAACACACCTCAGTATACGTTTTAGTATTTGTTTTCCCTTTTGTTACACTACTAAGTCATTAGATCGATTCAATTTAATTCAATTAAGTGCAACAGAATTAATTAGTCAGAAGACACCAAGAACATAATCTAATCAAAGCTTGCATCAGAGTACATTCTAAAGCTCAATAGGAGATAAGTCAATAGGAGAATCAAAAGCAATAACTCAATTCTAGTCAAGAAATTCAGCAGAACTCTCCGTCAATCATTTGTCTCGGTAATCTGTCAAATTGTCATTTAAGAGAAACCCTGTCTAACCCAGATTAGCATCAGCATGTGGGACTTCATGCAAAACAATTTAAGAACAAGAATTTAGAAAAACATCTAGCTAAGAATACTATATAGACAGCACTGTTGGTACCTAGAAAGGAAAGGCACAAAAATACAATTCGGTCACATTGTCATATCTACCTATCCATGGTATGGGTCAGCAACAGAGACAGTGTCCGTCCTCAGGTCATCAGTCAATCAGCACCACATCAGGCTCTCAGTCAGAGAGTATGAGCCCAATGACAGAATCTCGAATCACCTCTGCTGTCTCGCAATTTCTAAAAAGATCTGCTCTTGCAATCCTCTCCCAAAAATGTTGCATCTTCTTCTCCAGTCAGTGTCTTCACTGTTCGCGTCCTGGGAAAGTACATCTAGCACATCTTTCATACAATATGAAACATTACTAGAAACATAATCTTCTGTCCGTCGGTTCCCATGAAAAACTTAGCCTAAGCATTTTATTAAAACAATGAGCATTTCACAGTTAGTTCACTCTGTCAGCATTTTTTCCATTAACGTTAAGAAATACAGCTTCTGCATGAGGCCTGGCAGGACTAGGCCAAGACTCTTGCTAAGTTAAGGCCTACAATTAATAAAGAACATAGGTTATAACTCTCAATATGACATATTACTACATTAATCTAATACATTTTCAATATTTCAAATATGTTAATCACTCATTTAGTACATTTTGTGAATACTGATGGCCATTCTCCGAGGTCACAATTTCAAACGTGCACATTATTTTTATACATTATTTATTTTCTACTAAATCCATTATTCAAAATACATAATCGTTCATTAATAATTTCTAATAAAAACATCTGCGTTAGCAATCCCTCCTCTGATGACTAAATATGTCTTCACACTACTTTTACCGCCTACTTCCCTACAATTATATCTCTTCAACATTTTGCCTTCTTCTTGAATTTTCTCTAAAGATTTTTTCGCTGTTTTGTTCTTCCCTTCTCTGATTATTTTTAGACCTTTTCAATTTAATTATTTTGCACAATTTACCTAATCCCCATATTCCTAATAGGCAATCTATCACAATTAATATTCCTTGTATAATTTTTAATAGTACCCCATTCCAAATTTTACTAAGCCAATTTCCCACTGAAGCAAACCCTTTGCCAACCTTTTCCCAAACAGCTGGTTCTTTCAATTCCTGCAAATTACTACTTGAGTTAGTCAGATTAGTAAGTAAGTCTCTTATCGCTTTACTATTGTTAGGTATGTACGAACAACAATGCCTAGAGTTAATCATTTTACAGACTCCGCCGTCCTTCACTAGAAGGATGTCTAAAGCAAGACGATTTTGAAGAGTCATATCTCTATCCGCAGCCAACTCAGCATCTATCAGGAGTATTGCCCCTGTATAGTTTGTCAGCATGTTTTCCACAACAGTAGACACCTTTCAAACCTTGATTGAATTCAGGATGACTCCTAGTGAAGGAATCACCACACCAAATATATCTCCCACTATCGCAGAAGAGGGCTCCCTCCTCTGTCTCTTATGATGTAATTCAGTCAATTCCGGAAACTTTTTCAAATCCTCTATCTGGTAAATCTTTTGGAATACTATCCCCAAATAACATGTCCTGTACCATCCTCTTGGAAGACGGTAATAATCATTAAGTCCACAAATATAATAAATCCCCCGGAATCGCAGGATCCTGACCATTCAACATAAAAGTCCATTTACTCTGAAACAAAAACACATGCCTACCTTCACTCACATCCACAATTAAAGTGTCAGTGTGCGACTTAGGCCTATATATACAAAGATTCCCTACGTGTAATGCATCTAAATCTAATTTCCCTTGCGTCTTAATTGCAGTGTAAGCATAATCATTCTTGTAAGTCCTTTTCTCTATGCCTTTTTCTAATTCTCTTTTAAAGCTTTTTTCCTATCGTCAGTATGACCTAAGAAGCTCTTTTCTAAAAGTGTAAGCAAGCATGTTAAGTTGTTCTTGTGAGCGTATGCTGTTCCAGACGTTAGTGTAGGCTCAAAGAATCCTCTAACCAATACTATGTCATGATCCTTAGCTACTCTACTCAAATACCTAATAATAGGAACAAATGAAAACACTACGTTGTGATTGGAATAAAAATATTGAATATACTCCTGGTTGTAAAACCTTGGTAGTAGCAGATTACAATGTATTCCATAAATTAGTGAAAGGCTATGGTAGGTAACTCCTTCCTCAACTGATGAAGAAATTTGCATACATACAAGTCAACAAACTCACACAATAGGCAATAGAAAACATTAGAAGAAAGTTTGCCTCGAGCATTAGTATAAACATGGAATTATTTCTCATTTAACTTAAACTTCTCCAAAGCCGTTAGTGTGGTAGTCTCAAAAGCAGAAGTATGGTTGGCTCCGTTCGTGTAAAAAACAGACATACCCACACTCAACACTATAAACAAAATCCCACACATAATTGCCAAACCAATACTCATATAATTACAGTGCCTAGCATCACTAACCTGCTTATCAAACTCAGCCATGATCTGTAAAGAATCAGAAAGCAGAAGTAACTTCAAAAACGTGCAGCAAAAATCAAAAATAGACAATTTCTTCTTTCAGCAATTCAGTTTCGCTTCCAGGGACCCTTCCCCTTGTCAAAATCGATTAGCAACTTGTCACATCCGGTTTTCAATGTCAAATCAGGTTATCAATGTCTTTTCCGGTTTTACATTCACAGTCTCTTTCTCAAAAATATTTCTCAGATTATTTTCAACAGTTCAGCTCCTCGATCATCTTTCAGGTTACCTCAAAATACTGATTTGGTACTTCCCTAGCAAAATAAAAAGACATAGGCACTCATTACAACCTTGGCGGGCGGCCTCTTGAACCGCCGGGCGGCCGCCAATGCAGCTGCACTCCCGTGGGGTCTATTTTGAGATCCCCTCTGGGCTGGCGGGCGGAAACATGGTTTCTGCCCGCCTGCCCAGCAGGGATCTCGGCCACAACACGGGAGCCGGCTCCAAATGGAGCAGGCGGTGTTGCGGCTGTGCGACGGGTGCAATTGCACCCGTCACCCTTTTCACTGTCTGCTATGCAGACAGTGAAAAGCTGCATGAGGCCGTGGCAGGGGGCCCCCTGACTCCCCTATCCGCCAGCATTTTTATGGCGGTTCAAACCACCATGAAAAGGCTGGCAGGAGGGGGACTCGTAATCCCCTGGACAGCGCTGCAAGCAGCACTGCCTTGGGGGATTTAAACCGCTTTCGTAATGCCGCAGGAAGCACCGCCAGCCTGTTGGCGGTACTTCCATCAAAACAGCCCTGGCGGTCAAAGACCGCCAGGGTTGTCATGACCCCCATAAACTTGTGTTGACATTCGTTTGTAGTTGCATACGCCCATTCAGGACCTTTGACTTGCTATTCTCTTTCTCTTTAACTTTCGATCACCACTAAACTCTCCTTCACTCAATTCTTCTTCCTCTATTGTTTGACCAATGATCACTTCCTTTCCTTTCTCTACTTGTGATTCAGGACAATTTGTTCCTTTTCTTGTACCATCTGTCAATATTCTCTTCAAGATTGGACTCGTCTCCTTTTCTTTCTCTATGGTGTTTTCTCTTGATGGACCTGCAACAGGCTCAGGAGGAGTCAGATCTCTTTGACTTTAAACCAGCTCAACTCTCTCCCCTTCTGGGTCTAGCCCCTGCTCTATTTCTTTCTCAGAATCATCTACTTCTGGGAGAATCCCCGCCGTACTAGGCTCTCCAGCTGTGTCAATCGAGATAGATTCTTCAGCACACTCCCGTAGCTCTTCACTTTCGTCTTTTACAGGGGTGATAGAACCATCTTCCATGAGTTGACTTCAGGTTCTCTTTGTTCTTAATCTGGCTCTGGTGCTGCAAATTGCTTTGCAGTTGTTGGTGCTCTCAACAATGTTTCTTCATGATCCAGTAGACAGGCCACTTTCTTCATGTGACTTACGTGAATCCAGTTTGGGATCCTTGCACACTTCACAGCTGTCGTGGTCGTCAAGAACACCTGGTAAGGCCGCCTCCAACGTGGCTCCAAAGACATCTTGCGCACATGTTTTCAGACAACAACCCAGTCGCCGGCTCTCAGGTTGTGCCCTGTATTGTGTATTGGTGGCAGTGTGGTGGCCTCCACCGGCTGAGAGAAAGAGCGAACCACATCAGCCAGACCCTTGCAGTAATCCAACACGATATCATCTGTAATATTGACAAGTGCATTGGCTGGAACTGCTGGCCCATGAGGATCGCCCATGAGGATCGCATGGGGCGACAATCCTGTCTTCCTGTCAGGTGTGTTTCTCATTGACATCAACACCAAAGGCAATGCATCTGGCCATTTCAAATTCGTAGCTGCGAACATTTTTGCAGTTCTTGATTTCAAGGTACCATTCATCTGCTCCACTAATCCTGAAGCTTCACGGCGGTAACTACAATGTAACTTGTGCTCAATGTTCAGTGCTGCATAAAAACGTTTAATCACATCATTATTAAAGTGCGTTCCCGTATCTCATTCTAAAGAGATCAGAAATTCAAAACGTGGTATTAACTTTCTAAGCAACAACTTTGCTACTGTGAGGCTATCATTCCTTCTTGTAGGGTACACTTCAATCCAGTGACTAAAAATGCACCCAATCACCAACACATATTTCAAACCTCCACACGCAGGCATCTCAGTGAAATCCAATTGCATTCTGCTGAATGGACATCCTGCTCTTCCAATGTGGCTCAAATTCACCACAGTCCCTTTTACCGCATTTAGTTTCTGACAACTGACACAGCGATTGCATACTGCTTCAGCTGCCTGTCTAAACTTAGGGTTCAAACAATCAATTTTGAACAGACGAACTATGGCATCCCTCCGAATGTGTGCCTGACCATAATAGTACCTCACCATTTGTGACAGCAAACTATTTCGCAAAACCATGTGACCCTCTTGAGGTTTGGGGACAAGCATCACTGGGCTGGCCCAGGGGCTTCCAGAGGGTTCAGTCACTCCAAGAACTAACATTTTCTGTACCTCTTGATTGATACAGTCTCTGACATGGTCAGGATGTCTATAAATCTTACTTTTGACAGGTAAACTGTCTCCAGTATCAATTGTGTGCTCACACCAGGTAGTTGTACCTGAAATTAGTGAGAAGAGGTCAGAGAACTGATCAAGGAGATTTATGCAGTTGTCCTTCTGCTCAGCAGTAAGGCAATCTGCCAATAAAACTCCCTCCACTAAGCCATCAGCTTCAGTGGTGGAGAAGAGGGACACTCTCTTCCTCCTGCCCCTCGTCTGTGGCCATGAGCAGGGTTAAGTCAGCCCTGTCATTGTAAGGATTAGGTGATTGACATGAAGAGCGAGCATGAGCACTGAAGATCTGATTAGCAGAGCCTCAGTGACACAGTTCGGCACTACACAGGTATAACATTCAGGCCACAAACTGTGAGCACTGGGGTCATGGCTAGCAGGATCTCAGTGAGAGAGGCAAAAACATACTGACATACATGTAAACATGGGGGTACTATGCCAAAAAAGATGGTACTTTCCTACAATGCTTCCTTATATGGTGTTGCTGTTCAGTTTAAAAACTCACCAAATAATAAATGTTATCACTGCTGAGTGTAGGAGCACTGGTGATCAACGTATCGACTTTAGTAGAATAAATACATAGTTGATTCATGGTGCTAGGGTGCATTAAAGACTTGAATACCAGCTCAGCTCCCTTTTAGGAGGAGTTGCAGGTTTCCATCTCCTCGGGGCTTGTGAAACCAAATGGAGTTTCAAAACATTTACTCCTTTAATTTCACTTTTTAATTTTTTTTTATTGAGATTAACAATAGAACAGCATATGTTTCTACATATTTCTTCTATAAACAGATGATGAATCATACGGACGAACATAACAATAATGTGGAATGCTGCTCATATTGTCCAGAAATGACGCTCTACCACTAATGTCTCATGTAACCACATTGGGCTCCATTCTAAGTCTTCAGAAGTGGTGTCTCCACAGGAGATGCCGCCCTCCAAGACTATGAGTTTCACCAGCTGCGAGAACAGACTGGTGAAACCAAATGCTTTTTTCACTCACATTTTCCAACTCCTCAAAGCAGGTGGTAATTATACAGGGAACAGGTCAAAACTAAACACAGACAATTGTGGTGCCTGCATGTTATTTTCCAGTCTGGAAACTTGTGATTGTCATTAACTGGGATGAAGACATGAAAGGTATCCCCGACTCTTCCCCCATTATCTCTCCTTCTTGTGTTCAGCTATCTTGTAACGAGGCCCCTTGCTTCTCTTCTTCTTTTAAATAGCAAGTATTTATAGTGGCAAAAGCACACACAATTGTATTTCATTTAAATGTAACAGACGTTATCATTCCCATTAAAAATAGCCAAGTACACTCACCTCTCAGAGAAATGTTTATCATTACAACACACAATCACACTTGCTCTCACTTTCCCAAGCTGTAGAGAAGGTCATCTTGCTCATACTTCTTGATTTGATTTTTGCAAATAAATGTGTACAAGCTGAAAAAGCAGTTGAGGATTCACATTTTCACGAGAGTTAGTAATGAGACAAGAAAAGGTGGTAATGCTGCTTTCTCTTCGTAAGCTCTGCTGCCCCTAAAGTTCAAGAATCCCAGGACTTGCAAGTCTGAAATAGCACTCACCTGACAAGACCTGGAAGGGCAGAGAAAGAACACCTGTCACAGCTTATCCACTTCACTGTAGTCAAGCAATAGTATATTCATGCATCAGCGCTTGGAGTGCAGAAGGTGAGAGTTCACTTCTCTTGTTTCCCACCTAGCAGTAATAGACTTGCTGCCCACTCATCATCAATACATTTTCCACCCTAGTTGCAGGAAGTCATCGAATGAAGCAGCTTATATAAAAGTGGTGATTGGTACACCCGACCCATGAATCTACCTCTGACTTGGATTTGGTCAGGAACAACACCCCTTAGGGCACTAGAAGCATGGCCTGGAACACTTCCAGTGGGGCAGTGCACATGTTGCGCATATAGCGTGTCGGTCCTTCATAAGTAAACTTACAAGGTGACACCTATAGGTCGATCATCCTTTTTGATTCGCATGGAGTATCCTAGCTATGACGTGATCAATGTATCCAGTAATCAATGCATGATATTTCAATAACCATTAGATAAACCATTAATCAATTAATAAAAGCAATAAACATCACACCATGACTTTTCAGCCATGAATAACACACCTCAGTATACGTTTTAGTATTTGTTTTCCCTTTTGTTACACTACTAAGTCATTAGATCGATTCAATTTAATTCAATTAAGTGCAACAGAATTAATTAGTCAGAAGACACCAAGAACATAATCTAATCAAAGCTTGCATCAGAGTACATTCTAAAGCTCAATAGGAGATAAGTCAATAGGAGAATCAAAAGCAATAACTCAATTCTAGTCAAGAAATTCAGCAGAACTCTCCGTCAATCATTTGTCTCGGTAATCTGTCAAATTGTCATTTAAGAGAAACCCTGTCTAACCCAGATTAGCATCAGCATGTGGGACTTCATGCAAAACAATTTAAGAACAAGAATTTAGAAAAACATCTAGCTAAGAATACTATATAGACAGCACTGTTGGTACCTAGAAAGGAAAGGCACAAAAATACAATTCGGTCACATTGTCATATCTACCTATCCATGGTATGGGTCAGCAACAGAGACAGTGTCCGTCCTCAGGTCATCAGTCAATCAGCACCACATCAGGCTCTCAGTCAGAGAGTATGAGCCCAATGACAGAATCTCGAATCACCTCTGCTGTCTCGCAATTTCTAAAAAGATCTGCTCTTGCAATCCTCTCCCAAAAATGTTGCATCTTCTTCTCCAGTCAGTGTCTTCACTGTTCGCGTCCTGGGAAAGTACATCTAGCACATCTTTCATACAATATGAAACATTACTAGAAACATAATCTTCTGTCCGTCGGTTCCCATGAAAAACTTAGCCTAAGCATTTTATTAAAACAATGAGCATTTCACAGTTAGTTCACTCTGTCAGCATTTTTTCCATTAACGTTAAGAAATACAGCTTCTGCATGAGGCCTGGCAGGACTAGGCCAAGACTCTTGCTAAGTTAAGGCCTACAATTAATAAAGAACATAGGTTATAACTCTCAATATGACATATTACTACATTAATCTAATACATTTTCAATATTTCAAATATGTTAATCACTCATTTAGTACATTTTGTGAATACTGATGGCCATTCTCCGAGGTCACAATTTCAAACGTGCACATTATTTTTATACATTATTTATTTTCTACTAAATCCATTATTCAAAATACATAATCGTTCATTAATAATTTCTAATAAAAACATCTGCGTTAGCAATCCCTCCTCTGATGACTAAATATGTCTTCACACTACTTTTACCGCCTACTTCCCTACAATTATATCTCTTCAACATTTTGCCTTCTTCTTGAATTTTCTCTAAAGATTTTTTCGCTGTTTTGTTCTTCCCTTCTCTGATTATTTTTAGACCTTTTCAATTTAATTATTTTGCACAATTTACCTAATCCCCATATTCCTAATAGGCAATCTATCACAATTAATATTCCTTGTATAATTTTTAATAGTACCCCATTCCAAATTTTACTAAGCCAATTTCCCACTGAAGCAAACCCTTTGCCAACCTTTTCCCAAACAGCTGGTTCTTTCAATTCCTGCAAATTACTACTTGAGTTAGTCAGATTAGTAAGTAAGTCTCTTATCGCTTTACTATTGTTAGGTATGTACGAACAACAATGCCTAGAGTTAATCATTTTACAGACTCCGCCGTCCTTCACTAGAAGGATATCTAAAGCAAGACGATTTTGAAGAGTCATATCTCTATCCGCAGCCAACTCAGCATCTATCAGGAGTATTGCCCCTGTATAGTTTGTCAGCATGTTTTCCACAACAGTAGACACCTTTCAAACCTTGATTGAATTCAGGATGACTCCTAGTGAAGGAATCACCACACCAAATATATCTCCCACTATCGCAGAAGAGGGCTCCCTCCTCTGTCTCTTATGATGTAATTCAGTCAATTCCGGAAACTTTTTCAAATCCTCTATCTGGTAAATCTTTTGGAATACTATCCCCAAATAACATGTCCTGTACCATCCTCTTGGAAGACGGTAATAATCATTAAGTCCACAAATATAATAAATCCCCCGGAATCGCAGGATCCTGACCATTCAACATAAAAGTCCATTTACTCTGAAACAAAAACACATGCCTACCTTCACTCACATCCACAATTAAAGTGTCAGTGTGCGACTTAGGCCTATATATACAAAGATTCCCTACGTGTAATGCATCTAAATCTAATTTCCCTTGCGTCTTAATTGCAGTGTAAGCATAATCATTCTTGTAAGTCCTTTTCTCTATGCCTTTTTCTAATTCTCTTTTAAAGCTTTTTTCCTATCGTCAGTATGACCTAAGAAGCTCTTTTCTAAAAGTGTAAGCAAGCATGTTAAGTTGTTCTTGTGAGCGTATGCTGTTCCAGACGTTAGTGTAGGCTCAAAGAATCCTCTAACCAATACTATGTCATGATCCTTAGCTACTCTACTCAAATACCTAATAATAGGAACAAATGAAAACACTACGTTGTGATTGGAATAAAAATATTGAATATACTCCTGGTTGTAAAACCTTGGTAGTAGCAGATTACAATGTATTCCATAAATTAGTGAAAGGCTATGGTAGGTAACTCCTTCCTCAACTGATGAAGAAATTTGCATACATACAAGTCAACAAACTCACACAATAGGCAATAGAAAACATTAGAAGAAAGTTTGCCTCGAGCATTAGTATAAACATGGAATTATTTCTCATTTAACTTAAACTTCTCCAAAGCCGTTAGTGTGGTAGTCTCAAAAGCAGAAGTATGGTTGGCTCCGTTCGTGTAAAAAACAGACATACCCACACTCAACACTATAAACAAAATCCCACACATAATTGCCAAACCAATACTCATATAATTACAGTGCCTAGCATCACTAACCTGCTTATCAAACTCAGCCATGATCTGTAAAGAATCAGAAAGCAGAAGTAACTTCAAAAACGTGCAGCAAAAATCAAAAATAGACAATTTCTTCTTTCAGCAATTCAGTTTCGCTTCCAGGGACCCTTCCCCTTGTCAAAATCGATTAGCAACTTGTCACATCCGGTTTTCAATGTCAAATCAGGTTATCAATGTCTTTTCCGGTTTTACATTCACAGTCTCTTTCTCAAAAATATTTCTCAGATTATTTTCAACAGTTCAGCTCCTCGATCATCTTTCAGGTTACCTCAAAATACTGATTTGGTACTTCCCTAGCAAAATAAAAAGACATAGGCACTCATTACAACCTTGGCGGGCGGCCTCTTGAACCGCCGGGCGGCCGCCAATGCAGCTGCACTCCCGTGGGGTCTATTTTGAGATCCCCTCTGGGCTGGCGGGCGGAAACATGGTTTCTGCCCGCCTGCCCAGCAGGGATCTCGGCCACAACACGGGAGCCGGCTCCAAATGGAGCAGGCGGTGTTGCGGCTGTGCGACGGGTGCAATTGCACCCGTCACCCTTTTCACTGTCTGCTATGCAGACAGTGAAAAGCTGCATGAGGCCGTGGCAGGGGGCCCCCTGACTCCCCTATCCGCCAGCATTTTTATGGCGGTTCAAACCACCATGAAAAGGCTGGCAGGAGGGGGACTCGTAATCCCCTGGACAGCGCTGCAAGCAGCACTGCCTTGGGGGATTTAAACCGCTTTCGTAATGCCGCAGGAAGCACCGCCAGCCTGTTGGCGGTACTTCCATCAAAACAGCCCTGGCGGTCAAAGACCGCCAGGGTTGTCATGACCCCCATAAACTTGTGTTGACATTCGTTTGTAGTTGCATACGCCCATTCAGGACCTTTGACTTGCTATTCTCTTTCTCTTTAACTTTCGATCACCACTAAACTCTCCTTCACTCAATTCTTCTTCCTCTATTGTTTGACCAATGATCACTTCCTTTCCTTTCTCTACTTGTGATTCAGGACAATTTTCTCCTTTTCTTGTACCATCTGTCAATATTCTCTTCAAGATTGGACTCGTCTCCTTTTCTTTCTCTATGGTGTTTTCTCTTGATGGACCTGCAACAGGCTCAGGAGGAGTCAGATCTCTTTGACTTTAAACCAGCTCAACTCTCTCCCCTTCTGGGTCTAGCCCCTGCTCTATTTCTTTCTCAGAATCATCTACTTCTGGGAGAATCCCCGCCGTACTAGGCTCTCCAGCTGTGTCAATCGAGATAGATTCTTCAGCACACTCCCGTAGCTCTTCACTTTCGTCTTTTACAGGGGTGATAGAACCATCTTCCATGAGTTGACTTCAGGTTCTCTTTGTTCTTAATCTGGCTCTGGTGCTGCAAATTGCTTTGCAGTTGTTGGTGCTCTCAACAATGTTTCTTCATGATCCAGTAGACAGGCCACTTTCTTCATGTGACTTACGTGAATCCAGTTTGGGATCCTTGCACACTTCACAGCTGTCGTGGTCGTCAAGAACACCTGGTAAGGCCGCCTCCAACGTGGCTCCAAAGACATCTTGCGCACATGTTTTCAGACAACAACCCAGTCGCCGGCTCTCAGGTTGTGCCCTGTATTGTGTATTGGTGGCAGTGTGGTGGCCTCCACCGGCTGAGAGAAAGAGCGAACCACATCAGCCAGACCCTTGCAGTAATCCAACACCATATCATCTGTAATATTGACAAGTGCATTGGCTGGAACTGCTGGCAACCTCATTGCTCTGCCCATGAGGATCGCATGGGGCGACAATCCTGTCTTCCTGTCAGGTATGTTTCTCATTGACATCAACACCAAAGGCAATGCATCTGGCCATTTCAAATTCGTAGCTGCGAACATTTTTGCAGTTCTTGATTTCAAGGTACCATTCATCTGCTCCACTAATCCTGAAGCTTCACGGCGGTAACTACAATGTAACTTGTGCTCAATGTTCAGTGCTGCATAAAAACGTTTAATCACATCATTATTAAAGTGCGTTCCCGTATCTCATTCTAAAGAGATCAGAAATTCAAAACGTGGTATTAACTTTCTAAGCAACAACTTTGCTACTGTGAGGCTATCATTCCTTCTTGTATGGTACACTTCAATCCAGTGACTAAAAATGCACCCAATCACCAACACATATTTCAAACCTCCACACGCAGGCATCTCAATGAAATCCAATTGCATTCTGCTGAATGGACATCCTGCTCTTCCAATGTGGCTCAAATTCACCACAGTCCCTTTTACCGCATTTAGTTTCTGACAACTGACACAGCGATTGCATACTGCTTCAGCTGCCTGTCTAAACTTAGGGTTCAAACAATCAATTTTGAACAGACGAACTATGGCATCCCTCCGAATGTGTGCCTGACCATAATAGTACCTCACCATTTGTGACAGCAAACTATTTCGCAAAACCATGTGACCCTCTTGAGGTTTGGGGACAAGCATCACTGGGCTGGCCCAGGGGCTTCCAGAGGGTTCAGTCACTCCAAGAACTAACATTTTCTGTACCTCTTGATTGATACAGTCTCTGACATGGTCAGGATGTCTATAAATCTTACTTTTGACAGGTAAACTGTCTCCAGTATCAATTGTGTGCTCACACCAGGTCGTTGTACCTGGAATTAGTGAGAAGAGGTCAGAGAACTGATCAAGGAGATTTATGCAGTTGTCCTTCTGCTCAGCAGTAAGGCAATCTGCCAATAAAACTCCCTCCACTAAGCCATCAGCTTCAGTGGTGGAGAAGAGGGACACTCTCTTCCTCCTGCCCCTCGTCTGTGGCCATGAGCAGGGTTAAGTCAGCCCTGTCATTGTAAGGATTAGGTGATTGACATGAAGAGCGAGCATGAGCACTGAAGATCTGATTAGCAGAGCCTCAGTGACACAGTTCGGCACTACACAGGTATAACATTCAGGCCACAAACTGTGAGCACTGGGGTCATGGCTAGCAGGATCTCAGTGAGAGAGGCAAAAACATACTGACATACATGTAAACATGGGGGTACTATGCCAAAAAAGATGGTACTTTCCTACAATGCTTCCTTATATGGTGTTGCTGTTCAGTTTCAAAACTCACCAAATAATAAATGTTATCACTGCTGAGTGTAGGAGCACTGGTGATCAACGTATCGACTTTAGTAGAATAAATACATAGTTGATTCATGGTGCTAGGGTGCATTAAAGACTTGAATACCAGCTCAGCTCCCTTTTAGGAGGAGTTGCAGGTTTCCATCTCCTCGGGGCTTGTGAAACCAAATGGAGTTTCAAAACATTTACTCCTTTAATTTCACTTTTTAATTTTTTTTTATTGAGATTAACAATAGAACAGCATATGTTTCTACATATTTCTTCTATAAACAGATGATGAATCATACGGACGAACATAACAATAATGTGGAATGCTGCTCATATTGTCCAGAAATGACGCTCTACCACTAATGTCTCATCTAACCACATTGGGCTCCATTCTAAGTCTTCAGAAGTGGTGTCTCCACAGGAGATGCCGCCCTCCAAGACTATGAGTTTCACCAGCTGCGAGAACAGACTGGTGAAACCAAATGCTTTTTTCATTCACATTTTCCAACTCCTCAAAGCAGGTGGTAATTATACAGGGAACAGGTCAAAACTAAACACAGACATTTGTGGTGCCTGCATGTTATTTTCCAGTCTGGAAACTTGTGATTGTCATTAACTGGGATGAAGACATGAAAGGTATCCCCGACTCTTCCCCCATTATCTCTCCTTCTTGTGTTCAGCTATCTTGTAACGAGGCCCCTTGCTTCTCTTCTTCTTTTAAATAGCAAGTATTTATAGTGGCAAAAGCACACACAATTGTATTTCATTTAAATGTAACAGACGTTATCATTCCCATTAAAAATAGCCAAGTACACTCACCTCTCAGAGAAATGTTTATCATTACAACACACAATCACACTTGCTCTCACTTTCCCAAGCTGTAGAGAAGGTCATCTTGCTCATACGTCTTGATTTGATTTTTGCAAATAAATGTGTACAAGCTGAAAAAGCAGTTGAGGATTCACATTTTCACGAGAGTTAGTAATGAGACAAGAAAAGGTGGTAACGCTGCTTTCTCTTCGTAAGCTCTGCTGCCCCTAAAGTTCAACAATCCCAGGACTTGCAAGTCTGAAATAGCACTCACCTGACAAGACCTGGAAGGGCAGAGAAAGAACACCTGTCACAGCTTATCCACTTCACTGTAGTCAAGCAATAGTATATTCATGCATCAGCGCTTGGAGTGCAGAAGGTGAGAGTTCACTTCTCTTGTTTCCCACCTAGCAGTAATAGACTTGCTGCCCACTCATCATCAATACATTTTCCACCCTAGTTGCAGGAAGTCATCGAATGAAGCAGCTTATATAAAAGTGGTGATTGGTACACCTGACCCATGAATCTACCTCTGACTTGGATTTGGTCAGGAACAACACCCCTTAGGGCACTAGAAGCATGGCCTGGAACACTTCCAGTGGGGCAGTGCACATGTTGCGCATATAGCGTGTCGGTCCTTCATAAGTAAACTTACAAGGTGACACCTATAGGTCGATCATCCTTTTTGATTCGCATGGAGTATCCTAGCTATGACGTGATCAATGTATCCAGTAATCAATGCATGATATTTCAATAACCATTAGATAAACCATTAATCAATTAATAAAAGCAATAAACATCACACCATGACTTTTCAGCCATGAATAACACACCTCAGTATACGTTTTAGTAATTGTTTTCCCTTTTGTTACACTACTAAGTCATTAGATCGATTCAATTTAATTCAATTAAGTGCAACAGAATTAATTAGTCAGAAGACACCAAGAACATAATCTAATCAAAGCTTGCATCAGAGTACATTATAAAGATCAATAGGAGATAAGTCAATAGGAGAATCAAAAGCAATAACTCAATTCTAGTCAAGAAATTCAGCAGAACTCTCCGTCAATCATTTGTCTCGGTAATCTGTCAAATTGTCATTTAAGAGAAACCCTGTCTAACCCAGATTAGCATCAGCATGTGGGACTTCATGCAAAACAATTTAAGAACAAGAATTTAGAAAAACATCTAGCTAAGAATACTATATAGACAGCACTGTTGGTACCTAGAAAGGAAAGGCACAAAAATACAATTCGGTCACATTGTCATATCTACCTATCCATGGTATGGGTCAGCAACAGAGACAGTGTCCGTCCTCAGGTCATCAGTCAATCAGCACCACATCAGGCTCTCAGTCAGAGAGTATGAGCCCAATGACAGAATCTCAAATCACCTCTGCTGTCTCGCAATTTCTAAAAAGATCTGCTCTTGCAATCCTCTCCCAAAAATGTTGCATCTTCTTCTCCAGTCAGTGTCTTCACTGTTCGCGTCCTGGGAAAGTACATCTAGCACATCTTTCATACAATATGAAACATTACTAGAAACATAATCTCCTGTCCGTCGGTTCCCATGAAAAACTTAGCCTAAGCATTTTATTAAAACAATGAGCATTTCACAGTTAGTTCACTCTGTCAGCATTTTTTCCATTAACGTTAAGAAATACAGCTTCTGCATGAGGCCTGGCAGGACTAGGCCAAGACTCTTGCTAAGTTAAGGCCTACAATTAATAAAGAACATAGGTTATAACTCTCAATATGACATATTACTACATTAATCTAATACATTTTCAATATTTCAAATATGTTAATCACTCATTTAGTACATTTTGTGAATACTGATGGCCATTCTCCGAGGTCACAATTTCAAACGTGCACATTATTTTTATACATTATTTATTTTCTACTAAATCCATTATTCAAAATACATAATCGTTCATTAATAATTTCTAATAAAAACATCTGCGTTAGCAATCCCTCCTCTGATGACTAAATATGTCTTCACACTACTTTTACCGCCTACTTCCCTACAATGATATCTCTTCAACATTTTGCCTTCTTCTTGAATTTTCTCTAAAGATTTTTTCCCTGTTTTGTTCTTCCCTTCTCTGATTATTTTTAGACCTTTTCAATTTAATTCTTTTGCACAATTTACATAATCCCCATATTCCTAATAGGCAATCTATCACAATTAATATTCCTTGTATAATTTTTAATAGTACCCCATTCCAAATTTTACTAAGCCAATTTCCCACTGAAGCAAACCCTTTGCCAACCTTTTCCCAAACAGCTGGTTCTTTCAATTCCTGCAAATTACTACTTGAGTTAGTCAGATTAGTAAGTAAGTCTCTTATCGCTTTACTATTGTTAGGTATGTACGAACAACAATGCCTAGAGTTAATCATTTTACAGACTCCGCCGTCCTTCACTAGAAGGATGTCTAAAGCAAGACGATTTTGAAGAGTCATATCTCTATCCGCAGCCAACTCAGCATCTATCAGGAGTATTGCCCCTGTATAGTTTGTCAGCATGTTTTCCACAACAGTAGACACCTTTCAAACCTTGATTGAATTCAGGATGACTCCTAGTGAAGGAATCACCACACCAAATATATCTCCCACTATCGCAGAAGAGGGCTCCCTCCTCTGTCTCTTATGATGTAATTCAGTCAATTCCGGAAACTTTTTCAAATCCTCTATCTGGTAAATCTTTTGGAATACTATCCCCAAATAACATGTCCTGTACCATCCTCTTGGAAGACGGTAATAATCATTAAGTCCACAAATATAATAAATCCCCCGGAATCGCAGGGTCCTGACCATTCAACATAAAAGTCCATTTACTCTGAAACAAAAACACATGCCTACCTTCACTCACATCCACAATTAAAGTGTCAGTGTGCGACTTAGGCCTATATATACAAAGATTCCCTACGTGTAATGCATCTAAATCTAATTTCCCTTGCGTCTTAATTGCAGTGTAAGCATAATCATTCTTGTAAGTCCTTTTCTCTATGCCTTTTTCTAATTCTCTTTTAAAGCTTTTTTCCTATCGTCAGTATGACCTAAGAAGCTCTTTTCTAAAAGTGTAAGCAAGCATGTTAAGTTGTTCTTGTGAGCGTATGCTGTTCCAGACGTTAGTGTAGGCTCAAAGAATCCTCTAACCAATAGTATGTCATGATCCTTAGCTACTCTACTCAAATACCTAATAATAGGAACAAATAAAAACACTACGTTGTGATTGGAATAAAAATATTGAATATACTCCTGGTTGTAAAACCTTGGTAGTAGCAGATTACAATGTATTCCATAAATTAGTGAAAGGCTATGGTAGGTAACTCCTTCCTCAACTGATGAAGAAATTTGCATACATACAAGTCAACAAACTCACACAATAGGCAATAGAAAACATTAGAAGAAAGTTTGCCTCGAGCATTAGTATAAACATGGAATTATTTCTCATTTAACTTAAACTTCTCCAAAGCCGTTAGTGTGGTAGTCTCAAAAGCAGAAGTATGGTTGGCTCCGTTCGTGTAAAAAACAGACATACCCACAATCAACACTATAAACAAAATCCCTCACATAATTGCCAAACCAATACTCATATAATTACAGTGCCTAGCATCACTAACCTGCTTATCAAACTCAGCCATGATTTGTAAAGAATCAGAAAGCAGAAGTAACTTCAAAAACGTGCAGCAAAAATCAAAAATAGACACTTTCTTCTTTCAGCAATTCAGTTTCGCTTCCAGGGACCCTTCCCCTTGTCAAAATCGATTAGCAACTTGTCACATCCGGTTTTCAATGTCAAATCAGGTTATTAATGTCTTTTCCGGTTTTACATTCACAGTCTCTTTCTCAAAAATATTTCTCAGATTATTTTCAACAGTTCAGCTCCTCGATCATCTTTCAGGTTACCTCAAAATACTGATTTGGTACTTCCCTAGCAAAATAAAAAGACATAGGCACTCATTACAACCTTGGCGGGCGGCCTCTTGAACCGCCGGGCGGCCGCCAATGCAGCTGCACTCCCGTGGGGTCTATTTTGAGATCCCCTCTGGGCTGGCGGGCGGAAACATGGTTTCTGCCCGCCTGCCCAGCAGGGATCTCGGCCACAACACGGGAGCCGGCTCCAAATGGAGCAGGCGGTGTAGCGGCTGTGCGACGGGTGCAGTTGCACCAGTCACCCTTTTCACTGTCTGCTATGCAGACAGTGAAAAGCTGCATGAGGCCGTGGCAGAGGGCCCCCTGACTCCCCTATCCGCCAGCATTTTTATGGCGGTTCAAACCACCATGAAAAGGCTGGCAGGAGGGGGACTCGTAATCCCCTGGACAGCGCTGCAAGCAGCACTGCCTTGGGGGATTTAAACCGCTTTCGTAATGCCGCAGGAAGCACCGCCAGCCTGTTGGCGGTACTTCCATCAAAACAGCCCTGGCGGTCAAAGACCGCCAGGGTTGTCATGATCCCCATAAACTTGTGTTGACATTCGTTTGTAGTTGCATACGCCAATTCTGGACCTTTGACTTGCTATTCTCTTTCTCTTTAACTTTCGATCACCACTAAACTCTCCTTCACTCAATTCTTCTTCCTCTATTGTTTGACCAATGATCACTTCCTTTCCTTTCTCTACTTGTGATTCAGGACAATTTTCTCCTTTTCTTGTACCATCTGTCAATATTCTCTTCAAGATTGGACTCGTCTCCTTTTCTTTCTCTATGGTGTTTTCTCTTGATGGACCTGCAACAGGCTCAGGAGGAGTCAGATCTCTTTGACTTTAAACCAGCTCAACTCTCTCCCCTTCTGGGTCTAGCCCCTGCTCTATTTCTTTCTCAGAATCATCTACTTCTGGGAGAATCCCCGCCGTACTAGGCTCTCCAGCTGTGTCAATCGAGATAGATTCTTCAGCACACTCCCGTAGCTCTTCACTTTCGTCTTTTACAGGGGTGATAGAACCATCTTCCATGAGTTGACTTCAGGTTCTCTTTGTTCTTAATCTGGCTCTGGTGCTGCAAATTGCTTTGCAGTTGTTGGTGCTCTCAACAATGTTTCTTCATGATCCAGTAGACATGCCACTTTCTTCATGTGACTTACGTGAATCCAGTTTGGGATCCTTGCACACTTCACAGCTGTCGTGGTCATCAAGAACACCTGGTAAGGCCGCCTCCAACGTGGCTCCAAAGACATCTTGCGCACATGTTTTCAGACAACAACCCAGTCGCCGGCTCTCAGGTTGTGCCCTGTATTGTGTATTGGTGGCAGTGTGGTGGCCTCCACCGGCTGAGAGAAAGAGCGAACCACATCAGCCAGACCCTTGCAGTAATCCAACACCATATCATCTGTAATATTGACAAGTGCATTGGCTGGAACTGCTGGCCCATGAGGATCGCCCATGAGGATCGCATGGGGCGACAATCCTGTCTTTCTGTCAGGTGTGTTTCTCATTGACATCAACACCAAAGGCAATGCATCTGGCCATTTCAAATTCGTAGCTGCGAACATTTTTGCAGTTCTTGATTTCAAGGTACCATTCATCTGCTCCACTAATCCTGAAGCTTCACGGCGGTAACTACAATGTAACTTGTGCTCAATGTTCAGTGCTGCATAAAAACGTTTAATCACATCATTATTAAAGTGCGTTCCCGTATCTCATTCTAAAGAGATCAGAAATTCAAAACGTGGTATTAACTTTCTAAGCAACAACTTTGCTACTGTGAGGCTATCATTCCTTCTTGTAGGTTACACTTCAATCCAGTGACTAAAAATGCACCCAATCACCAACACATATTTCAAACCTCCACACGCAGGCATCTCAGTGAAATCCAATTGCATTCTGCTGAATGGACATCCTGCTCTTCCAATGTGGCTCAAATTCACCACAGTCCCTTTTACCGCATTTAGTTTCTGACAACTGACACAGCGATTGCATACTGCTTCAGCTGCCTGTCTAAACTTAGGGTTCAAACAATCAATTTTGAACAGACGAACTATGGCATCCCTCCGAATGTGTGCCTGACCATAATAGTACCTCACCATTTGTGACAGCAAACTATTTCGCAAAACCATGTGACCCTCTTGAGGTTTGGGGACAAGCATCACTGGGCTGGCCCAGGTGCTTCCAGAGGGTTCAGTCACTCCAAGAACTAACATTTTCTGTACCTCTTGATTGATACAGTCTCTGACATGGTCAGGATGTCTATAAATCTTACTTTTGACAGGTAAACTGTCTCCAGTATCAATTGTGTGCTCACACCAGGTCGTTGTACCTGAAATTAGTGAGAAGAGGTCAGAGAACTGATCAAGGAGATTTATGCAGTTGTCCTTCTGCTCAGCAGTAAGGCAATCTGCCAATAAAACTCCCTCCACTAAGCCATCAGCTTCAGTGGTGGAGAAGAGGGACACTCTCTTCCTCCTGCCCCTCGTCTGTGGCCATGAGCAGGGTTAAGTCAGCCCTGTCATTGTAAGGATTAGGTGATTGACATGAAGAGCGAGCATGAGCACTGAAGATCTGATTAGCAGAGCCTCAGTGACACAGTTCGGCACTACACAGGTATAACATTCAGGCCACAAACTGTGAGCACTGGGGTCATGGCTAGCAGGATCTCAGTGAGAGAGGCAAAAACATACTGACATACATGTAAACATGGGGGTACTATGCCAAAAAAGATGGTACTTTCCTACAATGCTTCCTTATATGGTGTTGCTGTTCAGTTTCAAAACTCACCAAATAATAAATGTTATCACTGCTGAGTGTAGGAGCACTGGTGATCAACGTATCGACTTTAGTAGAATAAATACATAGTTGATTCATGGTGCTAGGGTGCATTAAAGACTTGAATACCAGCTCAGCTCCCTTTTAGGAGGAGTTGCAGGTTTCCATCTCCTCGGGGCTTGTGAAACCAAATGGAGTTTCAAAACATTTACTCCTTTAATTTCACTTTTTAATTTTTTTTTATTGAGATTAACAATAGAACAGCATATGTTTCTACATATTTCTTCTATAAACAGATGATGAATCATACGGACGAACATAACAATAATGTGGAATGCTGCTCATATTGTCCAGAAATGACGCTCTACCACTAATGTCTCATGTAACCACATTGGGCTCCATTCTAAGTCTTCAGAAGTGGTGTCTCCACAGGAGATGCCGCCCTCCAAGACTATGAGTTTCACCAGCTGCGAGAACAGACTGGTGAAACCAAATGCTTTTTTCATTCACATTTTTCAACTCCTCAAAGCAGGTGGTAATTATACAGGGAACAGGTCAAAACTAAACACAGACAATTGTGGTGCCTGCATGTTATTTTCCAGTCTGGAAACTTGTGATTGTCATTAACTGGGATGAAGACATGAAAGGTATCCCCGACTCTTCCCCCATTATCTCTCCTTCTTGTGTTCAGCTATCTTGTAACGAGGCCCCTTGCTTCTCTTCTTCTTTTAAATAGCAAGTATTTATAGTGGCAAAAGCACACACAATTGTATTTCATTTAAATGTAACAGACGTTATCATTCCCATTAAAAATAGCCAAGTACACTCACCTCTCAGAGAAATGTTTATCATTACAACACACAATCACACTTGCTCTCACTTTCCCAAGCTGTAGAGAAGGTCATCTTGCTCATACTTCTTGATTTGATTTTTGCAAATAAATGTGTACAAGCTGAAAAAGCAGTTGAGGATTCACATTTTCACGAGAGTTAGTAATGAGACAAGAAAAGGTGGTAATGCTGCTTTCTCTTCGTAAGCTCTGCTGCCCCTAAAGTTCAAGAATCCCAGGACTTGCAAGTCTGAAATAGCACTCACCTGACAAGACCTGGAAGGGCAGAGAAAGAACACCTGTCACAGCTTATCCACTTCACTGTAGTCAAGCAATAGTATATTCATGCATCAGCGCTTGGAGTGCAGAAGGTGAGAGTTCACTTCTCTTGTTTCCCACCTAGCAGTAATAGACTTGCTGCCCACTCATCATCAATACATTTTCCACCCTAGTTGCAGGAAGTCATCGAATGAAGCAGCTTATATAAAAGTGGTGATTGGTACACCTGACCCATGAATCTACCTCTGACTTGGATTTGGTCAGGAACAACACCCCTTAGGGCACTAGAAGCATGGCCTGGAACACTTCCAGTGGGGCAGTGCACATGTTGCGCATATAGCGTGTCGGTCCTTCATAAGTCAACTTACAAGGTGACACCTATAGGTCGATCATCCTTTTTGATTCGCATGGAGTATCCTAGCTATGACGTGATCAATGTATCCAGTAATCAATGCATGATATTTCAATAACCATTAGATAAACCATTAATCAATTAATAAAAGCAATAAACATCACACCATGACTTTTCAGCCATGAATAACACACCTCAGTATACGTTTTAGTATTTGTTTTCCCTTTTGTTACACTACTAAGTCATTAGATCGATTCAATTTAATTCAATTAAGTGCAACAGAATTAATTAGTCAGAAGACACCAAGAACATAATCTAATCAAAGCTTGCATCAGAGTACATTCTAAAGCTCAATAGGAGATAAGTCAATAGGAGAATCAAAAGCAATAACTCAATTCTAGTTAAGAAATTCAGCAGAACTCTCCGTCAATCATTTGTCTCGGTAATCTGTCAAATTGTCATTTAAGAGAAACCCTGTCTAACCCAGATTAGCATCAGCATGTGGGACTTCATGCAAAACAATTTAAGAACAAGAATTTAGAAAAACATCTAGCTAAGAATACTATATAGACAGCACTGTTGGTACCTAGAAAGGAAAGGCACAAAAATACAATTCGGTCACATTGTCATATCTACCTATCCATGGTATGGGTCAGCAACAGAGACAGTGTCCGTCCTCAGGTCATCAGTCAATCAGCACCACATCAGGCTCTCAGTCAGAGAGTATGAGCCCAATGACAGAATCTCGAATCACCTCTGCTGTCTCGCAATTTCTAAAAAGATCTGCTCTTGCAATCCTCTCCCAAAAATGTTGCATCTTCTTCTCCAGTCAGTGTCTTCACTGTTCGCGTCCTGGGAAAGTACATCTAGCACATCTTTCATACAATATGAAACATTACTAGAAACATAATCTCCTGTCCGTCGGTTCCCATGAAAAACTTAGCCTAAGCATTTTATTAAAACAATGAGCATTTCACAGTTAGTTCACTCTGTCAGCATTTTTTCCATTAACGTTAAGAAATACAGCTTCTGCATGAGGCCTGGCAGGACTAGGCCAAGACTCTTGCTAAGTTAAGGCCTACAATTAATAAAGAACATAGGTTATAACTCTCAATATGACATATTACTACATTAATCTAATACATTTTCAATATTTCAAATATGTTAATCACTCATTTAGTACATTTTGTGAATACTGATGGCCATTCTCCGAGGTCACAATTTCAAACATGCACATTATTTTTATACATTATTTATTTTCTACTAAATCCATTATTCAAAATACATAATCGTTCATTAATAATTTCTAATAAAAACATCTGCGTTAGCAATCCCTCCTCTGATGACTAAATATGTCTTCACACTACTTTTACCGCCTACTTCCCTACAATTATATCTCTTCAACATTTTGCCTTCTTCTTGAATTTTCTCTAAAGATTTTTTCGCTGTTTTGTTCTTCCCTTCTCTGATTATTTTTAGACCTTTTCAATTTAATTCTTTTGCACAATTTACATAATCCCCATATTCCTAATAGGCAATCTATCACAATTAATATTCCTTGTATAATTTTTAATAGTACCCCATTCCAAATTTTACTAAGCCAATTTCCCACTGAAGCAAACCCTTTGCCAACCTTTTCCCAAACAGCTGGTTCTTTCAATTCCTGCAAATTACTACTTGAGTTAGTCAGATTAGTAAGTAAGTCTCTTATCGCTTTACTATTGTTAGGTATGTACGAACAACAATGCCTAGAGTTAATCATTTTACAGACTCCGCCGTCCTTCACTAGAAGGATGTCTAAAGCAAGACGATTTTGAAGAGTCATATCTCTATCCGCAGCCAACTCAGCATCTATCAGGAGTATTGCCCCTGTATAGTTTGTCAGCATGTTTTCCACAACAGTAGACACCTTTCAAACCTTGATTGAATTCAGGATGACTCCTAGTGAAGGAATCACCACACCAAATATATCTCCCACTATCGCAGAAGAGGGCTCCCTCCTCTGTCTCTTATGATGTAATTCCGTCAATTCCGGAAACTTTTTCAAATCCTCTATCTGGTAAATCTTTTGGAATACTATCCCCAAATAACATGTCCTGTACCATCCTCTTGGAAGACGGTAATAATCATTAAGTCCACAAATATAATAAATCCCCCGGAATCGCAGGGTCCTGACCATTCAACATAAAAGTCCATTTACTCTGAAACAAAAACACATGCCTACCTTCACTCACATCCACAATTAAAGTGTCAGTGTGCGACTTAGGCCTATATATACAAAGATTCCCTACGTGTAATGCATCTAAATCTAATTTCCCTTGCGTCTTAATTGCAGTGTAAGCATAATCATTCTTGTAAGTCCTTTTCTCTATGCCTTTTTCTAATTCTCTTTTAAAGCTTTTTTCCTATCGTCAGTATGACCTAAGAAGCTCTTTTCTAAAAGTGTAAGCAAGCATGTTAAGTTGTTCTTGTGAGCGTATGCTGTTCCAGACGTTAGTGTAGGCTCAAAGAATCCTCTAACCAATACTATGTCATGATCCTTAGCTACTCTACTCAAATACCTAATAATAGGAACAAATGAAAACACTACGTTGTGATTGGAATAAAAATATTGAATATACTCCTGGTTGTAAAACCTTGGTAGTAGCAGATTACAATGTATTCCATAAATTAGTGAAAGGCTATGGTAGGTAACTCCTTACTCAACTGATGAAGAAATTTGCATACATACAAGTCAACAAACTCACACAATAGGCAATAGAAAACATTAGAAGAAAGTTTGCCTCGAGCATTAGTATAAACATGGAATTATTTCTCATTTAACTTAAACTTCTCCAAAGCCGTTAGTGTGGTAGTCTCAAAAGCAGAAGTATGGTTGGCTCCGTTCGTGTAAAAAACAGACATACCCACAATCAACACTATAAACAAAATCCCACACATAATTGCCAAACCAATACTCATATAATTACAGTGCCTAGCATCACTAACCTGCTTATCAAACTCAGCCATGATCTGTAAAGAATCAGAAAGCAGAAGTAACTTCAAAAACGTGCAGCAAAAATCAAAAATAGACAATTTCTTCTTTCAGCAATTCAGTTTCGCTTCCAGGGACCCTTCCCCTTGTCAAAATCGATTAGCAACTTGTCACATCCGGTTTTCAATGTCAAATCAGGTTATCAATGTCTTTTCCGGTTTTACATTCACAGTCTCTTTCTCAAAAATATTTCTCAGATTATTTTCAACAGTTCAGCTCCTCGATCATCTTTCAGGTTACCTCAAAATACTGATTTGGTACTTCCCTAGCAAAATAAAAAGACATAGGCACTCATTACAACCTTGGCGGGCGGCCTCTTGAACCGCCGGGCGGCCGCCAATGCAGCTGCACTCCCGTGGGGTCTATTTTGAGATCCCCTCTGGGCTGGCGGGCGGAAACATGGTTTCTGCCCGCCTGCCCAGCAGGGATCTCGGCCACAACACGGGAGCCGGCTCCAAATGGAGCAGGCGGTGTTGCGGCTGTGCGACGGGTGCAGTTGCACCCGTCACCCTTTTCACTGTCTGCTATGCAGACAGTGAAAAGCTGCATGAGGCCGTGGCAGGGGGCCCCCTGACTCCTCTATCCGCCAGCATTTTTATGGCGGTTCAAACCACCATGAAAAGGCTGGCAGGAGGGGGACTCGTAATCCCCTGGACAGCGCTGCAAGCAGCACTGCCTTGGGGGATTTAAACCGCTTTCGTAATGCCGCAGGAAGCACCGCCAGCCTGTTGGCGGTACTTCCATCAAAACAGCCCTGGCGGTCAAAGACCGCCAGGGTTGTCATGACCCCCATAAACTTGTGTTGACATTCGTTTGTAGTTGCATACGCCCATTCAGGACCTTTGACTTGCTATTCTCTTTCTCTTTAACTTTCGATCACCACTAAACTCTCCTTCACTCAATTCTTCTTCCTCTATTGTTTGACCAATGATCACTTCCTTTCCTTTCTCTACTTGTGATTCAGGACAATTTTCTCCTTTTCTTGTACCATCTGTCAATATTCTCTTCAAGATTGGACTCGTCTCCTTTTCTTTCTCTATGGTGTTTTCTCTTGATGGACCTGCAACAGGCTCAGGAGGAGTCAGATCTCTTTGACTTTAAACCAGCTCAACTCTCTCCCCTTCTGGGTCTAGCCCCTGCTCTATTTCTTTCTCAGAATCATCTACTTCTGGGAGAATCCCCGCCGTACTAGGCTCTCCAGCTGTGTCAATCGAGATAGATTCTTCAGCACACTCCCGTAGCTCTTCACTTTCGTCTTTTACAGGGGTGATAGAACCATCTTCCATGAGTTGACTTCAGGTTCTCTTTGTTCTTAATCTGGCTCTGGTGCTGCAAATTGCTTTGCAGTTGTTGGTGCTCTCAACAATGTTTCTTCATGATCCAGTAGACAGGCCACTTTCTTCATGTGACTTACGTGAATCCAGTTTGGGATCCTTGCACACTTCACAGCTGTCGTGGTCGTCAAGAACACCTGGTAAGGCCGCCTCCAACGTGGCTCCAAAGACATCTTGCGCACATGTTTTCAGACAACAACCCAGTCGCCGGCTCTCAGGTTGTGCCCTGTATTGTGTATTGGTGGCAGTGTGGTGGCCTCCACCGGCTGAGAGAAAGAGCGAACCACATCAGCCAGACCCTTGCAGTAATCCAACACCATATCATCTGTAATATTGACAAGTGCATTGGCTGGAACTGCTGGCAACCTCATTGCTCTGCCCATGAGGATCGCATGGGGCGACAATCCTGTCTTCCTGTCAGGTGTGTTTCTCATTGACATCAACACCAGAGGCAATGCATCTGGCCATTTCAAATTCGTAGCTGCGAACATTTTTGCAGTTCTTGATTTCAAGGTACCATTCATCTGCTCCACTAATCCTGAAGCTTCACGGCGGTAACTACAATGTAACTTGTGCTCAATGTTCAGTGCTGCATAAAAACGTTTAATCACATCATTATTAAAGTGCGTTCCCGTATCTCATTCTAAAGAGATCAGAAATTCAAAACGTGGTATTAACTTTCTAAGCAACAACTTTGCTACTGTGAGGCTATCATTCCTTCTTGTAGGGTACACTTCAATCCAGTGACTAAAAATGCACCCAATCACCAACACATATTTCAAACCTCCACACGCAGGCATCTCAATGAAATCCAATTGCATTCTGCTGAATGGACATCCTGCTCTTCCAATGTGGCTCAAATTCACCACAGTCCCTTTTACCGCATTTAGTTTCTGACAACTGACACAGCGATTGCATAGTGCTTCAGCTGCCTGTCTAAACTTAGGGTTCAAACAATCAATTTTGAACAGACGAACTATGGCATCCCTCCGAATGTGTGCCTGACCATAATAGTACCTCACCATTTGTGACAGCAAACTATTTCGCAAAACCATGTGACCCTCTTCGGACACCCATAGCTCATCCTGCCTTTGAACACATTTCATTTTGCCCCAAGAACATTTCTCTTCCTTGTCAACATTACTCTGCAAAGTTTTCGATTCTTCCAATGGGTCGATCACTCTTAATGCAAAACTCGCACATGTAGTATCTTCTTCAGATAATAACTCCCACTTGTCTTTGAACAATGTACAGTTCAATGCGCAAAACCTTGCGACTAGATCCGCATATCCATTCCCAAGTGTGATCCTGTGATTTTAGATGTGCACTGAATTTCACCACGGCAATCTCTTCAGGCAATTGTATTGCGTACAGCAACTCTTATATTCTCTCACCATTTCTCACTGGTGAACCAGTAGAGGTCAGGAAACCTCTCCGTGACCATAATTGACCAAAATCATGAACAATTCCAAATCCTTATTGGCTATCTGTATAGATAATGACTCTCAAATTACCAGAAACATGGCATGCCCTAGTAAGAGCTACCAACTCTACTACTTGTGCAGAATATACTCCTCAAAGCCAGGAAGCTTCTAAAGTACCTGTAATTGTGCACATGGCACATCCTGCTCTCATTGCTCCTGTACCACCTCTGGGACAAGAGCCATCAACAAAGGCAATTTGGTCATTTTCTTCTAATTATGTATGTCTAACATCAGTTCTCGGTTTTGTGCACAACTCAGTCACTTCAAGACAATCATGCTCAATGTCTTCCTCTTTTTCAATTTCAATAGTATCACTTGGAAGCAAAGTTGCCGGGTTAAGCACGGTACATCTTTTCAGGGTCACGTTAGGAGCACCTAAAATGCTCGTCTCACATCTTGTCAGTCTGGCACCAGTCAAGTACTGTGTTTTTGTCCTTGTCAGTAAAATCTCAATCAAGTGAGGGACCATTATTGGCAGGGGATATCCCATCACCACGCCCTCACATTGTGAAAGGCTCTGACCAACTGTGGCTACTGCACACAAACAACCTGGTAAGGCTGCTGCAACTGGGTCTAAGGTAGCTGAAAAATATGCTACTGGACAATGAGCATCTCCATGTACCTGAGTCAAGACAGACAATGAACATACATCACGCTCATGACAAAACAATGTGAATGGTTTCATGTAATCAGGCATACCCAACGCTGGAGCTTTGCACAAACTCTCTCTCAACTCAGTGAACGCTTTCATCTGTTCCTGGTCTAATGTTATGGGATTGGTAACATCCTTATGTGTCAGCTTCTGCAATGGCTTTGAAACCTCAGCAAAATTCGGAATCCACTGTTGACAATAACCTACCATTTCCAGAAACATCCTGACATCTCTCTGTGAAGTCGGAGGACTTCTCTGCAATATCACTGTGATCCTTTCTCTGGATATCTTCCTCAATTTGGTGACCCAAATACTTCACTACCTTCTGACAGTACTGCAACTTCAGTGGGGACACATTATGACCACATTTTCCCAAATGATTCAACAAGGCAATTGAGTTGTACTTACACTCGTCCCTTGTCTTGGAGGCAATCAACAAATCCTCAATGTACTGTACCAGAGTCGATTGAAACAGAAATTCCAATGACTCCAGGTTCTTTTTCAAGATCTGATTGAATAAGGATGGTGACTCCGTGTACCCTTGAGGAAGTGTATATCAGCTGTAGATTCTGTCTAGGAATTTAAAACTAAAGAGAAACTGACTATCCTCGTGAAGAGGTACAGAAAAGAATGCTTGGGACAAATCAACCACTGTGAACCATTCTGCATCACATGGAATCTGAAACATTATCACTGCTGGATTAGGCTCTATAGGACAACACTTGACCACCATGTCATTTACTTTTGTCAAATCCTGAACAATTCGCACCTAACCACACGGCTACTTCAAACACATTATCGATGAATTATATCGGTTGCTAAGCACTTCTTTTAAGACTCCTTGCTTCACAAAATCTCCAAGTATCTGTGCTCCTTTCATTAGAACATCTTGCGCCATATTGTACTGTGGAAGCTGCGGAAACACTGCATTCGGCTTCAAAGTAACCTTAATCGGCTCCACTCCCTTTATCAAACCCACTTCTTTTCCTGTCAGATCCCACACGTTTTCCTGTACTGTTCCCTGCAAATCAGAATGAAGCTCTTTCACTGTAAACATTGGGAAAAACTCAATCAATGAGTACTCTTCATTGGCAGTTTCATACTAAGTTTCTGGAGCTGGGTCTTCTTCATTATCACTATTTGTCTGAATCTCAATTCCATCACTTGAAAAAGTAATTGAACACCTTGTTTTACACAATAAGTCCCTTCCCAGTAAGGATACTGGACTTGAATCACAGACTACAAACTTATGCATTCCCTGAAAGTTTCCAATCTCAATTTGTACTGGATCTGTGATTGGATTTGTCGAATGCTTATTTGCTACCATTACAACATGAACCGTTCTTAATGAAAGAGGCAAATTTGGAACCTCTGCACTTTTCACTGTCGAGCGTGTAGCTCCTGTGTCCACCAAAAATGGGACCTTGTGACACATCACCTTTCCTCACACATAGGGTCCTCTCTGATCTACTTCTAAGGAAGCTGCAAACACACACAGCTCCTAATCTGAACTATCACTCATTCATTCACAATTTATTTCATTCTCACTGTGTAACGGAAATTGGTGCACTGTGTTACAACTTCTGTCTTGTCTCTGACCCATGACCTGTTGAGTAAGCATCATCTGTTGCTGCTCCATCAGGGCTTGAGGTATCTGCCTTTGCTATATAGGTACCATAGGAACCTGCTGCTGCATCAGTTGCAACTGTGTCAGCTGTGCGCGGGGCATTTGTACCTGTTGCATGGGTTGGAAATTTTGCATCTGATTCATGTTATTCTGAAAATTTGAATTAGGACCTCTCAATCTCGGTACCCTGACATTTTTAAAGGTATTCACATCACCATTCTGCTGAACAACACCTTCTCGCACCATCGTCGGACACTCCTGATTCCAATGTCCCTTCGGTTCAGCACATGTGACACAGTAACATCTTCTTTATACCTTGCGCTTCATTCTGAACCACCACAGTGATCAAATCCGGACCACGATTCATATTAACTCCACAACCCCTACCTCTCATCTGAGGCTGGAACATAACAGTTCCCTGCTGCTGTGGTATCTGTTGTACAAAAGTTCCCTGTACTCCTGTTTGAGCTGCCTGAATCTGCATCACCATCGCCTTCTCTTTCAACTTTTTCTGCTTTAACTTAATCTCGTCACTGCAGTATTTCGCATACTGCAATACCTCATCAATTGGCTTCGCTTACCAGCAAATCAAATGGCTCTTAATCATCTGACCTATTTTAGGTCTCAGCCCTTCTACGAACCTGGACACAAACTGTATCATGTCCTTCGGCGCGATTGTTTCCTTGCCACTGTACTCCTTGAATGCTTTCAACAATATCTCATGGTATGCATGTATGGACTCCTTTACCTCCTCCACTGTCCTGTCAATCCTTTGCCAATCAATATTTTTAGGCAAAATTCTCGTCTTCAGAAACTCGATCACCTTATAGTAATGCTCCATTACTTCAGGAGATGGTGCACCTGTACTTCTATCCCTTTATGGTTCACTCGTTGGCAATCTACTGCTCTCTCACATTCAACCCATAAGTCTGCTGGAACCACTATTTCCAATAAGGTATTTAGATCTTCCTATAGGCATTTCGAAAGCTTCACAAACCTGTCTGTCTGCATACCACTCAACCGGTTTCTCCCTCAATTTTGGATATTTTTTTGTGAATGGCAGAATATCACTCCTATGCCACGGAACATGCACAAACTGCCCTCCTGGAATTTCTCTCATTGGTAAAATCTTTACTGGATCTTTGTACTTTTGCACACCTTCAGACCCTTCTTGAGAATCTCGTTTCCTTTTATCTCGTTTCTTTACCCATCTGCCTTCCCTCTTCTCCAATGCCTCCCAAACTTGAGTACTCTGCAATAGTTCTTTAAGGTGCACCTTCATTCTGGCTGACCTCGTGTGTTTGAAAACCTTTGTCTCAAAATCTAACCTGTAGCTCATTTTCAAATGCTTAATTTTCTCAATATCCATGTCATGTTTTTCTGCCAAATCTGCCAATCTCTGATGCACCTTGCCCACCTCTCTCGTAATTCTCGGACATAAGTATTTCAATTCTGCTTCTGTATAATATTCTAACCTGTTCACCCCCATTATTCCCTTGACTAATTCATTTACCTCCATACTCAGTCTAACACAATGGATCTGCTCTTCGCTTTTGGAAGCATTCTGTGGGGTATTCAACTTGTCTAGCCAATTGTTCTGCTTCTGTGCTGTTAATCCTTGTAACTAAGGGCCAGATGTAGGTAGGAAAAAATTAGCGAGTCGGAAATTGCGAGTCGTTGCGACTCGCAATTTCCGACTCGCTAAATGGTATCCAAGAAGAAAAAGCAACTTCATTTTGCGACTCGCAAATGAAGTCGCACCGCAGATTGCGAGTCCGCTGTTTGTGAGGTCGCTTTTTGCGACCGCGCTAAAAACGAACACGCAAATTGCGAGTGGGTGTCGCAAATTGCGACTGTGCTGCAAATTGAATGCAGGTGCAGCAGAACACCCTGGAAAACACTTCCTGGCTCTTGATGATGACATCACAGCCAGGAAGTTTACTAATACACCTGGGAGGAGGGAGGACCACACCCATTTTCAACTGCTGCACTGCAAACAGGAGGAACAGCAGCTACCATGGCAGACACTCCTAGAAAGCGCAAATTGAAATTTGCTGAAAAAGAACTGGAGGTGCTGACTGAGGAATGCTGCCAGCACCATGAACAACTTTTTTGGAGGGCAGCCCTCAGTGTGCCAGAGGAGGAAAAGAAAAGGATTTGGGCAGAAATACAGGACAAGATCAACTCCATGGGAGTGAGCCACCGGAGTATAGAAGAATTGAAGAAACGGTGGTATGACCTGCGCTCCCGGACCAAGGAGAGGGTGGCAGAGCGGCTCCGGGAGATGAGGGGCACTGGAGGGGGACAATCCACTATACCACCACCCACACTCCTGGAGGAAAGAGTGGAGGAGACCTTGGAGCCAGAGGCAGTGTCCGGGATGGGAGAGTTGGACACGTCAGACCCAGGACCATCAACCGGTGAGTACCATGAGACATGCATGGACACCGATATCTGCCATACCCCCACCCACCTTGTACACAGCAGCATGCACAACCAAAATAGCTCCATTTCAGATAGCAACCACCTGCATGGTGCATTATGGGCAATGTAGTCAAGTAGGCAGTTGATAGGCAACGGTTTATTAGGAAGTAGATAACAGATGGTAGATACTGACAGTGTGTTCCCTATGTCCCACAGGTCTCCCACACAACACCACCTCCAGCCACAGCATCCAGGGGCCACAGGTCAGCCACCAGCCTGCACAGGACTCAGGACCAACCACCACAGGGACCTGCACCACCCAAACACAGTCCCCTCCTGATGCACCAGTGGCCATACTGGTGAGTGAGCCAGCACCTGGTCCCAGCCACAGTGCCGGTGTACAGGACACAGAGCCTCCACTGCGTCGCAGGCGACGTCTAAATGTCCCTCCAGTGCCGCAGGCTGAGTCAGGGGACGCCTCCATGTCGGCCGCCGAGGCTGCACTCCTACGTGGTCAGCGCCTGCAGACACGGGAGATAAGGAACATATCAGGGGCCATGCGGCGCATGGAACAGAACCAGAACACAGGGCTGCAACTGGTACACACGGAGCTGCAACAGCTTAATACTCATGTTGGCGACCTTGCGCTCTCAATGAGACAACTGGTGTCAGAACTCATCACTGAGAGAGAGGGTGCCAGGCGCTGTGGCAGGCAGCTCATACACCGGCTGGACCGCATGTCTGCCTCCATCGTCAGGCTGGCTGTGAACACCACTGGCCTGTCAAGGCGCACGGTCAGCCTCCAGGTGGACATGGGCCACTTTGCCAGTGATGTGGCACATGGGCTGGGACGTCTCAGCCACGCAGTTGATCTAATGGAGGCACGACAGGTGGCTAGGGGCGTGGCAGACACGCCGCATGAAAGCGAGGAGGGCGCCACCAGGGTGTTGGGCAGTGGTAGCGCAAGGCAGGGCACTGCTGACACACCAGGAACCAGCCATGCTGGGTGAGCCCGGCGTAGAGTGTGAGCTAGCACTGTCTTGGAGTAGAGGCACATGAGGTTAATGTGTCCTCATACCAGGTGGACTTTTACAGCCCCTGAACTGTAGTATATGTAAATAGTTTTTTTGGTGCACAGTATTAAATTCCTAGTTTGTTCCACTTCACACCTGGACTCTTTGTGTGTGACATTAGTGAGTGTGGTGACAGTTAGCACGTACCTTCCAAAGTGTTGGTTTGCAATGTGGTCCCGTCTCTGTCTGCCTTGATTTGCAATGCTTCTATCCCCATGATGGCGATGTGGTAGCTCTTGCTCGTCATCCTCTGAATCTGGGTCTTCTGGGGTGAGAGGTAGCCCACGTCTGGTGGCAATGTTGTGCAGTATAGCGCATGCGCCAACGTTCTTCAAAGCTGTTATTGGGGTATACTGGAGGGCACCTCCACTTCTGTGGAGGCATCTGAATCTTGCCTTCAGCAGTCCAAAGGTCCTCTCTATGATGTTACGGGTCCTCCTATGTGCAATGTTGTATCGCCTCTCTGTCTCATTGCTGGGTGTCAAGTACGAGGTAAGTATCCATGGTCGTAGTGCATGTGCACTGTCACCTGTTTGGCACAAAAAGTACAATGTTAGCTGGGCATTGATGGGTTCCACATTGACCTGTGTGTATGTCTGCAACGTGTATGCAGCTATACCTAGGAGGTATCCGTCTCCAAACTCCCCACGTTCTAGGCGTTGGTGTATCCCACTGTGCCTGAAAATGTAGGAGTCATGTGTGCTCCCTGGAAATTTGGCAACCATGTCAGTGATAACATAATGGGCGTCACATACCACCTGGATGTTCAGTGAGTGGGTACACTTCCGGTTGCGGAACAGATATTCCAGATTTGCTGGAGGGCATATTTGTACATGTGTCCCGTCTACACACCCTATGACATGGGGGAAGTTAGCAATCCTGTAGAATTCCAACTTGGTGCTGTTGATTTCTGCCTCATTCCTGGGTAGGTATATGTATCTGGACATGTGTGTGAGTATGGCATCTAGGAATGCTCTGAAGAACCGTGAGAGTGCACTTTGGGATACCCCACCTGCCACAGCAATGACCCCCTGATAGCTACCCGAGGCCAAGAGGTGCAGTGAGCATAGCACTTGCACATGTGTGGGGATGGCGCAGCCGCGCACAGTATGGCATTGAAGCTGCGGATTGAGTAGATCTATTAAATCTAGTATTGCTGCACTGCTAAGTCTGTATTTATCATATGTCTCCTCCTCAGTTTGTTGGAAAAGTCTGTATATCTTCTCCTTCCTCTGGCTCCTCCTCCTCCTCTGCTGTGCGGCGTGGGCTCTACTCCTCCTTGCTATCACATATATCTTCGCCATCTTGAGTAACCCAGGTGCCTTCTGGGTCTCCTTTTATACTTTGGTTATGGTTACCACCTGCTCTGAGTTAGTGGTAAATTGGAAGTGCAAAATTGGCTTTTTGCGACCAGTCACAATTTGCGAGTGGCTATTGCATATGGTTTGCGACTCGCAAATTGGGACTTCCTATTTGCGGGTCGCAAAATGGGGGTCGCTATTTTTGCGAGTCGGTAATGGCTCGAGTCGCATTTTGCGAGTCGGAAATGGGATTTTTGCATCCCGTTTCCGATTTTGTGGGGTCGCAAATTGCGATTCGGGCCATTTGCGACTCGCAAAAGTTTGCTACATCTGGCCCTAAATGTTACTAACATTTAGTGATGGCACCTGCTGTACCACTGCACTTGGAGTCTGCGGAGTCAATAGCTTTAAGCCCTGACCTGCACTTGGACCATTTAAGGCATCAGGAAGTGCAACAAGTGGACTTAGATTCATTAAGGACCTTGATCCATCAAAGGTCTGACCCATGAAGAGACTACTTGGACCTGCTCACTTATTCCCCTCCTCTCTAGACTCTGAGACATCTCACCCTGCTCTCCTGTGATTGGTTTCTTCTGTGCAAACAATGGTACCACTGGACAAACATTAATCAGCAGCGATATTGCATCCGGGGCTGCTCTAGCACCTGCATTCTGTGGATGAGTAACTCCCATACTCTGATTCATTACCGGAGTCAAATCTGACTGTGTCCTTGTCATTGGTGTAAATCTTGGCATACTTGCGGCAGTGCATGCGGCCTCAATATCGGAGTCGGCTCAGTCTGGAACAACAACGGTCTTGGAATAATTTGCTCCGTAGGCACCACTGAGTTCAAAGTTGTCTCAGGAATCAGTACTTAAGGATAAATTCTCTGTATCGGTGGCGGATGCAACTGTGCTTGAACCACCAAAGCAGTCAACACGTTAGGACTACCTTGCACCACACGCTGTGTTTATCCATCATTAGCCTGTGCTGGACTCACTGTCCCAATTGCCTGTACCGGGGCTGTTGGATCAGAACTAGTACTCGCACCCCCCTCATGCACCGCATATGGTGGAAGTCGGTCTCTCAGTATCTGAATAGTAAGATCCTCATCATCTGATTCTTCTTCTATAACAGAAGCCTTTTTGCTTCTTTACTTTCAGACAAACCCTTATCATTTTTACTAGTCGCTTTCCTTCCTTATGTCTCACCCTCCTGGGTAATAGCAGGAAACAACTTAACATCCTGCAATGTCACTGTTCTCCACTTCTGTTCCCAATCCCATCTCGCCTCTGCTACAGACTTTTCTCTCCTTTTAAATTGTATTTCCTGCTGTTGTCTTTTTATCAGCTCCCAAACCGCTAATGCCTCAAACTGTGCTGGTCTGGGAAGGGGCCTTGTTTCATACAGCGCCATCCATAACTGGTCCAAAATTCTCAAATTAAATGTTCCATGCTTAGGAAACGCTAAGACTCCATGTTTCTCTGTCAATTTGCACCATTGCTTTAGCCAAAGACATGGTGCGACACATCGCTCCTCCATTACAATGTAAGCCGGATCATTTTTCAGTGGGGTAGGTTCCCCTACAGTCGCTTTAATATACATATCTCCCTTTAGGGCACTCCTAAATGCTTTGAAAAACTTAATCTTTTGACTTTTTGTGTATTCGAATCAAATCAGGAAATGACTTTTACTTCCAAGATTCCTTTCACCCATGTTCTCAACCAATTGCCTCTCACAGACGGCTCCCAATCTGTGCGCGACCCTTCTCACTAACCAACCTATCCCAGCACGGCTCAATTGACATCACAATCACACCTACTCTGACTGTCAAAGTCTTGAAGCTCGTCCTCCCAAACTCAAAATCTCACAAAACTAATGCAAAATATTGCAAGCACTAATCAAAAACCAAAAAAACCCATAAACAAATCTGCTGGCTTACCACAGGAAGGGTAACACAACCGCTTCAGAAACCTTACAGATTTTCACTGATGACCCTTTTCACTCATGCAACTATTCCTCTTTCTCGGTCCCCCAGATTCACTAGCAAAATTTGACCCTCAAATTTTACTCTCAACTGATCAATTGGTCTGTCATGGTGCACATAGGACTCACCAATCTCAGTCGAAAGTTCCCTTGCTCACTTTTAACTCACACACTGACTTGTTGACCTCGCCTGATTAACCTACTAAACCAGACAGATTACAACATATAGCCAAGTGTCTCATACATTTTTAATATACTCCGGAGTCTTAGACCACGCAGGGTCCGCACATCAACAACCATGTGGACAATTTTTTAGCACAAAGCGCCACACACATGTGAAGTTCGAAGACTTCTCTACTCTAATTCTGCGGAGTATGCACACTCCTAATACAACTTCATCTGGGGTACTCAGACTACCTGACCTCCCTCACATACGTCACAATTCACCTGCAATTTGCATAAGCCATGCAAGCACAACCTCTCTCTCTCACTCAATCACTAGAATGCTGAGAATGTACCAAACACAACTAACAGGATCCAGGATCTGGGAAAGTCATTTCTGGGCTTAAGAGTACATCATTCTTGCTACAATTGCCATTTCGAAAAAACAAAATCCAAATCTCAATAATGATGAATAACTGACCTAACTTAAACTACCACCATAACTATTGGTCACCACATAACTAGTTCTCCAAGGAACTAACCATCAAGCTGCTACCAAAAACTGTTAGCGTGTCTGTCCTTAATAAGTAAATTTAGAAGGTGATGCATATAGGTCGATTAACCTTTTGATTCGCATGGAGTATCCTAGCTATGATGTGACCATCATATCCAGTAATCAATGCACAATATTTCAATAACCAATAGATAAACCATGACTCAATTAATCAATAAAAGCAATAAACATCACACCATGACTTTTCAGCCATGAATAACCACACCTCAGTATACGTTTTAGTAATTTTATTTCCCTTTTGGTACAATACTAAGTCATTAGATCGATTCAATTTAATTCAATTAAGTGCAACAGAATGAATTAGTCAGAAGACGCCAAGAACATAATCTAATCAAAGCTTGCGTCAGAGTACATTCTAAAGCTTTAGCACAAGTCAATAGGAGAATCAAAATCAATAACTCAATTCTAGTTATGAAGTTCAGCAGAACTGTTTGTCAATCATTTGTCTCTGTAATCTGTAAAATCGTCATAGAAGAGAAACCTCATCTAACCCAGATTAGCATCAGCATGTGGGACTTCATGCAAAACAATTTAAGAACAAGAATTTAGAAAAACATCTAGCTAAGAATACTATATAGACAGCGCAGTTGGTACCTAGAAAGGAAAGGCACAAAAATACAATTCAGTCACATTGTCATATCTACCTATCCACGGTATGGGTCAGCAACAAAGTCAGCCTTCGTCATTAGGTCAGCAGTTGATCAGCATCACATCAGGCTCTGAGTAAGAGAGTATGAGCCCAATGACAGAATCTCAAATCACCTCTGTGGTCTCGCAATTTCTAAAAAGGTCTGCTCTCGCAATCCTCTCCCCTAACATCTGACTTCTTTTCCCCCTGTCACGTAGTTATATCAAAGTCACCCAAAGAGTCCCCCAATTTCCAATTGGTCAATTCATCATATGTTATGACTCTATCTAATATTGTCTATGCACCAAATCTATGAATTCTAATATTTCACAGTTCACATGTTGTTGATTGGTTCGTCTTGCGATGTTTTCATCATCCGGCTCATCAGGTATCAAAAACGTTGCATCTTCTTCTCCAGTCACTGTCTTCATTGTTCGGGTCCTGGGAAAGTACATCTAGCACACTTTACATACAATATGAAACATTACTAAAAACATCATCTCCTGTCCGTCGGTTCCCATGAAAAGCTTAGCCTAAGCATTTTATTAAAACAAGGAGCATTTCACAGTTAGTTCACTCTGTAGGCATTTTTCCATTAACGTTAAGAAACACAGCTTCTGCATGAGGTGTGGCAAGATTAGGCCAAGACTCTCACTAAGTTAAGGTCTACAGTTAATAAAGAACATAGGTTATAACTCTCAATATGACATATTACTACATTAATCTAATACATTTTCAATATTTCATATATGTTAATCACTCATTTAGTACATTTTGTGAATACTGGTAGCCATTCTCCGAGTTCACAATTTCAAACATGCACATTCATCATCATCATATACTTTATTCGACCATAGGTCATAAAAGTTACATATTAAATTGTACAAAAAAGGTACGTTTTCTTCATTATACTTTTACACTGGCTGAAAATAGTAAGGTTTAGAATAGGAAAAGCTTCTATAGGCGATGGCCTACTATAATCCACCATTGGTCCCGATACATAACTTAACATTTAGATACCAGGATTTCTGAGACAATTACTTCATAACGTTAAAATAGTACAAATATTTAAAACTCTTAAAACAATATGGGGTGATTTCAAAATACATATTTCCCAGATGGTATCATCATCAAGATAAATACAAACTATCCGACCCAAGATGTAAAAATTTAAAGTGCTGATTTGATGTTACATAATAATATAATTCCTTAATAATTTAGATGGCATAACAAAGAGAGCTTACTACCGGCACAATCATTTGGCAAATTTAAGCACTGTCAAGTCGTTAAGACACAAGCACAGTGTGATAAAAAGCTTATATATTAACTTAAAATGGTTATCGGATTCATCTTAAAATGGCACAAGTGCCAGACAGATGCATAAAAAATAGCTCTTTATGGCTAAAACTAGTGTTAAAATGGCAGAAACACATAATGATTGCCTACATAATGTCTGAAAAATCTATTCCAAGTCCTATCCAACCCACTTCATCCAGATCATCTTCATCATCAACTTAGTTCATCAATGACCATAAAAGCACATACAACAGAATATAATAATTCTTAAGTGTAAAGAAATGGCTCCCTGTTGCAGTTACCCCCCACTTTTTGCCTGATACTGATGCTGACTTGACTGAGAAGTGTGCTGGGACCCTGCTAACCAGGCCCCAGCACCAGTGTTCTTTCACCTAAAATGTACCATTGTTTCCACAATTGGCACACCCTGGCATCCAGATAAGTCCCTTGTAACTGGTACCTCTGGTACCAAGGGCCCTGATGCCAGGGAAGGTCTCTAAGGGCTGTAGCATGTATTATGCCACCCTAGAGACCCCTCACTCAGCACAGACACACTGCTTACAAGCCTGTGTGTGCTGGTGAGAACAAAATGAGTAAGTCGACATGGCACTCCCCTCAGGGTGCCATGCCAGCCTCTCACTGCCTATGCAGTATAGGTAAGACACCCCTCTAGCAGGCCTTACAGCCCTAAGGCAGGGTGCACTATACCATAGGTGAGGGTACCAGTGCATGAGCACTGTGCCCCTACAGTGTCTAAGCAAAACCTTAGACATTGTAAGTGCAGGGTAGCCATAAGAGTATATGGTCTGGGAGTCTGTTTTACACGAACTCCACAGCACCATAATGGCTACACTGAAAACTGGGGAGTTTGGTATCAAACTTCTCAGCACAATAAATGCACACTGATGCCAGTGTACATTTTATTGTAAAATACACCACAGAGGGCACCTTAGAGGTGCCCCCTGAAACTTAACCGACTATCTGTGTAGGCTGACTAGTTTTAGCAGCCTGCCACAAACCGAGACATGTTGCTGGCCCCATGGGGAGAGTGCCTTTGTCACTCTGAGGCCAGTAACAAAGCCTGCACTGGGTGGAGATGCTAACACCTCCCCCAGGCAGGAATTGTCACACCTGGCGGTGAGCCTCAAAGGCTCACCTCCTTTGTGCCAACCCAGCAGGACACTCCAGCTAGTGGAGTTGCCCGCCCCCTCCGGCCAGGCCCCACTTTTGGCGGCAAGGCCGGAGAAAATAATGAGAAAAACAAGGAGGAGTCACTGGCCAGTCAGGACAGCCCCTAAGGTGTCCTGAGCTGAGGTGACTCTAACTTTTAGAAATCCTCCATCTTGCAGATGGAGGATTCCCCCAATAGGGTTAGGATTGTGACCCCCTCCCCTTGGGAGGAGGCACAAAGAGGGTGTACCCACCCTCAGGGCTAGTAGCCATTGGCTACTAACCCCCCAGACCTAAACACGCCCTTAAATTTAGTATTTAAGGGCTACCCTGAACCCTAGAAAATTAGATTCCTGCAACTACAAGAAGAAGGACTGCCCAGCTGAAAAACCCCTGCAGCGGAAGACCAGAAGACGACAACTGCCTTGGCTCCAGAAACTCACCCGGCCTGTCTCCTGCCTTCCAAAGATCCTGCTCCAGCGACGCCTTCCAAAGGGACCAGCGACCTCGACATCCTCTGAGGACTGCCCCTGCTTCGAAAAGACAAGAAACTCCCGAGGACAGCGGACCTGCTCCAAGAAAAGCTGCAACTTTGTTTCCAGCAGCTTTAAAGAACCCTGCAAGCTCCCCGCAAGAAGCGTGAGACTTGCAACACTGCACCCGGCGACCCCGACTCGGCTGGTGGCGATCCAACACCTCAGGAGGGACCCCAGGACTACTCTGATACTGTGAGTACCAAAACCTGTCCCCCCTGAGCCCCCGCAGCGCCGCCTGCAGAGGGAATCCCGAGGCTTCCCCTGACCGCGACTCTTTGAACCTAAAAGTCCCGACGCCTGGGAGAGACCCTGCACCCGCAGCCCCCAGGACCTGAAGGACCGGACTTTCACTGGAGAAGTGACCCCCAGGAGTCCCTCTCCCTTATCCAAGTGGAGGTTTCCCCGAGGAATCCCCCCCTTGCCTGCCTGCAGCGCTGAAGAGATCCCGAGATCTCTCATAGACTAACATTGCGAACCCGACGCCTGTTCCTACACTGCACCCGGCCGCCCCCGCGCTGCTGAGGGTGAAATTTCTGTGTGGGCTTGTGTCCCCCCCGGTGCCCTACAAAACCCCCCTGGTCTGCCCTCCGAAGACGCGGGTACTTACCTGCAAGCAGACCGGAACCGGGGCACCCCCTTCTCTCCATTCTAGCCTATGTGTTTTGGGCACCACTTTGAACTCTGCACCTGACCGGCCCTGAGCTGCTGGTGTGGTGACTTTGGGGTTGCTCTGAACCCCCAACGGTGGGCTACCTTGGACCAAGAACTAAGCCCTGTAAGTGTCTTACTTACCTGGTTAACCTAACAAATACTTACCTCCCCTAGGAACTGTGAAAATTGCACTGTGTCCACTTTTAAAACAGCTATTTGTGAATAACTTGAAAAGTATACATGCAATTTTGATGATTAAAAGTTCCTAAAGTACTTACCTGCAATACCTTTCGAATGAGATATTACATGTAGAATTTGCACCTGTGGTTCTTAAAATAAACTAAGAAAAGATATTTTTCTATAACAAAACCTATTGGCTGGATTTGTCTCTGAGTGTGTGTACCTCATTTATTGTCTATGTGTATGTACAACAAATGCTTAACACTACTCCTTGGATAAGCCTACTGCTCGACCACACTACCACAAAATAGAGCATTAGTATTATCTATTTTTACCACTATTTTACCTCTAAGGGGAACCCTTGGACTCTGTGCATGCTATTCCTTACTTTGAAATAGCACATACAGAGCCAACTTCCTACATTAAGTAAATAAATAATTACATGTCTGTAAATAGGTGTAAAATATTAAAACAATAACTTGATTTGCACATATGGCTCTAAATCTTACCTATATAGAGATAAGACCTTAAATAACTTTTTGAAGACGGCAACGTATGCGCCAAGCTGTTGCTAAATACTTACTTACTGAAAGAATTACATCAGCTGAATTATGGCTTTTTAGAACCCGTAGAGCCAAGGAGCAATTCTTGAATCCCATGTCCCTGCAAATCTTGCGGATCCATTTTGTTCGCGGAATCGCATAGGCTGGGCAGAAGAACATAAAATGCTCAATGGTTTCAAAAATACTGCCACAGGCAGGGCATGTATTGGGAAGATTAATCGACCCCCACCTATGAATCAATGACATCAGGGGCAGTGAGCCAAAACGAAACCTTGCGTATAAGCTCTTGCCTTGCAAGTCCGGTATCACATCCAAAAAGGATTCAAACTTTGGGGACCATTTAATATCAGTAAAGGAATTAGTTAAGCGACCATGGGATTTATGGATTATGTAGTTGTCCTTAACATAAGACCAATAGGTTAACTTTAAAACATTTTTGTGCCGTCTCTCTAATTTGTGGGGATTTTCCCAATAGTCGCCCAAGCCCAAAAGCCTAAGCCAATGGGCCACATGGCGAATCCAGGGAAGAGTATTAGCATTTTGGCATTTCAGTAAATCGAGTAATGCGGTCTTATATATATCTAGTTCGGGGGTTGTCCATAATCTAATCCAATAAAGGAGAGGTCTTAGAGTAGCTAGATCTGCTACTCGGCTTAGCCGCAGATCTAGAAATATTGGAAGCAAGGGTGTAGTGCGTGGACATGCAATTAAAGCCCTTGCAAAGTTGTTTTCCCCCACACTGATCTTATTGCAGTTAGCGTAACCCCATACCTCCGCTCCGTACAGGGCTGCACTTTGAGCCTTAGCCGTGTAAATTTTTATTGCTGGGGAAACAACCTTTGTAAAGGAGCTTTGATAAAAACGCAATATGGATGAGGCTCTATGTTGAAGGAGCCCTGCACTTTTCGTAATCTGCTCTTCCCATAGTAGTTTACTGGTTAACCTAACTCCCAAGTAATCAATAGAGCTTACTTCCTTCAGCGGTACTCCCTCAATGTGGATGGAGCATCTTTTCCTAGGTCCCTTGGATAAGACCATCAATTTTGTTTTGTTAATGTTAACCTCCAGCCCATAATCGCTACAGAATTGGTTAAACCGGTCAACAAGGGTCTGCAACCCCATTGGTGTCTTAGAAATGAGGAGTGAATCATCGGCAAAGAGCAAGATAGGGATTTTTTGTGTATTCAGGGAAGGGGCATCATTCTGGCCTGTGGACACAGCCTTTACTACTTCGTTGATAAATATAGTAAACAGTAGGGGGGCTAACACGCAGCCTTGGCGAACTCCTCTTCTGATTGGAATCCGTTCTGTCAGTTCGCCTTGTTCACCCCACCTCACTTGGGCATAAGTGTTCTCATGCAGTCGTTTTAACAGGAGTAATAGATCCTCTGGGATTCCCAATCTACCCAGCACTTCCCACAGTTTGGCTCTTGGGACCAAATCAAAAGCCGATCGCAGGTCTATAAATACCACATACAGGCATTGTTTGGCCACAAGTACATATTTCCAATGCAATATGGCCAATCGAAAAACCTGGTCTATCGTGCTTGTTTTTGCACGAAACCCTGCCTGTAGATGGGAAAGGATTTGGTACTCCTCAACCCAATTGATTAACCTCTGTAAAATTTGTTTTGCAAAGATCTTTTGTAGGTTGTCTATAAGGCTAATTGGCCTGTAGTTGGCTGGGAGATTAGCATTCCCTTTTTTATAAATGGGTATGATCTCTGCCCCCTTCCATGTACTTGGAATTTGCCCCCCTGCCGCTATACTATTTGAAATGGCATTTATATACCAGGACCAGATATGTGGTTCTGATCTATAAAGATCTCCAGGGAGCTTATCTGGTCCAGGTGCTTTGCCTGGTTTTAGGCTATTTATAGCCTCAAGGGTCTCTTCTATTTTAAAAATGAGGCAACGCTCAGGGGCACACTGAGACTCCACTTGGGGGGCCATACGGGAATTTGGTTCCAACAATTCTGTTGGAGAGTGGACCACATTGGTGTCCATTGGGCCCTCTGGTAGGGCATAGAGAGTAGTAAAATGCTCTACCCAGCTTTCTGGTTGGATATGGTTGCTGGGACAACTCCTACCTCCATTTTCTCTTTTAGACAGAAGCTCCCAGAAACGCTTATTGTTCTTCTCTCTGGAAGCATCTAATAATTCCTGCCACAGGGAATCCTCCCACTGCTTTTTAGCATTAGACAAAGTTGCTTTGTATAGGGACCTGGCTTGTTTAATTTCCCCCTGGGAACCAGACATTACTGCAACTCTTAACCCAGACTTAGCCTTTGAGCACCTCTCATCAAACCATCCCTTGCTTGCCCCTTTCCCTTCATGTGTCTTTGACCGCCTTGTTTTATAAAAAAAAGACCGTAGTTGGGTATACATGTTGTCATGTATTTTGAGAATCGGAATATTCCCCACTGCCTGGTCTTCATACTCTGCCAAATTATTTAAAAAAATCTGATATATTGCTCTGATATGATGAGGGTTGGACACCACTTTTGGCCATGTAATCTTGGTGAATTTGTTATTCCAACAAGATGGCGGAATGATTGTGACATGGTTATTAAGTGTTCTCCTGAACGTTTCTCCAGAAAGAGTAAGGAGCAAGGGGAAATGGTCACATGCACATTATTTTTCTACATTATTCATTATCTATCTATCTATTCATTATCTGCTAAATCCATTATTCAAAAAACATAATCATTCATTAATAATTTCTAATTAAAACATCTGCGTTAACATGCATGTTGTGCATATTGCATATTGCATCATCTAAGCCCCTAGCTTTTGTCAGAGAACAGCAACGTTAATAATATTAACCCTAACTGAGACTGAGCATGGGTTTAGGGAGCAGGCGCTGAGCACTTGATCTAAGTGATAGATAAGCTGTCTCTAGACAGAACTAAAAACGTTCATGTTCAGCACGAAAGACAATAATTTTTTAGGTCGAGCATAGACAGCGCTTGCCTGTCCTTTAGTGACCTGTTGTTGATAGAGTTGTGAGCTTACATACCACCAGTATTTTTCAGTTGGCTGTTTCCGTTGTCACTCTTTTATTTCTGCTTCCCATTTGATGATGCCATGCATTTATCATGACTTTTTCAGTTTTCACTCCTCCCAAGCGGAGCGACCAAGTACTCGATTAATACGCTGTTCATTGTTACAGCGTGTGTTTTGGACATACTTTGTTTCTAAACCCGAGGCGCTTAGAGCAGGTGGCATGCGAGGCAAGGGATGCCATGCACAGCACTGTTTCTGAGCAGCCAGTCCTACTGCCAACATGGCTAAAGGTTCACTTTCAGTCATTCTGCAAGACATTTTTTGTAATCAGGCTCAAAGGTTTCTTTTCTCCAGGAGCCTATGTGCAGCTTCTGAAGGGGAGGGTGGAGCGAGAACAGAGGCAGCCTGCTGGTAATTTGCCTCGCGCTTTTTGTTTCTCAAATGTTTGTTGCTTCATATGTGTGTTATGTTTCCCTGGGTTATGTTCTTTACATATGAAGCAACAAGATTTGAGTAACAAAAAGAATAAGTGGAGTAGTTTCATTGCAGCGCTCTTTGCTCCCCTCCCTTGCATGTGGGCTCCTGGAGAAAAGAAACCTTCCATCTTGATTAACAAAAATAGCCTTGTTTCATCAGCATTTTGTGCTGTGTAGGAGGAGGGGAGACTGGAGGTCCTCAAACTGCAGAAGCAGCGCATTTCTGGGGCAGCTTTTAATATCATGAGAAGCGACTGGCAAGCCGTGGTGCTGCATTTATCTTCTAAGTTGTAAAGACAGTGGCAATGTCCGCAGAGGGATCCGCTTATCCTGTGAGTCAGAGCGCCTGTGTGCAGAGAATGCCTGCCTCGTCCCACTAACCTTGTGATCAGAGATGGGTTGTCTTGCTCCAACAGAGAAAATTTAAGGCTGATAGGATATACATGGCACATTTCCGCAGTGCACATTTTCCGTGCACAGGTGCACGAATAAAGGCCCGTATTTATACTTTTTTTAGCGCCGCGTTTGCGCCGCTTTTTGACGCAAAACGGCGCAAACCTACAAAATACAATGGCATTTTGCAAGTTTGCGCCGTTTTTGCGTCAAAAAACGACGCAAATGCGGCACAAAAAAAGTATAAATACGGGCCAAAGTGTTTAAATGTACACAAGAACTAGGTCTATGCCTTGTGCCTCGATGTTTAGATGTCCTCTTGCACCTTTGCTTTGACTGAGATTATCTTCCCACGTAGGTTTACGTCAGTACCCTGTCACCTACACACATTTTAAAGCCCTTTACTTGCTTAATGTTTCACTTCCTCCTCTGACCTCTGCCATTTTAATCCCAGAGCCTGTTTGACGTGTTTATTCCTTGCAGGTAACTCTTTTCATTTAGTTCACCAGGTCCCCCAAAGAACTGTGATTTCCCCTACATGAGCTAGTTCAGCCCTGTTACTATTTCCTAGTCGGGTTCCCTCTGATCATACCAGCAGATTCAAACGTAGAGCGATGAGGGATTTCGGTAAGGGATTGGGTCACGCATGTGCACTTTCTTCTTCAACAATTAAATTGCATGTGGAAAAGAAATCACTCTATATAGTGTGTGCTGCCTGACAGCATATTCGTGTTTCATGCATGCAGCAGCCTAGAGTTGTTAGCAAAGGCTGCTTCACAGAAACTTAGCTCCCTGAGGGTTGTGCATGGTGAAGGTTTACCCCTCTCCTCCAAAATGTTAAGAGCCCAGAGTTCACATTTCTGGAATTCCTCAATTCCAAAAGAGAAAGGGAAGGGGCGGTGGAGCGCATTATCCCAGCGTTTTAGAGACATGCATCCCCAGACTTGTGGCTGTTCTCAGTGTTCACTGCAGTCAAGTGCTTTACTTATATGCAGGGCCACTGGAATTATGTGGCAGAATGGACCAAATTATACGGCAGGGTTAATCAATTTCTGTGGCAAGAAAAGTCCAGTTATGCATTTACAATGCCAATAGCTCTAACTCAAGCAAATGCGAGACCTATTACATTGCAAATGCTTGTTTTATTATTGGTAACATGGAGAACAAATTACATTCTAATATCAAATGCACATAGGACAGTAGGATGTCAGTAATAACAAAGAAGAAAAACATCATAATCTGCTGAACCCTCTAACGCTGCTATATTTATTCTTAAAACTAAATTGAAAAAGTAGAAGTAATTACCAGGGTTGCCATAGAAAAATGTTGACAATTCGAAATGGCAGGGTTCAAATACACTTTCGCATCTTCTGGTTTCGGTAAGACTGAAAAAAGAACACGTCCTTTTCTAGGTGCAGGTAGGTCGAGAAATGTACACTCTCATGAGAACTACAAACTGTTTTTCAAAATGAAAAGTGTCGGGCACTGTTAGTAATAGCTAACATAATGTACCTTGTAGCGGCAAATATAATAATCACTACCTAATAATCACTACCATGGGTCACCGAGTAATGAGATCGCAAGTTTTGTTCCTATAAATAAATACTTCATAAATTCGTCTTTGCTTACCAAAGGTCTCTCAGGAAGGTAGCTGCTTTACTTAGACATTTTCAAATAATACACAGAATATTAGTACAAGTACTTATTCGTAATCACTAGTCGGCAATGTTATAAGAAATAAAGGTCATATTCTACTTACCTTGATTTCAAAGTGTGACAAATATATCAATTACACAGAATTCATTGAACGTTTTGTAAATCTGTGTTTAATGTAAAAAGAAACTATCCTTTTCGACTTATATATCATGTGTTGGAGAGCATTGTTGAAGTTCAAACTAAACCCAGCATTATTAACTGACTTAAGGGAAAATCGACAAATCACATTAGAATACTGCAAAGTCTCATCAGAACAAGTGTATCACAACTAATGGGACCACATTTATAAAATCGTATTATAACTGGCTTTAACTGATTTACGTGACCAATAACCAACATTCCGAAATAAATAAAAAAATATTAACTGAAATACAATAAATATGGTCAGGAAGCATAGAGTCAAGTGAAATTCAAAATTCTAGATTAATAGTATGTGAAAATCTTGGCTGTCAGATGCAGGCAATGCACATTTTTTAAAATAAAGTGATTGGTGCAAAGAAAGCGCAATTAATGGTTTGTGCTTATACTTGCTTTTAAATAAAGCTACAGAGCTCCCGTCAAAGACTAAGGGGATGATTTAGAGTTTGGCAGAGTGAGCACTCTGTGGTGTCTTAGGTCTGTGACGTAACAGACCACATGACACCGGCCATGACGATGGGGGCGAGTCCAAGTAAGTGTAATGGACGGCCCCGGATGTTAGAGGTGCAATTCACCTCAGACCGGTGGTGTAATGGTTTGCTCTGAGGTCAAAGAGCAAGGGTATAAATAAAGTGAGGTGTGGTCAGCAGAGGCAGTGGCGGCCGCACGAGTAAAGGACAGCACGACGAGGAGCAGAGATCGCGACTTGCCAGGGCCTCTGATGACCACGTGGGTCTAATCATAAAACTCGTGTGCGCGTCTTCATTTATTTGCAGCCCGATCACAGCGGTGCCCTGCTTGCTAGCAGGACAAAACATTGGCGACGAGGAGGGCGGAGTCACGCCGTGTTTTCCTGCCCTGCAGCGGCTGCAAGTTGGGTGGTGCTCGCGCTGCGGGTGTGCGCAGGTGGCTCACCTCTCTCCACGTTGAGCGGCGGCCACGGTATACGTGGTGCTCGTGCCGCGCGTGTGTGTACCACGCAACATAATCCTCCAGTCAGGAGCGCACCGCACCTCCGACGGCGGCTGCTCCTCCAGCGGTGCTCGTGCCGCGCAGGTGCGCCGCCTGCGTCCTGACATGGAATTGGACTGCCGGGTGCTGCCCCCGGCGACGGGAGGCCCAGGAGTGCCGCCAAATGACTGCCTGAATTCCAAATCACGGCCTGCTGCCGACTGCCTGCATTGGAGGGAGAAGGTGGATGCAGCTGACATCCTCGTGAGTACAGTGAGCCTTTTCTCAGGTTCTGTGGCCCTACACGATTGATGCCCTGCGCCACCCCTTTCTGGCTGGCCCTCTTACCTTGCACAGATTAGAATTCTCCCTGCAGATACGCTGTAGACTTCCTCTGCCATCAAGGAGGGTGTTTGTACTTTGGGTCTATCCGCTGTCCCGCTAGTCTGGCCACCATGTCTGCCATACCTCCAGTGGAGCCCTTCCTAGTCGAAGGTGCCCCCTCTGCGCAGGCACCCAAATGGAAGGAGTGGGTAGAAAGAGTGCTTCTCTTCTTTGAAGCCACGAAGGTTGGAAACGCCGAGAAGCGCGCCATGTTACTCCATTTGGGGGGGAAGGACATCTACAAAATATCGAAGAACCTGGTCGAGGATGCTCCGAAAACACATACCACACTCATTGCTGCGCTGAACAGACATTTCGAAACCATGGCTAACACTGATTACGAAAGGTTCATATTCCGGCAGGCCAGACAGCATGCGGAGGAGTCACTGGATGCTTTCCACCTGCGGCTTAGAGACCTAGCGAGTACGTGCAGATTTAATGATGAAACGGAGGAGATTAGGGGACAAATAATACAAGGGTGTGCCTCGCTGAAGCTGAGGGAAAGCATACTGGAAGAGTCCGGGAGATCCTTACCGGATATTCTGCAGATGGGGAGAACGAAGGAGTTGTCAAGGGCTCGTGCACCCCACATGGAGGCAGCCATGCAGCGTCCCATTAAGGAAGAAGCAGCCAATGCAGTCATGGTACCCGCAAACAAACAAAAGACGAGGCCAAACAGACCACAAGCGAGACAATGTGGATACTGTGGGGGGATCTCACATAAGCCCTTTGAGTTCCCGGCGAGAGGCAAGACGTGCTCCAATTGCGGAAAAATAAACCATTTCGCAAAAGTATGCTGATCGAAGAAGACAAGACCAAGAAGTGCATCAATCAATACAGCGTCAAGCAAGTCAGAACATGACAGTGACATGGACGATGACGACACCGTCGTGCATGTGGTCCACGCCAGCTTCAGGAGGGTGAAGCTGCCGAGGTGCCAGGTCCATATTGGCACCCACGAGACTGTTGCAGTGGTAGATACGGGGGCGTCAATTAACCTCTTGGCGGCAAAATGGTGCCAGCCCCGACTCTGACCAAGGCCAAAGTGAAGGTCTATGCCTACGGACAAAGCACGCCCCTTGCCCTGCTAGGGGTGTTCCAGACCAGCATTACTCATGGCTCACAATCCATCCCCGCCAGCATCTATGTAACGGAGGAAGGGCAATGAATGCTGCTTGGCTGTAAGGCGGCGGAAGAACTAGGAATAGTTACTTTTGCATTCAGTATTCATCAAGAGTCTATGGCGGACCTGCTAGCCAGATACGAGGAAGTATTTGAAGGGATCGGGTGCCTCCGTGGCCGTGAAGTCAAGCTACACATCGACAAAACTGTTCAGCTGGTAGCTCTCCGCCACCGGCAAGTGGCTTTTCACCTCCGGCCACAGGTGGAAAAAGAGCTGGATCACCTAGAAAAGCCGGCATTATCGAGAAGATATCCGGGCCCACCCCATGGGTGTCACCCATCATGGTAGCGCGAAAACCCAAGCAGCCGGGTGAGGTCCGCATATGCGTGGACATGCGCCTCCCTAATGCCGCCATCAAGAGGGAGAGGCACCTGACCCCCACCATTGATGACATCCTGGGAGAGCTCAATGAGTCGCGGTGGTTCTCCAAGCTCGATCTTTGGTCAGGATACCACCAATTGGTACTAGCCAAAGACTCACGCTACATCACGACATTTTCCACACATGTCGGGCTGAGGAGGTACAAGCGTCTGAGCTTCGGGATATCCAGTGCCGCGGAGGTATTCCAAAACGTCATCCAGGAGTTGTTGGCTGATCTGCCGGGGACTATCAACGTTAGTGATGACATCCTCATCCATGCACCCACAATTGCCGAACATCACTCTCGCCTTCAGAGTGTGCTTCAACGCATTCAAGACTCAGGACTCACCTTACACCGCCGCAAATGTGAGTTTTTGAAGGACAGGATTCAGTTTTTTGGATACACCTTTTCAGCGAGCGGTGTTGCACCAGATCCGGCCAAGGTGAATGATATCAAATTTGCACCCCCTCCCACTAGCGTCACAGAAGTAAGGAGCTTTTTGGGGATGGTCAATTTCTGTGGTCGTTTCGTTAAAGATCTATCAAATCTTACCCAACCTCTCCGGAGGTTAACCAAAACCTCTGAATCATGGAACTGGGGGTCAGATGAACAAGTTGCGTTTGAAGCCATTAAAGAGGCGCTGTCCAGCGAGACCACTCTAAGTTGTTTTGATCCGAAAAAGAACACAAAAATCGCTGTTGAAACTGGACCGAAGGGTTTGGGCACCGTGCTACTACAGGAACAAGCCGAAGGAATGTGGTCCCTAGTCGCGTATGCCAGCAGATCGCTCACCGAAACTGAGCAACGATACTCACAAATAGAGAAGGAGGCAATCGCTGTGCATTGGGGTTACAAACATTATCATATATACGTCTATGGCCGCCCATATGTTGTGACCACTGATCACAAGCCCCTCCTGCCTCTGTTCAATGGCACAGCTTCAAAGCCACCACCGAGAATAGAAAAATGGATGCTACAACTACAGGATTACAGATGTCGACAAGAGTATCACCCGGGATCTGAAAATCCCGCAGACTACTTGTCTAGACATCCGAGGGCCACCTCGGATATGGAGATGTCCGACGCACAGGAGACGGAAGAGTACGTCCGGTACGTGACTGACCGGTCCCGACCACTACCTATGTCAATGACCGACATTGTCCAAGCCACCAAGAAGGACTAGTGTCTGCAAAAGGTTTTGGTGGCCGTACAACACGAGTGACACTCATTAATGAAACAATTGCCTCTGTGGAACTCTGATTCACAACGCATTCTCAGGAGTTTGTTTAATGTAGAGACGAGCTCACGACAGATGATGGTGGATGCTTGCTACGCGGCAGTAGGTTGGTTCTTCCATCGTCTCTCACCAACAAGGCTGTAGAATTGGCACACAATGACCATCAAGGTATGGTCAAGACTAAAAGTCGTTTACGCTCAAAAGTGTGGTTTCCTCTCATGGACAAGCAAGTGGAGAAAGTGGTGAGATCATGTGTCTGGTGCCAAGCAACAGGAGAATCGCCAAGGCCCGTACCCATCGAGACTGAGCCCGCCCTGGAAGGTCCCTGGATGTCTGCGAGCCTTGACTTTGGCAGTCTGCCGGATGGGAGCCACACCATGGTCATAATTGTCGATTTTTCTAAGTATCCTGAAGTGGAGATTATCTCTTCCCTCACGGCCGATGTTGTGATTTCTGGTCTAGAGAAGGTCATGGCCACCCATGGCCTTATTTCTGAGATCAAAACAGACAATGGTCCCCCATTCCAAAGTCGCGAACTGTCAGAATACCTAACAAACATTGGTACTCGGCATCGGATGATCACACCGAGATGGCCTCAGGCCAACGGTGAGGTTGAGAGGTTCATGAGGACACTAAACAAGGTGATTCGCATTGCTCATGCGAGCTACCAAACGATGGACTATGCCATCTACTCGTTTCTGCGAAACTACCGACAGACACCTCATTCCACAACCAACCGATCTCCGAGTCATATTGCGTTTGGGAGAGTTTCGACCGACTTGATACCTCACCACCCGTCATGGATGCCTCCGGCTCTCAGTCCTGATCAAGCCCAAGAATGACGGTTTGCTTCTAACCAGCGCGCCAGTGTGCACCGGCGGTCAGCGCCATCTGACCTCGCAGTGGGTGACACAGTGTTGCTAAAAAACACGTCTCCGGGAAGTAAGTTTTGCACGACATACAGCCCCACCCCCTGGGTGATCATTCGCAGGAGAGGTTCCGCTGTGGTGGCCCGGCGAGGAGAGGAAATCATCACCAGGAATGTGTCTCTGTTTAGACGGTTCTACCTCTCGGATGAGGTTCATCCTGGAGACCATTTTGACCCTCAGGACGACGATCCTTTGTTGCTTCCCGCCACGAGTAGTGGCGATCCTCCAGGTCACAATGTACACCCCGACGGATCATCCAGTTCAGCGCCAGCGAAGTCTTCAAGTACCCCTCTGGATCCTGGTCCGGTACTTGGTCGGGCTGAGGTCACCAGATACAATTTACGTAGTAATCCTTGCCCGTCCATCCGTTTACGTGACCATCTCGTGGACGATTAAAATGTCATGTGTTGCCTTGTTGGTTTTGTTTTGTTTGTTATCTTGTTGGAGGAATGTGGTGTCTTAGGTCTGTGACGTAACAGACCACATGACACCGGCCATGACGATGGGGGCGAGTCCAAGTAAGTGTAATGGACAGCCCCGGATGTTAAAGGTGCAATTCACCTCAGACCGGTGGTGTAATAGTTTGCTCTGAGGTTAAAAAGCAAGGGTATAAATAAAGTGAGGCGTGGTCAGCAGAGGCAGTAGCGGCCGCGCGAGTAAAGGTCGGTACGACGAGGAGCAGAGATCGCGACTTGCCGGGGCCTCTGATGACCACGTGGGTCTAATCATAAAACTCGTGTGCGTGTCTTCATTTATTTGCGGCCCGATCACAGCGGTGCCCTGCTTGCTAGCAGGACACCACACACTCCATCATAAGGGCGACAGAGTACACTCTCTGCCAAACTGAAGGTCCACCTGCCTGATTTACAGGCGGGCGGACCTTAAGTATGTTAGCAGCAGAAACTACTTTGTCTCCATCTCTGACATACACTTCCAAGAGCCCAATGGTGTAGTGGGCCATCAGAGATTTTACCATTCAACAGCCCACAAAACTTAGAGTGGATGATTGTAGGAGGCTGGCCTGGCTTGTAGTGGGTACCAAGGGGTACTTACACTTTGTACCAGGTCCAGTTATCCCTTATTAGGGTAGAAGGGGTGTCTAGCAGCTTAGGCTGATAGAAAAGGTAGCTTAGCAGAGCAGCTTAGGCTGAACTAGGAGACATGCAAAGCTCCCACTATACCACTGGTGTCATATGCATAATATCATAAGAAAACACAATACACAGATATACTAAAAATAACGGTACTTTATTTTTATGACAATATGTCAAAAGTATCTCAGTGAGTACCCTCAGTATGAGGATAGCAAATATACACAAGATATATGTACACAATACCAAAATTATGCAGTAATAGCAATAGAAAACAGTGCAAGCAATGTATAGTCACAATAGATTGCAATGGGAGCACATAGGTATAGGGGCAACACAAACCATATACTCTAGAAGTGGAATGCGAACCACAAATGGACCCCAAACCTATGTGAGCTTGTAGAGGGTCGCTGGGACTGTAAGAAAACAGTGAGGGTTAGAAAAATAGCCCACCCCAAGACCCTGAAAAGTGGGTGCAAAGTGCACCTAAGTTCCCCAGAGAGCACAGAAGTCGTGATAGGGGAATTCTGCAAGGAAGACCAACACCAGCAATGCAACAACGATGGATTTCCGGACGAGAGTACCTGTGGAACAAGGGGACCAAGTCCAAGAGTCATGATCAAGTCGGGAGTCGGCAGATGCCCAGGAAATGCCAGCTGTGGATGCAAAGAAGCTGCCACCGGATGGTAGAAGATGTGGATTCTGCAAGAACGAAGAGGACTAGGAACTTCCCCTTTGGAGGATGGATGTCCCATGTCGTGAAGAAGCTTGCAGAGGTGTTCCCACGCAGATAGACCGCAAACAAGCCTTGCTAGCTGCAAGGGTCACGGTTAGGGTCTTTGGATGCTGCTGTGGCCCAGGAGGGACCAGGATGTCGCCAATTGCGTGAGGAGACAGAGGGGGCGCCCAGCAAGACAAGGAGCCCGCTCAGGAGCAGGTAGAACCCGCAGAATTGCCGGAACAGGCACTACGAAGATGAGTGAACCGGAGACCACCCGAAGTCACAAAGGGAGGTCCCACGATGCCGGAGGACAACTCAGGAGGTCGTGCACTGCAGGCTAGAGTGTCGGGAACCCAGGCTTGGCTGTGCACAAAGGAAATCCTGGAAGAGTGCACAGGAGCAGCTGCAAATCACGCGGTACTCAGCAATGCAGTCTGGCGTGGGGAGGCAAGGACTTACCTCCACCAAACTTGGACTGAAAAGTCACTGGACTGTGGGAGTCACTTGGACAGAGTTGCTGAGTTCCAGGGACCACGCTCATCATGCTGAGAGGGGACCCAGCGGACCGGTGATGCAGTTCTTTGGTGCCTGCGGTTGCAAGGGGAAAATTCCGTCGACCCACGGGAGATTTCTTCGGAGCTTCTAGTGCAGAGAGGAGGCAGACTACCCACACAGCATGCACCACCAGGAAAACAGTTGAGAAGGCGGCAGGATCAGCGATACAAGGTTGCAGTAGTCGTCTTTGCTACTTTGTTGCGGTTTTGCAGGCTTCCAGCACAGTCAGCGGTCGATTCCTTGGCAGAAGGTGAAGAGAGAGATGCAGAGGAACTCTGATGAGCTCTTGCATTCGTTATCTACCGAATTCCCCAAAGCAGAGACCCTAAATAGCCAGAAAAGGAGGTTTGGCTACTTAGGAAGGAGGATAGGCTAGCAACACAGGTAAGAGCCTATCAGAAGGAGTCTCTGACGTCACTTGCTGGCCCTGGCCACTCAGAGCAGTCCAGTGTGCCAGCAGCACCTCTGTTTCCAAGATGGCAGAGGTCTGGAGCACACTGGAGGAGCTCTGGGCACCTCCCAGGGGAGGTGCAGGTCAGGGGAGTGGTCACTCCTCTTTCCTTTGTCCAGTTTCGCGCCAGAGCAGGGCTGGGGGATCCCTGAACCGGTGTAGACTGGCTTATGCAGAGATGGGCACCATCTGTGCCCATTAAAGCATTTCCAGAGGCTGGGGGAGGCTACTCCTCCCCAGCCCTGACACCTTTTTCCAAAGGGAGAGGTTGTAACACCCTCTCTCTGAGGAAGTCCTTTGTTCTGCCTTCCTGGGCCAGGCCTGGCTGGACCCCAGGAGGGCAAAAACCTGTCTGAGGGGTTGGCAGCAGCAGCAGCTGCAGTGAAACCCCGGGAAAGGTTGTTTGGCAGTACCCGGGTCTGTGCTAGAGACTCGGGGGATCATGGAATTGTCTCCCCAATGCCAGAATGGCATTGGGGTGACAATTCCATGATCTTAGACATGTTACATGGCCATGTTCGGAGTTACCATTGTGACGCTATACATATGTAGTGACATATGTATAGTGCACACGTGTAATGGTGTCCCCGCACTCACTAAGTCCGGGGAATTTGCCCTGAACAATGTGGGGGCACCTTGGCTTGTGCCAGGGTGCCCACACACTAAGTAACTTAGCAACCAACCTTTACCAGGTAAAGGTTAGACATATAGGTGACTTATAAGTTACTTAAGTGCAGTGGTAAATGGCTGTGAAATAACGTGGAAGTTTTTTCACTCAGGCTGCAATGGCAGGCATGTGTAAGAATTGTCAGAGCTCCCTATGGGTGGCAAAAGAAATGCTGCAGCCCATAGGGATCTCCTGGAACCCCAATACCCTGGGTACCTCAGTACCATATACTAGGGAATTATAAGGGTGTTCCAGTATGCCAATGTAAATTGGTGAAATTGGTCACTAGCCTGTTAGTGACAATTTGGAAAGAAATGAGAGAGCATAACCACTGAGGTTCTGGTTAGCAGAGCCTCAGTGAGACAGTTAGTCATCACACAGGTAACACATACAGGGCACACTTATGAGCACTGGGGCCCTGGCTGGCAGGGTCCCAGTCACACATACAACTAAAACAACATATATACAGTGAAATATGGGGGTAACATGCCAGGCAAGATGGTACTTTCCTACAACGATCAAATGGCCAGTTTCTACTTTGACTTAGACTGAAATATGATAGTAAGGGACAGTCAATAAGTTTAAATGACCCCCACTCGGTGCAAGAAAATTCCTATGGTGTGGGGGGTCACAAATTTGTGTATTTTCCAAACCAAAATCCTGCTTTCAGATTTTGTTTTTGACGAAACAAAAACTAGACAAAGATTTGAGGAACCTCTGTTGCAGTGTTTTCTGTCAAGAATACAGTTGTCCACTGGGCCGGCAGGCAACTCTAAATTTGGAGTACGGGTACTCCATCTGGGCAACGGAGTATTTTACTCTTTAGCCCTAATGGAGTACAATTCGTACTCTGAAGTTTAAATCAGGCCTTTCATCTCTGCTGGAAAGAGCACTAAATACTAATTTTAAAAAACTGTGACAGAGTCACCAGTTCATTCTAAGCATAAGATAGATTTAGGTATGAAACACATGATGAGATGTGCAGGAGTAAACTTCTCCTGACTAGTTAGTCACTGCCAATAAACTGGTGGGCTTTTCGAAGGTGGCTATACGCTGGTGATTGTCCAAAGACTGGAGAAAGGCATGAACTGTAAACTTTAATGAGACTTTAACACACAATCAGTGGATGATATGTTAAAATTGCTAATTCAATAGAAACGAACAAGTTAAAAGTTTCAAAACGATCAACAATGCAGTAGCTTTTCTTAGTTGTGACCATTAAGCGGCAAATTTAAGAGCCCCTAGCGCCACCGGAGCGGCACTTTTTGTAACGCTCCGGTTGCGTTATGCCGTGTGCAGTATTTACAAGGTGTTGTTAAGCCACTTTTTGTGGCTTAACACCACCTTGTAAATACGGCCTCTTCACATGCAGCACTTTGTGTGGAAGGGGTGTGCAATGGGTGTTGCTGTGGGCATGCCACAGCAACAGTCATTGCATTATGATGCTGCCTCAGTTTTCGCAAACCTAAGGCAGCACTGAAATCTAATGCCACCCTAGGGGTGACACAACGAGGAGAAATGCTTTTTATTTCTCCTCATTTTTTGCATTTTGCAGCACACACAAAAAGAGGAAATCATCATTTAAGATTGTTTTTGTGCAGGAAGGTGTTCCTTCCTGCACAAAAATAATCTCCCCCTCAACGCAACCATCCTTGCACTATGGTGTAAGGGTGGCTGCGTTGGCTGACGGCAGCAAATTTAGGGAAACACAGGGGCACACTGTATTCTAGTAAATATGCGCATCCCTGCATTTTGAAAATGATGGGGCACGGTGCTGCCAAATTTGGCGCAGCGCCGTGCACCGTCATTTTCCATTAAATCTTGCCCTAAGCATCATAACAATAATTTGGACCTGATTTAGAGTTTGGTGGATGGGATACTGTGTCACAATTGTGACAGATACCTGCCTTGCCATAAGAAATAATGCACTTGTAAAATGGAGGACAGGATATCTGTCACATTTGTGATGGAGCATCCCAAAACTCTAAGTTAGGTGCGAAAACTTACCTAAAAAATGTTTACCAACTTGTCACCCATTAATTCATGTGCTTGTTTTACAATTCATGCTAAATAGTTACTGATTAGTGTGTGCCTAAAACGCATTTGTAGTATGTTATTCAGGACTATTTTTCCTTACAAATTTTTTTCCTAGATCACTTAGCTATTGTGTTTTTTTCCTTTATTGAAAGGAAATCAATTAAAGTCATGGGTCCTAATTTTTATTCTTCATACCCTTTACAATTCTAACCTTGTTCCATTATCTTTCACTGTACTTGTGCGCCCTCACCCCTTATTTTTCTGCCTAACTCCTCTGCTTGTTTTTTTCATGCACAGGTTTGGTGTTCTAGATCTATCCAGAAAGCACTTTGTTGCATCCTAACACATCACAACATTACCCAACAACGCATATAAAAAGGGAAGGGTTATCCCTATAAAGCCATTGGAATGTTTGGGTATGCCTCTTGAGGATCATAGGGTTATCTTTCACGTTTTGGGAACAGCCTTTTGCATTTTGTATATGTTTACTTGCTTTCTTTACATTTGCACTGGTGACTATTAGTGACTAGTACAAAAAGTACTCTTCAGTGTCTTCATGGTATAAGATGAGTGCTATACATCAACATCATGATGCAACAGATAATTTACATGAAAGAACCCGATGGGAGTGCGCAACAGCTCCAGTGCTGATGCTACTTGAGTGCTCTTTACTTTCACTGAGCCCTGCAGCTCTTGCCATGCAGCCACATGGCCACTGATTACTCACTTTCACTTTGAGATACTGCTGGGGCTGCTGTTAAGGTAGGTCATGTGACCTTCCCTTGACCATCGGATTATCCTTCTGCTTCCTTCCCATGATCCTGAGGTGCATTGTAGTGACATGAGCTACCCAGCCTCTACATTCATTGCAAGAGTGTAGATTGTAGGGAAATCGGCTATAATTTTACTTTTCAGCACAAGTCGCTTTACCAGGCTTTATCGTCCTGGTGGGATTGTTAGAGCTGAGAGCTTCTGGGCCTAATGCCTTTAAGGCAGATTTTGGCAAAGGCGATACATTTGTGATGGCACATGTCACTCACAGAGCAATAGATAATTTTCTGTAAGCTTTTATAAGGCTCAGATCTTGGCTAAAGAGAAAGGTTGTGAGGTCTTTCCAGAAATGAAAAATGTTTGATTCAAATTTTTGCAACCTATCTATAATGTTCAAGAGCCATGGGTTTTATATCATGCTTGATTTTTAGGTCTGGGCAGAGAACACTCTTAGCTGTCTCTCAGAAGTTATATCACCAATATGCAATACAAGGGTAGAGGAGCAACTTGTCAGCTCCACTAAACCATTGATTCAAATTGTCATTCACATTTTTGATCAACCCACATTGCTGCCAATAGGAATTTTAGCGGTCAGTCATGAAGTCATGAACTGTAAGGTGTTTCCTTGCCACATGCATTTACTTGGTTAGTGATCTACTGGAAAGAAGCCTGTTATTACTCCCCCATCCACATAGTGGTTATGTAAGTGGATGAGTCTTGGGCCCTGATTTATACTTTTTGGTAAAAAACTGTACCAACTCAGTTTTGCACCAAAAAGTTTAGCACCGGCTTGCACCCTTTCTGCACACCAGCCAGGCACCATATTTATGGAATGGTGCAAGCCGGTGCAAAGGGTAGGCTAGCGGCACAAAAATTACTTTAGTCGGGTGAGGATGGCGGTAAGGAAGAAGAGGTTTTTGCACAAATAAATTACGCTAGGCAGGTTAGAGTAAAAAAAAAATGACTCTAACCTGCCTAGAGTCATTTTCTGATGCAAAACAAATCACATTACATGACTGCTGTCTTAGAAAAGACAGGAGTCATGCCCACTACCCCAGTGGCCAGCACAGGGGACCAGGGTCCCCTGGGCATGGCCATTGAACCCTGTGCCATGTATGGGGGCCCATTTCAGGGCCCCCAATGGCACTTTGAAAAATAAAATAAAATACTTACCTGTACTTACCTGGGAGAGGACCCCCATCCTCCACTGTCCCTCTGGTGTTGGTGGGGGTGTCCCTAGTGCCTGGGGAGGGCACCTGTGAGCTTATTCCATGGTGTTCCACCATAGAAATAGGCCCACAGGTCCCCGAATGCCTGCCCTGACCAAGGCGTTAAAAAATGGGGCAAAGTAAGCTTTGCACCATTTTTTGACCCCTCCTTCCTCCCGTACACCATTTTTGCATGGGAGTATAAATATGGCGTTAAGGCCATAGAGTCATTCTGTGCACAGGAACGCCTACCTTGCATCTCATTAAGGCAATGTAGGTTTCCACTTCCAATAAATGACTTTAACTCCATAAATGTGGACCTAGACGGGTTTAGCGCCAAAGTATAAATGTGGAGTTAGTTTTGCACCGAATTAGAGTTAAAAAAATGACGCTAATTCGGTGCAAACAGAGTATAAATATGCCCCTTGGTGTCTGCCTTGCAATTGACATAAAGATGGCTCTCCATTCAAAAGACAGTGAAACACCCTGGAAGATACTGTCTCTCCTGCCATGGAGTACACTACCTTTGTGATTCAGAGGTTCTTGAAGTGCTGCTCAGAAAGTGATGGCCCAGTGTACTGAAGGTACTTCAGAATGTGTCAGAATGGCCCTGGCTGCTTTTGTGGTGGATACCGTCGAGCACAGTGGACGTTTTCACTGACATTTTATCACCCTTGTAAAGCTGGCCAGCCAGAAATGGATAGCATTCTCGACGTATTACCAGATCTCTGCACGATGCATTTGAATATCTATCTGTATGTGCACTTACTTTAAAAAAATAAATATATGAATATGAGCTCTGAATGAAGAATGCACGCAGAGGCTCTGGAACTAGGGGTGTGGCAGGTGCTGAAGCACAAATAGATCTGGATTGAGTTCGGAAAAATATAAAAAGCAATTAGGTCTTTGAATCACTTTTTTTTTCAAGTAGCAGTAGATTGGAAAGGTCGTAAAAGTCAAGAAAAGTCCAGAAGACAACGTTTAATGTCGTATGTATGTAATTTATCATTATGTGGCTGCAAAGAGATGGCCTTTGCTAACAAACGTTTGTTACACTTGGGATCGGGTCTTATGCTGGATCAAAGAATGTCATATGAAAGGTACCAACACAAAAGTTACATTTTGTTTAAAGTTTACAAATGTTAAAAATTATGCTTACTTCAGCCTTTTAATTGTAGAATGGGTGGCAGGCAAGTTTCAAAGTAGGATAATAAAACAAACCGATACACGTTTATTTTACCATTGTGTGCATACATGGCTAAAACACTTTAGATTCATTAATGGTCTCTTTTAAATACCTACATTTTTTAAAATACAAGTTGACATAATGTTTCTGTACATTTAAGAATATTGCATTATAATTCATACTAAATTACATGTTAGCTAAAAATATTTCAACTACTGCTAGCGCGTCGGTCCTTAATAAGTAAACTTACAAGGTGACGCACATGGGTCGAAGAACCTTTTGATTCCAATGGAGTATCTTAACTACAATGTGACAAATGTACACAATAATCAATGCTCAGCTTCAATAACATTAGTTAAAGCCTTAAACAGTTAATCAAGAATAACAAAATGATGGACACATCATGACTTTTCAGCCATGAATAACCAAACCTCAAAATATAAGTTTAGTAGTTTATTGCCCTTTTTGTTACAATACTAAGTCATGAGATTAGTTCAAAACTCGAATCAATTTAATAAACCACGATTAGTTAATCAAAAGATGCCATGAACAAAATCTAATCAAAGCTTGCATCAAGATACGTTCTAGAGCATTAGCACGCCAGTAAGAAAATCAACCCCAATAACCCAGTTAGTGACATATGTTCAGCAAAATTGTCAGTCAATCAATTGTCAGATAGTGATGTCAAGTACCGTCATGTACAAGAAACCTTATCTAACCCAGCTCAGCATTAGTATGTGGGGTGCTAGCATGCCTTGTCCCTAGTAAGTAAACTTACAAGGGGAAGCGTGTAGGTCGATGAACCTTTTGAATCGCATGGAGTATCCTAGTCATGCAGTGACTACTGAATTTACAGCTAACATCCATAATCAAGAAAACATTCTATATAAAACAGCTTAAAACCATCTCCTCATGAATAACCACATCTCAGAAATGTGTTAAATTTAATTAATTTTATTTCCCAATTGATTACAATTCTAAATCATCAGTTAGTTCAATCTTTATTCAAACCAATCAATTAGTCAATTCATTAATAGAAGACATCATCATTTGAAGGAAACATATGCAACAATGCAATTTCAGAAACTAAGAATACTAACATTAATAGTGAAGTTCAGCAAATAAGTTTGTCAGTCATTTGTCACTGTCAACGTCACCTTTTACAGCCTACCTAACCAAGATTAGCATCAGCATGTGGGTCTTCATGTGAAGAACCTTTTACAGAAAACATTAATTTGGAAAAATCTATCTAAGAGAGTTTCTATAATCAGCACAAACAGTTGGTACCTAAAAGGCATAAAATCGTCAGTCACATTTTCATAGCTACCTATCCCGGATGGATCAGCAACAAGTCAGTCTTCATCTTCAGGTCATCAATTAGTCAGCCACGGATCAGGCTCACAGAGTATGAGCCCAATATCAGCACCTCGGACAGTGTCTCCTGACGTCATAAATTCTTGCTCCTATCCTCTCCCTATCATCTGAAATTTCAGCCCCTTGTCATGACTTTTTATTAGTCTCCCAGTCCATCCCCCTAATTTCTAATTGGTCAGTTAGTTAGCAGATATAACTTTAACCTATAGTATTTGTTTACAGAATCTACTACTTTTTTTTATATGAGTTCATTCTCAAGATGTGGATTGGTCCACTTTACGATGTTCTCATCATCCGGCTCTTCAGGTATCAAAATTGTTACATATTCCTTTTCAGTCAGTGCCTTCATTGTTCAAGTCCTGGGAAAGAACATTTAGCCTACTATACACATAATTGTATCAAATTGTCTTCATCATCGCCTGTCCGCTGGTACATTGCAGATAATTCTAGCTAAGCAACTTTAAAATCGAGCGGGTCAGGGTCAGTTCGTAGCAGCTTCTGTGCAAATGAGGTTATTGTTTCCTGCTCTCAGTGTGCGAAGCCCAGGAAAATCAGGCTTTTAGTTCAGCTAACTTAACACTACAAATTAATGCAAAACGTAGGTTAGACATCTCATTATTATGATATATTATTACTTTTTTCTCATATATTTTCATTTTTTCATACGGTTTCAGTTCTATTAGTATACATGGTGATCACTCCCCGAGGGCACATTTTTCAAACGTGCACATTATTTTTCTCTATGATTAATTTCTCTACACATTTCTCATTCGTGAACACATATACATCATTAATAATTTTCTAAATTTGCATATCTGCTTCAACAGTCCCTCCTCTGATGACTAAATATGTAATCACACCTTTCCTTATTAACATTTTACAATTATGTTTCTGATGTATTCTGCCTTCCTCTCAAATTTTCTCTATAGATTCTTCCCTCCTCTGATTATTTTTATATCTCCTTAATTTTATTTTTTGTCATAATTTGCATATACCCCATAATCCTAATATACAATCACAAATAATATTACCTGTACAATTTTCAATAATCCCCATTCCAAATTTGACTAAACCAATTGCCTACTGAAGCAAATCCTTTTCCAATCTTTTCCCAAACCTCTGGTTCCTTCAACTCTTTCAAATCCTTACTCGAATTAGTTAAATTAGTAAGCAAGTCTTTTATCTCCTTATCTTTATTAGGTATATAGGAGCAACAATGCCTAGCATTAAGCATCCTACAGACTCCGCCGTCTTTCGCTAAAAGTATGTCTGAAGCAAGCCTATTTTGAAGCGTCATAGCTCTATCCGCAGCCAAATCAGTAACTCCTATTGAAGGAATTACTGCACCAAAAATATCTCCCACAATTGCAGAAGAGGTTCCCTCCTCTGTCACTTATGATGTAATTCAGTCACTTTTGGAAATTTCTTTAGATCCTCTATCTGATAAATCTTAGGGAAAACTATCCCTAAATAGCATGTCCCATACCATCCTCTGGGAAGACGGTAATAAGCATTAAGTCCACAAATATAGTAAATCCCAGGAAACGCAGGGTCCTGACCATTCAACATAAAAGTCCATTTACTCTGAAATAAAACACATGCCTACATTCACTCGTTCCCACAAATAAAGTGTCAGTGCGTGATTTGGGCCTATATATACAAAGCTTCCCTACATGTAATGCATCTAAAGCTAATTTCCCTTGCGTTGCCTGAATTTTGGATTGAACCAATCATCCTTGAACAACCTGACCATGGCATTCCTTCCAATATGTGCCCTGCCATGGTAGTACCTGGCCATCTGAGTCAACAAACTATTTGGCAACACCATCTGACTCTCTTTAGAAACCCAAATTTCATCAGGTCTTTGGAAACATTTCAGCTTCACCCAAAGTTGTTTCTCCTCCTTGACTGCATTTTCCTGCAAAGTTTTCAATTCTTTTAAAGTATCAATCAATTTTAAGGCATAACTTGTGCAATTATTCTCTTCCTCAGGCATCAATTCCTACGTATCTTTAAACGATATACAGTTCAAGGCACAAAACCTTGCGACTTGATCTGCATATCCATTTCCCAATGAAATGTAATCCTGTCTTTTGATGTGCACTGCATTTTACCACTGCAATTTCTTCAGGTAACTGTATTGCGTACAATTACTCTTTTATTCTGTTGTCATTTCTCAATGGTGTTCCAGTTGAGGTCATGAAACCTTGTTGCGACCACAGCTGACCAACATCATGAGCAATTCCAAATCAATACTGACTATCTATAGATTGTAACTCTTAGTCTTGCGGAAACATAGCATGCTCTACTAAGAGCTACCAATTCTGCTACTTGTGCAGAGTATACGTGCCTGTAATTGTGCATACTGCATATCCTGCTCTCAATGTCCCTGTTCCATCTCTGAGACAAGAACCATCAACAAAGACAATTTGATCATTTTCTTTCAAACGTGTGTCTCTAATATCAGGTCTTGGTTTTGCACAGAGCTCAGTTACCTCAAGACAATCATGCTCAATGTCTTCTTCTTTCTCAATTTCAACAGTATCACTTGGAAAAAATGTTGCTGGATTCAGCACTGTACATCTTTTCAATGTCACATTTGGAGCACCCAATATGCTCGTCTCATACCTTGTCAATCTTGCACCCGTCAGGCATTGCGTTTTCATCCTTGTCTGTAAAATTTCAACAGAGTGTGGTACCATTACCATCAAAGGGTATCCAATGACTACCCCCTCACATTGGGAAAGACTTTCACCAACTGTGGCTACTGCACGCAGGCAACCTGGTAAAGCTGCTGCGACTGGGTCCAAGGTAGCTGAAAAATAGGCTACTGGGCGATAAGCACCTCCATGGACCTGTGTCAAGACAGACAAAGAACAAGCATCACGTTCATGACAAAACAATGTGAATGGCTTTGTGTAGTCAGGCATTCCCAATGCTGGAGCTCTGCACAAACTCTCTTTCAATTCAGTGAATGCGTTCATCTGGTCTTCATCTAGGGTAATGGGATCTGTAACTTCCTTGTGTGTCAACTGCTGTAGGGGTTTTGGGATCCACTGTCTTCAGTTTGGGATCCACTGTCTACAGTACCCCACCATTCCCAAAAACATTCTGACATCTCTCTGCAAAGTCGGAGGACTTCTCTGCAGTATTATGGTAATTCTTTCTCTGGAAATTCTCCTTAATCCCTTTTCAAGCTGATGTCCTAAGTATTTAACTGATTTCTGACAATACTGCAATTTTACAGGTGACACCTTGTGTCCAAAATTTCCCAAATGATTCAACAGGGCAATTGAGTCGTACTTACACTTTTCCTTTGTTCTGGATGCAATCAGCAAATCATCAATGTATTGTTCTAGAGTAGACTGGTATGGTAATTCTAATGACTCCAGGTTCTTTTTCAAAATCTTATTAAACTGTGATGTTGACTCCGTATACCCTTGTGGAAGCCTGCACCATCTGTAGACTCTGTCTAGGAATTTGAAACTACAAAGAAACTGACTATCCTCATGAATAGGCACGGAAAAGAAAGCTTGTGACAAGTCAACCAGTGTGAACCACTCTGCATCACAAGGAATCTGAAACAGTATCACTGCTGGAGTTGGTACTACAGGACAACACTTGACCACCAAAACATTCACTTTTTGCAAGTCCTGCACAACACGCACTTTCCCACATGGCTTCTTTAAGCCCATTATTGGTGAATTACATGGACTTCTTAACAATTCTTTTAATACTCCTTGTTTTATAAAATTTCCAATTATTTGTGCCACCTTCATCAGGACATCCTGCGGCATGTTATACTGTGGTAGTTGTGGAAATACTGCATTTGGCTTCAAAGTGATCTTAATCAGCTCCAGTCCCTTAATCAGACCTCCTTCTTTACCTGTAAGGTCCCAGACTTCTTCTTCTTTCACTGTTCCCTGTAAGTCTACATGCAATTCTCTCATGGTAAACATTGGGAAAAATTGATTCAATGGGTATTCCTCACTCGTATTGTGAATCACCATTTCAGTCACTAGTTTTTCTTCATCATCGCTATTAGTTTGTACCTCTGTTCCAGTGTCCAAACAATTAATGGAACATTTTGTCTTACACAGTAAACCTCTTCCCAGTAGGGATACTGCACTCAAATCACATACTACGCATCTATGTGGTCCCTGGTAATTACAAACCTAAACTGGTTCTGTGATTGGGTTTGTCAACTGTCTATTCTCCACACCCACAACTTGAACTGTTCTGCCTGAAAGAGGTAAATTCAGAACTTCCACACTTCTCACTGTAGAGCGTGTAGCTCCTGTATCCACCAAAAATTTGACTTTGTAACGCATCACCTTTCCCTTCACGAAAGGTCCTCTCTGATCTACCTCTAAGGATGCTGCAAGCACACACTGTCCTTCATCCGAACTGTCACTCATCCATTCTTTGTTTATTCCACCCTCACTATAAAATGGAAATTGGTGTACTGTATCATTACTTCTGTCTTGTCTCTGACTTGTGACCTGCTGAGTAAGCATCACCTGTTGCTGCTCCATCAGGGCTTGAGGTATCTGCATTTGCTGTCTAGGTACCATGGGAACCTGCTGGTGCATTGGTTGCAACTGTGTTAATTGTGCATGCAGCACTTGCATCTGTTGCATGGGTTGAAAGTTCTGCACACAATTCTGAACATTAGAAATAAATCCTTTCATTCTTGGGACTTTCAAAGTTTGAAATGTACTGACATCACCACCCTGCTGAACAATACCATCCTGCGCCATCAGTGGACACTCCCGCTTCCAGTGTCCCATGTTGCCGCTCAAATGGCACGGTAACATCTTTTTCACCCCCTGCATGTCATTCTGGACCACTACAGTACCCTACTCAGGACCACGCATCATATCCATTCCACGACCTCTACCTCGTATTTGAGGCTGGAACATAACAGTTCTCTGCTTTTTCCCAACAACCTGGTTCTTTTGACTCCTTCAAATCACTACTGGAGTTAGTCAGGTTAGTAAGTAGGTCCCTTATCTCCTTACTGTTATTCGTATGTATGAGCAGCAATGCCTACAGTTACTAATTTTACAGACTTTGCCGTCCTCCGCTAGAAGGATGTCTAAACCAAGAGGATTTTGAAGAGTCATAGCTCTATCCTCAGCCAATTCAGTAACAATCAAGAGTATTGCCCCTGTAAAATTTGTCAGCATGTTATCCACAATAGGAGACATCTTTCGAATTTTGATCAAATTCCAGATGACTCCCAATGAAGGAATCAACTCACCAAATATATCACCCATCACTGCAGAAGAGGATTTCCTCCTCTGTCTTTCATGATGTAATTCAGTCAATTTTGGAAACATTTTCAAGTCATCTATCTGATAAATCTTTGTAATACTATCCCCAAATAACATGTCCCATACCATCCTCTTGGAAGACGGTAATAACCATTAAGTCCACAAATATGGTAGATACCTGGAATCGCAGGGTCCTGACCATTCAACATAAAAGTCCATTTACTCTGAAATAAAACACATGCCTACATTCACTTGTACCCACAAATAAAGTGTCAGTGCGTGACTTTGGCCTATATATACAAAGCTTCCCTAAATGTAATGCACCTAAAGCTAATTTTCCTTGTGTCTTAATTGCAGTGTAAGCATAATCATTCTTGTAACTCTTTTTCTCTAAGCCTTTTCTAATTTTTCTTTTAATGACTTTCTCCTATCATCAGTATGTCCTAAAAACCTATTTTCTAAAGGTGTAAGCAAGCATGTGAAATTGTTACGGTGAGAATAAGCAGTCCCAAACGTTAGTGGTGGCTCAAAGATTACTCTAACCAGTACTATGTCATGATCCTTAGTAGCAGACTACAACTTATTCCGTATGTTAGTGGAAGACTTTGGTAAGTAACTCCTTCCTCGCCTGATGAAGGAATTTGCATACACACAAGACAATCTCTCGAATCCATTGTCTCAACATACTCACTCAACAAGTGATAGAAAACGTTAGAAGAAAGTTCTCCTTGATAATTAGTATGATCATGCAACTACTTCTCATCTAACTTAAACTTCTCTAAAGCAGCCATTGTAGTAATCTCAGAAGCAATAGTATGGTTGGCTTCTTTCACATCAAGAACAGACATACCCACAATCACTACTATAAACAAAATCCCACACGTAATTGCCAAACCAATGCTCATATATTTACAGTGCTTAGCATCTCAAACCTGGTTATTGAGCTCAGCCATGAACTGTAAAGAATCAGAAAGCAGAGGTAACTGTTAGAAAGTGCAGCAAAATCAGGAATAGATAATTTCTTCTTTTAGCAGTTCAGTTTCACTCTTAGGAACCTTTTTCCTTTGTCAAAATCGATTAGCAGATTGTCACATCTGGGTTTTCAAATGTCAAATCAGGTTATCAATGTCTCTTTTCTGTTTATTTTCATCAGTCTCTTTCTTAAGCTATTCTTAGATTTTTCAGCAATTCAGTTCCCTGATCACCTTCAGGTACATCAAAATACAGACTTGGAACATCCCTATCAAAGCAGAAAGACATAAATTCATGTTGCCATTCATTTGTGTTTGCATGCGCCCATTCAGGACCTGTGTGTCTTTGACTTGCTGTTCTCTTTCTTTTCATCTTTTGATCACCACTTACTTCTCCTTCACTCAATTCTTCTTTTCTTGTTGTATCTACTTCTTCCTCTATTCTATGATCTATAACTATTTATTTTCTTCTTTCTACTTGCGATTCCGGCCCCTTGTCTCCATTTCTTGCTCCTTCACTCAATATTCTTTTCAGGATTGGACTCTTCTCCTTTTCTTTTTCTATGATGTTTTCTCTTGATGGGCCTGCAACAGGCTCAGGAAGAGTCAGATTGCCTTGACTTTGATTCAGCTCCATTCCTTCACCCTCTGGGTCTATCTCTTGCTTTGTTTGCTTCTTGGATCCATCTGCTTCTGGGAGAACCCCCGCTGAGCTAGGCTCTCCATCTGTATCAGTTATGATAGATTCTCCTGCTGTGTCAGTCGAGACAGGTTCTCCTGCACTCTCCTGTAGTTCGTCACTTTTGTCTCCTACAGGGGTGATGATAGAACCATCTTCCACAAGCTCTAGTTCGACTTTGAGCTCTCTTTGTTCCTTCTCCGGTTCTGGAGCTGTAACTTGCTTTGCAATCGCTGGAGCTCTCAGTAATGCTTCCTCATGATCCAGTGGACATGCCACTTTCTTTGAGTGACTAGTGTGAATCCAGTTCAGAATTCCTGCAAACTTTAGAGCTGTCATAGTTGTTAAGATCACCTGCTAAGGCCCTCTCCAACGTGGCTCCAAACACGTCTTGCAAACATGTTTCCAGACGACGACCCAGTTGCCGGCTCTCAGGTTGTGTCCTGGATCGTGAATTGGTGGCAGTGTGGTACCTCTACCTGCTGAGAGAAAGAGCAAACCACATCAGCTAGACCCTTGCAGTAGTCCAACACCATATCATCCGTAATATTTACAAGTGCATTGGCTGGAACTGCTGGCAACCTCATTGCTCTACCCATAAGGATCTCGTGGGGCGACAGTCCTGTTTTCCTGTCAGGTGTATTTCTCATTGACATCAATACCAACGGCAGTGCATCTGGCCATTTCAGATATGTTGCTGCACACATCTTGGCAGTTCTCGATTTCAAAGTACCATTTATCTGCTCCACTAGTCGTGATGCTTCAGGGTGGTAGCTGCAATGCAACTTCTGCTCAATGTTTAGTGCTGCACACAAAAGTTGAATCACTTCGTTATTGAAGTGCATTCCCCTATTTGATTCTAAAGTGATCGGAAATCGAAAACGTGGTATCAACTTTCTAAAAAACAACTTTGCTACTGTGAGACTCATTTCTTCGTGTAATGTACGCTTCAATCCAGTGACTAAAATGCACACAATCACCAACACATACTTCAAACCTCCACATGCAGACATCTCAATGGAAACCAATTGCATTCTGCTGAATGGACCACCTGCTCTTCCAAAGAGGCTCAAATTCACCACGGTCCCTTTTCCTGCATTTTGCTGCTGACAGATTACTCAGCGATGGCATACTACTTCTGCTTCTTGTCTGAACTTAGGATTGAACCAATCAATTTTGAACAATCGAACCATGGCGTCCCTCCCAATATGTGTCTGGCCATGATAGTACCTTGCCATTTGTGACAGCAAACTATTTGCAAGACCATTTGACCCTCTTTGGATACCCATATCTCACCCTGCCTTTGAACACATTTTAATTTGGACCAAAGGTGTTTCTCTTCATTGTCAACATTACTCTGTAGGGGTTTCAACTCTTCTAGAGTGTCAATCACTTTTAATGCAAAGCTTGTACATGTAGTATGTTCTTCTGACATCAGTTCCCACTTGTCCTTGAACGATATACAGTTCAATGCGCAAAATCTTGCGACTTGATCCGCATATCCATTTCCCAGTGACACGTAAGCATGTGATTTTAGATGTGCACTGCATTTTACCACAGCAGTCTCTTCAGGCAACTGTATTGCATACAGCAACTCTTTTATTTACTCATCATTTCTCACTAGTGAACCAGTAGAGGTCAAGAAACCTCTCTGTGACCACAATTGACCAAAATAATGAACAATTCCAAATCCAATATGGATATCTGTATAGATAGTGACTCTCAACCTCGCAGAAACATGGCATGCCATAGTAAGAGCCACCAACTCTACTACTTGTGCAGAATACACTCCTCGAAGCCAGAAGGCTTCTAAAGTACCTGTAATTGTGCACATGGCATGTCCTGCTTTTAAAATTCCTGTACCATCTCTGAGACAAGAACCATCAACAAAGACAATCTGGTAATTTTCTTCCAATCGAGTATCTCTAATGACAGGTCTCGGTTTAGTACACAACTCGGTCACTTCAAGACAATCATGCTCAATGTCTTCCTCTTTTTCAATTTCAGCCATGTCACTTCGAAGTAAAGTTGCTGGGTTCAGCACTGTACATCTTTTAAGTGTCACATTAGGAGCACCTAAAATACTCGTCTCGTACCTTGTCAGTTGGGCACCCATCACGTACTGCATTTTCGTTCTTGTCAGTAAAATCTCAATTGAGTGAGGGACTATTGCCGTCAGGGGATATCTCATCATTACTCCTTTACATTGTGAAAGGCTTTGACCAACTGCAGCTACTGCACGCAAACAACCTGGTAAGGCTGCTGCAACTGGGTCCAAGGTAGCTGAAAAATATGCTACCGGGCGATGAGCACCTCCATGGAGTCAAAACAGACAATGAACATGCATCACGCTCATGGCAAAACAATGTGAATGGTTTCGTGTAATCAGGCATACCTAATGCTGGAGCCCTGCACAAACTCTCTCAACTCAGTGAACACTTTTATCTGGTCCTCGTCTAAGGCTATGGGATGAGTAAAATCCTTGTGTGTCAATTTCTGCAATGGTTTTGAGATCTCAGCAAAATTTTTAATCCATTGTCGGCAGTAACCAACCATTCCCAGGAACATCCTGACATCTCTCTGTGAAGTCAGAGGACTTCTCTGCAATATCATTGTGATCCTTTCTCTGGATATTTTCCTTGACCCTTTCTCAATTTGGTGACCCAAGTACTTTACCATTTTCTGACAGTACTGCAACTTCAATGGTGACACCTTATGACCAAACTTTCCCAAATGATTCAATAGGTCAATCGAATCATATTTACACTCATCCCTTGTCTTGGATGCAATCAACAAATCATCAATGTACTTTACCAGAGTCGATTGAAGCGGTAATTCCAATGATTCCAAGTTATTTTTCAGGATCTGATTAACAAGGATGGAGACTCCGTGTACCCTCGAGGAAGCCTGCACCAGCTGTAGACTCTGTCTAGGAATTTGAAACTGAAAAGAAACTAACTATCCTCATGAAGAGGCACGGAAAAGAAAGCTTGTGACAAATCAACCACTGTGAACCATTCTGCATCGCAGGGTATCTGAAACATTATAACTGCTGGATTTGGCACTACGGGACAACACTTTACTACCATGTCATTCCCTTTTCTCAAGTCCTGAACAATTCGGACTTTCCCACATGGCTTCTTTAAACTCATTATCGGTGAATTACATGGGCAGCTCAACACTTCTTTTAAAACTCCCTGCTTCACAAAGTCTCCAATTATCTGCGCCACTTTCATCAAGACATCTTGTGCCATATTGTACTGTGGAAGCTGCAGGAACACTACATTCGGCCTCAAAGTGACTTTAATCGGTTCCACTACCTTGATCAAACCCACTTCTTTTCCTGTTAAGTCCCACACATTTTCCTGCACGGTTCCCTGTAAGTAAGCATGCAACTCTTTCACTGTGAACATAGGGAAAAACTCAATCAATGGATACTCTTCATTTGTATTCTCATACTCAGTTTCTGGAGCTGGGTCCTCCTCATCATCGCTATTTTTCTGGATCTCAATTCCGTCAGTTGAACAAGTAATTGAACACATTGTTTTAGGCAACAAGTCCCTTCCCCGAATCACAGACCACAAACTGGTGTAGTCCCTGGGAGTTGCCAATCTCAACTTGCACTAGGTCTGTAATCAGATTAGTCAAGTGTTTGTTTGCTACCCCTACCACCTGGCCGTTCTTCCTGAAAGAGGTAAATTCAGTACTTCTGCACTCCTTACAGTTGAGCGTGTAGCTCCTGTATCTACCAAGAATGAAACATTGGGACCCATCACCTTTCCCTTCACATAGGGACCTCTCTGATCTACTTCTAAGGATGCTGCAAGCACACATGGCTCCTCATCTGAACTATTGCTTATCCATTCACTATTTATTTAATTCTCACTGTGTAACGGGAATTGGTGCACTGTGCCATTATTTCTGTTTTGTCTCTGACCCGTGACCTGTTGAGTAAGCATTATCTGTTGCTGTTACATCGGGGCTTGAGGTATCTGCATTTGCTGTCTATGTACCATGGGAACCTGCTGCTGCATTGGCTGCAACTGTGTTATCTGCGCTTGCTGCATAGGTTGAAAATTTTGCACCTGATTCATGTTATTTTGAAAATTTGGAATTATTATTCTGGGCACACTTACATTTTGCAATCTATTGACATCACCATTCTGCTGAATAATACCTTCCTGCACCATCGTCGGACACTCCCACTTCCAGTGTCCCACGGCCCCGCAAATGTGACACGATAACATCTTCTTCATCCCTTGCACATCATTTTTAATTATCACAGTATTCAAATCTGGAACACGATTCATATTAATTCCACGTCCCCTACCTCTCACCTGAGGTTGGAACATAACAGTTCCCTGCTGCTGTGGTATCTGCTGCACAAAAGTTCCCCGAACTCAGTTTGGGTTGACTTGATCTGCATCACCATCACTTTCTCCTTTAACTTTGTATGCTTCAATTACATTTCATCACTACAGTACTTTGACTCTTAATCATGTGACCTATTTCAGGTCTCAACCCTTCCACAAACCTGAACACAAAGTGCAATATGTCTTTCGGCTTGATCGCTTCCTTGCCACTGTACTCCTTGAACGCTTTTAACAATCTCTTGTAGTATACATGTATCGACTCATTTACCTCCTGCACTGTCCTGTCAATTCTCTGCCAGTCAATATTTTTAGGCAAAATCCGCGTCTTAAGGAACTCAATCACCTTATAATAATGCTCCATAACTTCAGGTGATGGTGCACCTGCAGTCCTGTCCCTTTCTGGTTCACTTTTCGGCCAATCTACTGCTATCTTGCATTCAACCCACAAATCAGCTGGACCCACTATTTCCAACAAAGTATTTAGATCTTCCTAGAGACATTTTGAAAACTTCACAAACCTGTCTGTCTGCTGATAACACTTGACCGGTTTCTCCCTCAATTTTGGATAATCATTTGTGAACAACAGAATGTCACGCCTGTGCCAATAAACGTGAACAAACTGCCCCCTGGAATTTCTCTCATTGGCAAAATCTTTACTGGATCCTTATCTTTCTGTACACTTTCAGGCCCTTCTTGTGAATCTCATTTCCGTTTATCCTTCTTTGCCCATCTGCCTTCCCACTTTTCTAATGCTCCCCAAATGTATGCACTCTGCAGTAACTCTTTAGGGTGTGCTTTCATTCCGGCCGATCTCATGTGCTCAAAATCCTGTGCCTCAAAATCTAATCTCTAACTCTTTTTCAAGTGCTTTGTTTTCTCAATATCTATGTCATGTTTTTCCATCAAATCAGCCAATTTCTGATGCACCTTGCTCACCTCTTTTGTAACTCTGGGACAAATGCATCTCAATTCTGCTTCAGTATAGGATTCTAGCCTATTCATCCCCATTGATCCCTCAACTAGTTCTGTCCCTTCTGTGATCAACCTAACACGATCGATCTGCACTTCCCCTTTAGACATACTTTGTGGTGTCTTCAAATTGTCTAACCAATCATTCAGCTGCTGTGCTGTCAATCCCTGTAACATAATGTTGCATGCATTCAGTGGTGGTGCCTGTTGTACCACTACACTTGGAGTCTGTGGAGTCAACAACTTCAAGCTTTGACCTGCACTCAGGCCATTTACGGCATCTGGAAGTGCGACAAGTGGACTGAGATCCAACAAGAGCCTTGATCCATCAAAAGTCGTCTGACCCATGGAAGAAACTACCTGAACCTGTTCACTTATCTACCTGCTTACTAAGCTCTGAGACATTTCACCCTGTTCTCCTGTAATCGATTTCTCCTGCGCAAATAATGATACCGCTGGACCAACAGTAATTGGCAGTGATATTGCATCTGGAGCTGTTCTAGCACAGTCATTCTGTGGGAGAGTTACTCCCATACTCTGATGCATGACTGGAGTCGAATCTGAATGTGTCCCTGTCATTGGTGTAAACCTCGGCATACCCTGTGGCTGTGCCTGGGGCATCATTATCGGAATCGGCTCGGTCTGAACCAGTAATGGTCTCGGAACCACTTGCTCCGCGGGCACCACTAAGTTCGAAGTTGTCTCACGAACTGGCACCTCAGGATAAATCCTCTGTATCGGTGGCAGATGCGGCTGTGCCTGGACCAATGAAGTAGTCAATACACTAGAGTCACCCTGCATCCCATCAGATATCTGCTCACCATTAACCTGTACTGGACTCACTGTCCCTGCTGTCTGTGCCAGGGCTGTTGGAACAGAACTAGTACTCGGACCCCCCCTCATACACCGCATATGGTGGCGGTCGATCCCTCAGCATCTGAGTAATAAGATCCTCAACATCTGAGTCTTCTTCTACTATGTAAGCCTTTTTCTTCTTTTTGCTTCCAGATGAACTCTTATCACTTTTGCTAGTATCCTCTTTCCCTTCTGCCCCACCTTCCTCTGTGATAGCAGGAAACAACTTAACTTCCTGCAATGTCACTGTCCTCCACTTCTTCTGTTCCCAATCCCATCTCACTTCTGCTAGAGACTTCTCTACCTTTTTTATTCTTCTCCGAAACTTTGTTTCCTGCTATTGCCTAGCTATCAGCTCCCAAACAGCTAAAGCCTCAAACTGTGCTGGTCTTGGAAGCGGTCTCATGTCACACAGCGACATTCGTAACTGATCCAAAATTCTCAAATTACTCGTCCCATGCTCAAGAAATGCTAAAAATCTCTCTTTCTCTGTCAGTTTGCACCACTGCTTTAACCAAAGAGATGGCGCGACACCTCGCCCTTCCATCACAATATAAGCTGGAAACTTTTCTGGTGAGGTAGGCTCCCCCACTCTCGCCTTAATATACATATCTCCCTTTAGGGCACTCTTAAATGCCTTGAAAAACGTCATCTTGCTACTGTTTGTGTTACTCAATTCAAATCAGGAAAATACTTTTACTCCTAGGATTCCCTTCACCCGTGTTCTTAACCAATGTTCTCTCACGGACGGCTGCCAATCTGCTTGCGACTCTTCTCACTAACCAACCTATACCAGCGTGGCTCCACTGACGTCACACTCACACGTACTGTGGCTGACAAAGTCTTGTGGCTTGTACTCCTAAACTCAGAACTCTCATAACTAATGCAAAATATTGCGAGCACTCATCAAAACAAAACTCCAAACAAATCTGCTGGTTTAGTACAGGAAAGGTAACACAATCGCTTCAGAAACCTTACGGATTTTCACTGATGGCACTTTCGCTCATGCAGCTATTCCTCTTTCTCAGTCTCCCAGATTCTCAAGCAAAATTCGACCCGCAAATTTTACTCTCAACTGATCAATGGGTCCGTACCAGTGCACATAGGACTCACCAAATCTTAGTCTACATTTTTCTTTCGTCCACTTTAACTCACACACCGACTTGTTGACCACGCCTGATCAACCTACTAAACCGATTACAACATATACCCAAGTGTCTCCTACACTTGTCAATATACTCCGGAGTCTTAGACCATGCAGGGTCCGTACATCAATAACCACCTGGACAATGTTTGAGCACAAAGCGCCACACACATATGAAGTTCAACGACTTCCCTACTCTCATACTGCGGAGTACGCCCACTCCTACTAAAACTTTACCTGGAGTACGCAGACTCCCTAACTTGCCTTACATATGTCACAATTCCCCTGCATTTGGCGTAAGCTGTGCAAGTGCAACCTATCTCACACTCTGTAACTAAAACGCAAGAGCATACCCAACATAACTAGCAGGATCCAGGACCTGGGAAAGTCATTTCTGGGCTTAAGGGAACTTCATTCTTGCTACCATTGCCATTTCAGAAAACAAAATCCAAAACTCATTATTAATAATGAATAACTAACCTAAACTACTATCATAACCACTTGTCACCATGTAACTAGTTCTCCAAGGAAAAAAAACATCAAGCTGCTACCAAAAACTGCTAGAGCGTCGGTCCTTAATAAGTAAACTTACAAGGTGATGCATATCGGTCGATGAACCTTTTGATTCGCATGGAATATCCTAGCTACAATGTGGCAAACGTACACACTAATCAATGCTCAGCTTCAATAACATTAGTTAAAGCATAAAACAGTTAATCAAGAATACCAAAATGATGGACACACCATGACTTTTCAGCCATGAATAACCAAATCTCAAAATAAACGTTTAGTAGTTTTATTGCCCTTTTTGTTACAATACTAAGGGGGTCATTCCAACCCTGGCGGTCATCGACCGCCAGGGTGGAGGACCACGGAAGCACCGCCAACAGGCTGGCGGTGCTTCCCTGCCCATTCTGACCGCGGCGGTAAAGCCGCGGTCAGAAAAGGGGATCCGGCGGTTTCCCGGCGGATTTCCCCTGTCTGGGCTGAATCTCCATGGCGGCGCTGCAAGCAGCGCCGCCATGGAGATTCCGACCCCCTTCCCGCCACCCTGTTTCTGGCGGTTTTTACCACCAGCAACAGGATGGCGGGAACGGGTGTCGTGGGGCCCCTGGGAGCCCCTGCACTGCCCATGCCACTGGCATGGGCAGTGCAGGGGCCCCCTAACAGGGCCCCAGCAAGATTTTCACTGTCTGCATAGCAGACAGTGAAAATCGCGACGGGTGCAACTGCACCCGTCGCACCCCTGCAACACCGCCGGCTCCATTCGGAGCCGGCTTCTATGTTGCAGGGCCTTTCCCGCTGGGCCGGCGGGCGCCCGCCGCTCCTTTGGCGGGCGCCCGCCGGCCCAGTGGGAAAGCCAGAATGGCCTCCGCGTTCTTTTGACCGCGGAGCGGGCAAATGGCGGTGAACGCATGGCGGGCGGCTACCGCCGCCCGCCGCGGTCAGAATGACCGCCTAAGTCATGATATTAGTTCAAAACTTGAATCAATTTAATAAACCATGATTAGTTAATCAAAAGATGCCATGAACAAAATGTAATCAAAGCTTGCATCAAGATACATTCTCAAGTCAATAAGAAAATCAACCCCAATAACCCAGTTAGTGACATATGTTCAGCAAAATTGTCAGTCAATCAATTGTCAGATAGTCATGTAAAGTACTGTCATGTACGAGAAACCTTATCTAACTCATATTAGCATTAGTATGTGGGGAATCATGCGAAAAAGCAACTTAGAACATGAATTTGAGGAAAAACATCTAACTAGGGATACTATATAGACAGTAGTTGGTACCTAGAAGGAAAAGCAATGCAATATAGTCACATTGTCATATCTACCTATCCACGGAATGGGTCAGCAACAGAATCAGTCTTCGTCCTCAGGTCATCAGTCGATCAGCATCGCATCAGGCTCTCAGTCAGAGAGTTGAGCCCAATGACAGAATCTCAAGCCACCTCTGCAATTTCGATAAAGGTCTAAACTCTCCCCTAAACATCTCTCCTTCTCCCTCTCCATCTCCATCTGAAGTCTTTTCCCTCAGTAGCGTATTTATATTAACCCCTTCGCTGCCAGGCCTTTTCCCCATCCTGTGCCGAGCCTTTTTTTGGCTATTTGGAGCAGTTCGCGCTTAGGCCCTCATAACTTTTTGTTCACATAAGCTACCCACGCCAAATTTGCGTCCTTTTTTTCCAACATCCTAGGGATTCTAGAGGTACCCATACTTTGTGGGTTCCCCAGTAGGAGGCCAAGAAATTAGCCAAAAAACAGTGAAAATTTCGTTTTTTTCAAACAAATTGGGAAAATGGGCTGCAGAAGAAGGCTTGTGGTTTTTTCCCTGAAAAGGGCATCAACAATGGGTTTGCAGTGATAAAATCACCAGCTTCCCAGCTTTCAGGAACAGGCAGCCTTGAATCAGAAAACCCAATTTTTCAACACAATTTTGGCATTTTACTGGGACATACCCCATTTTTATGATTTTTTGTGCTTTCAGCCTCATTCCAGTCAGTGACAGAAATGGGCATGAAACCAACGCTGGATCCCAGAAACCGCAACATTTTTGAAAAGTAGACAAAAATCTGAATTCAGCAAGGGGTCATTTGTGTAGATCCTACAAGGGTTTCCTACAGAAAATAACAACTGAAAAAGAAAAATATTGAAATTGAGGTGAAAAAAACATCAATTTTTCTCTACGTTTTACTCTGTAACTTTTTCCAGCAATGTCAGATTTTCGAAAGCAATATACCGTTACGCCTGCTGGACTCTTCTGGTTGCGGGGATATATAGGGCTTATAGGTTCATCAAGAACTCTAGCTACCCAGAGCCAATAAATGACCTGCACCCTGCAGTGGGTTTTCAATCTATGCCGGGTATACAGCAATTCATTTGCAGAAATATAAAGAGTAAAAAATAGCTATCAAGAAAACCTTTGTATTTCCAAAATGGGCACAAGATAAGGTGTTGAGAAGCAGTGGTTATTTGCACATCTCTGAATTCCGGGGTGCCCATACTAGCATGTGAATTACAGGGCATTTCTCAAATAGACGTCTTTTTTACACACTGTCTTACATTTGGAAGGAAAAAATGTAGAGAAAGACAAGGGGCAATAACACTTGTTTTGCTATTCTATGTTCCCCCAAGTCTCCCAATAAAAATGATACCTCACTTGTGTGGGTAGGCCTAGCGCCCGCGACAGGATATGCCCCAAAACACAACGTGGACACATCACAGAAAACAGAGGTGTTTTTTGCAAAGTGCCTACCTGTAGATTTTGGCCTGTAGCTCAGCCGCCACCTAGGGAAACCTACCAAACCTTTGCATTTTTGAAAACTAGAGACCTAGGGGAATCCAAGATGGGGTGACTTGTGTGGCTCGGACCAGGTTCTGTTACCCAGAATCCTTTGCAAACCACCAAATGTGGCTAAAAAAACACATGTTCCTCACATTTCTGTGGCAGAAAGTTCTGGAATCTGAGAGGAGCCACGAATTTCCTTCCATCCAGCGTTCCCCCACGTCTCCCAATAAAAATGATACTTCACTTGTGTGGGTAGGCCTAGCGCCCGTGACAGGAAACGCCCCAAAGCGCAACGTGGACACAGCCAAATTGGTGAAGGAAAAAAGAGGTGTTTTTTGCAAAGTGCCTACCTGTAGATTTTGGCCTGTAGCTCAGCCGCCACCTAGGGAAACCTACCAAACCTGTGCATTTCTGAAAACTAGAGACCTAGGGAAATCCAAGATGGGGTGACTTGTGTGGCTCGGACCAGGTTCTGTTACCCAGAATCCTTTGCAAACCTCAAAATTTGGCTAAAAAAACACATGTTCCTCAAATTTCTGTGGCAGAAAGTTCTCGAATCTGAGAGGAGCCACGAATTTCCTTCCACCCAGCGTTCCCCCACGTCTCCCTATAAAAATGATACCTCACTTGTGTGGGTAGGCATAGCGCCCGCGACAGGAAACGCCCCAAAGCGCAACGTGGACACAGCCAAATTGGTGAAGGAAAACAGAGGTGTTTTTTGCAAAGTGCCTACCTGTAGATTTTGGCCTGTAGCTCAGCCGCCACCTAGGGAAACCTACCAAACCTGTGCATTTCTGAAAACTAGAGACCTAGGGGAATCCAAGATGGGGTGACTTGTGTGGCTCGGACCAGGTTCTGTTACCCAGAATCCTTTGCAAACCTCAAAATGTGGCGAAAAAAAAACATGTTCCTCACATTTCTGTGGCAGAAAGTTCTGGAATCTGAGAGGAGCCACGAATTTCCTTCCACCCAGCGTTCCGCCATGTCTCCCGATAAAAATGATACCTCACTTGTGTGGGTAGGCCTAGCGCCCGCGACAGGAAACGCCCCAAAGCACAACGTGGACACAGCCAAATTGGTGAAGGAAAACAGAGGTGTTTTTTGCAAAGTGCCTACCTGTAGATTTTGGCCTGTAGCTCAGCCGCCACCTAGGGAAACCTACCAAACCTGTGCATTTCTGAAAACTAGAGACCTAGGGGAATCCAAGATGGGGTGACTTGTGTGGCTCGGACCAGGTTCTGTTACCCAGAATCCTTTGCAAACCTCAATATTTGGCTAAAAAAACACATGTTCCTCACATTTCTGTGGCAGAAAGTTCTGGAATCTGAGAGGAGCCACGAATTTCCTTCCACCCAGCGTTCCCCCACGTCTCCTGATAAAAATGATACCTCACTTGTGTGGGTAGGCCTAGCGCCCGCGACAGGAAACGCCCCAAAGCGCAACGTGGACACAGCCAAATTAGTGAAGGAAAACAGAGGTGTTTCTTGCAAAGTGCCTACCTGTAGATTTTGGCCTGTAGCTCAGCCGCCACCTAGGGAAACCTACCAAACCTGTGCATTTCTGAAAACTAGAGACCTAGGGGAATCCAAGATGGGGTGACTTGTGTGGCTCGGACCAGGTTCTGTTACCCAGAATCCTTTGCAAACCTCAAAATGTGGCTAAAAAAACACATGTTCCTCACATTTCTGTGGCAGAAAGTTGTGGAATCTGAGAGGAGCCACGAATTTCCTTCCACCCAGCGTTCCCCCACGTCTCCTGATAAAAATGATACCTCACTTGTGTGGGTAGGCCTAGCGCCCGCGACAGGAAACGCCCCAAAGCGCAACGTGGACACAGCCAAATTGGTGAAGGAAAACAGAGGTGTTTTTTGCAAAGTGCCTACCTGTAAATTTTGGCCTGTAGCTCAGCCGCCACCTAGGGAAACCTACCAAACCTGTGCATTTCTGAAAACTAGAGACCTAGGGGAATCCAAGATGGGGTGACTTGTGTGGCTCGGACCAGGTTCTGTTACCCAGAATCCTTTGCAAACCTCAAAATGTGGCTAAAAAAACACATGTTCCTCACATTTCTGTGGCAGAAAGTTCTGGAATCTGAGAGGAGCCACGAATTCCCTTCCACCCAGCGTTCCCCCATGTCTCCCGATAAAAATGATACCTCACTTGTGTGGGTAGGCCTAGCGCCCGCGACAGGAAACGCCCCAAAGCGCAACGTGGACACAGCCAAATTGGTGAAGGAAAACAGAGGTGTTTTTTGCAAAGTGCCTACCTGTAGATTTTGGCCTGTAGCTCAGCCGCCACCTAGGGAAACCTACCAAACCTGTGCATTTCTGAAAACTTGAGACCTAGGGGAATCCAAGATGGGGTGACTTGTGTGGCTCGGACCAGGTTCTGTTACCCAGAATCCTTTGCAAACCTCAAAATGTGGCGAAAAAAAAACATGTTCCTCACATTTCTGTGGCAGAAAGTTCTGGAATCTGAGAGGAGCCACGAATTTCCTTCCACCCAGCGTTCCCCCATGTCTCCCGATAAAAATGATACCTCACTTGTGTGGGTAGGCCTAGCGCCCGCGACAGGAAACGCCCCAAAGCACAACGTGGACACAGCCAAATTGGTGAAGGAAAACAGAGGTGTTTTTTGCAAAGTGCCTACCTGTAGATTTTGGCCTGTAGCTCAGCCGCCACCTAGGGAAACCTACCAAACCTGTGCATTTCTGAAAACTAGAGACCTAGGGGAATCCAAGATGGGGTGACTTGTGTGGCTCGGACCAGGTTCTGTTACCCAGAATCCTTTGCAAACCTCAATATTTGGCTAAAAAAACACATGTTCCTCACATTTCTGTGGCAGAAAGTTCTGGAATCTGAGAGGAGCCACGAATTTCCTTCCACCCAGCGTTCCCCCACGTCTCCCGATAAAAATGATACCTCACCTGTGTGGGTAGGCCTAGCGCCCGCGACAGGAAACGCCCCAAAGCGCAACGTGGACACAGCCAAATTAGTGAAGGAAAACAGAGGTGTTTCTTGCAAAGTGCCTACCTGTAGATTTTGGCCTGTAGCTCAGCCGCCACCTAGGGAAACCTACCAAACCTGTGCATTTCTGAAAACTAGAGACCTAGGGGAATCCAAGATGGGGTGACTTGTGTGGCTCGGACCAGGTTCTGTTACCCAGAATCCTTTGCAAACCTCAAAATGTGGCTAAAAAAACACATGTTCCTCACATTTCTGTGGCAGAAAGTTCTGGAATCTGAGAGGAGCCACGAATTTCCTTCCACCCAGCGTTCCCCCACGTCTCCCGATAAAAATGATACCTCACTTGTGTGGGTAGGCCTAGCGCCCGCGACAGGAAACGCCCCAAAGCGCAACGTGGACACAGCCAAATTGGTGAAGGAAAACAGAGGTGTTTTTTGCAAAGTGCCTACCTGTAGATTTTGGCCTGTAGCTCAGCCGCCACCTAGGGAAACCTACCAAACCTGTGCATTTCTGAAAACTAGAGACCTAGGGGAATCCAAGATGGGGTGACTTGTGTGGCTCGGACCAGGTTCTGTTACCCAGAATCCTTTGCAAACCTCAAAATGTGGCTAAAAAAACACATGTTCCTCACATTTCTGTGGCAGAAAGTTCTGGAATCTGAGAGGAGCCACGAATTTCCTTCCACCCAGCGTTCCCCCATGTCTCCCGATAAAAATGATACCTCACTTGTGTGGGTAGGCCTAGCGCCCGCGACAGGAAACGCCCCAAAGCGCAACGTGGACACAGCCAAATTGGTGAAGGAAAACAGAGGTGTTTTTTGCAAAGTGCCTACCCGTAGATTTTGGCCTGTAGCTCAGCCGCCACCTAGGGAAACCTACCAAACCTGTGCATTTCTGAAAACTAGAGACCTAGGGGAATCCAAGATGGGGTGACTTGTGTGGCTCGGACCAGGTTCTGTTACCCAGAATCCTTTGCAAACCTCAAAATGTGGCTAAAAAAACACATGTTCCTCACATTTCTGTGGCAGAAAGTTCTGGAATCTGAGAGGAGCCTCGAATTTCCTTCCACCCAGCGTTCCCCCACGTCTCCCGATAAAAATGATACCTCACTTGTGTGGGTAGGCCTAGCGCCCGCGACAGGAAACGCCCCAAAGCGCAACGTGGACACAGCCAAATTGGTGAAGGAAAACAGAGGTGTTTTTTGCAAAGTGCCTACCTGTAGATTTTGGCCTGTAGCTCAGCCGCCACCTAGGGAAACCTACCAAACCTGTGCATTTCTGAAAACTAGAGACCTAGGGGAATCCAAGATGGGGTGACTTGTGTGGCTCGGACCAGGTTCTGTTACCCAGAATCCTTTGCAAACCTCAAAATGTGGCTAAAAAAACACATGTTCCTCACATTTCTGTGGCAGAAAGTTCTGGAATCTGAGAGGAGCCACGAATTTCCTTCCACCCAACGTTCCCCCACGTCTCCCGATAAAAATGATACCTTACTTGTGTGGGTAGGCCTAGCGCCCGCGACAGGAAACGCCCCAAAGCGCAACGTGGACACAGCCAAATTGGTGAAGGAAAACAGAAGTGTATTTTGCAAAGTGCCTACCTGTAGATTTTGGCCTGTAGCTCAGCCGCCACCTAGGGAAACCTACCAAACCTGTGCATTTCTGAAAACTAGAGACCTAGGGGAATCCAAGATGGGGTGACTTGTGTGGCTCGGACCAGGTTCTGTTACCCAGAATCCTTTGCAAACCTCAAAATGTGGCTAAAAAACACATGTTCCTCACATTTCTGTGGCAGAAAGTTCTGGAATCTGAGAGGAGCCACGAATTTCCTTCCACCCAGCGTTCCCCCACGTCTCCCGATAAAAATGATACCTCACTTGTGTGGATAGGCCTAGCGCCCGCGACAGGAAACGCCCCAAAGCGCAACGTGGACACAGCCAAATTGGTGAAGGAAAACAGAGGTGTTTTTTGCAAAGTGCCTACCTGTAGATTTTGGCCTGTAGCTCAGCCGCCACCTAGGGAAACCTACCAAACCTGTGCATTTCTGAAAACTAGAGACCTGGGGGAATCCAAGATGGGGTGACTTGTGTGGCTCGGACCAGGTTCTGTTACCCAGAATCCTTTGCAAACCTCAAAATGTGGCTAAAAAAACACATGTTCCTCACATTTCTGTGGCAGAAAGTTCTGGAATCTGAGAGGAGCCACGAATTTCCTTCCACCCAACGTTCCCCCACGTCTCCCGATAAAAATGATACCTTACTTGTGTGGGTAGGCCTAGCGCCCGCGACAGGAAACGCCCCAAAGCGCAACGTGGACACAGCCAAATTGGTGAAGGAAAACAGAAGTGTATTTTGCAAAGTGCCTACCTGTAGATTTTGGCCTGTAGCTCAGCCGCCACCTAGGGAAACCTACCAAACCTGTGCATTTCTGAAAACTAGAGACCTAGGGGAATCCAAGATGGGGTGACTTGTGTGGCTCGGACCAGGTTCTGTTACCCAGAATCCTTTGCAAACCTCAAAATGTGGCTAAAAAACACATGTTCCTCACATTTCTGTGGCAGAAAGTTCTGGAATCTGAGAGGAGCCACGAATTTCCTTCCACCCAGCGTTCCCCCACGTCTCCCGATAAAAATGATACCTCACTTGTGTGGATAGGCCTAGCGCCCGCGACAGGAAACGCCCCAAAGCGCAACGTGGACACAGCCAAATTGGTGAAGGAAAACAGAGGTGTTTTTTGCAAAGTGCCTACCTGTAGATTTTGGCCTGTAGCTCAGCCGCCACCTAGGGAAACCTACCAAACCTGTGCATTTCTGAAAACTAGAGACCTAGGGGAATCCAAGATGGGGTGACTTGTGTGGCTCGGACCAGGTTCTGTTACCCAGAATCCTTTGCAAACCTCAAAATGTGGCTAAAAAAACACATGTTCCTCACATTTCTGTGGCAGAAAGTTCTGGAATCTGAGAGGAGCCACGAATTTCCTTCCACCCAGCGTTCCCCCACGTCTCCTGATGAAAATGATACCTCACTTGTGTGGGTAGGCCTAGCGCCCGCGACAGGAAACGCCCCAAAGCGCAACGTGGACACAGCCAAATTGGTGAAGGAAAACAGAGGTGTTTTTTGCAAAGTGCCTACCTGTAGATTTTGGCCTGTAGCTCAGCCGCCACCTAGGGAAACCTACCAAACCTGTGCATTTCTGAAAACTAGAGACCTAGGGGAATCCAAGATGGGGTGACTTGTGTGGCTCGGACCAGGTTCTGTTACCCAGAATCCTTTGCAAACTTCAAAATGTGGCTAAAAAAACACATGTTCCTCACATTTCTGTGGCAGAAAGTTCTGGAATCTGAGAGGAGCCACGAATTTCCTTCCACCCAGCGTTCCCCCATGTCTCCCGATAAAAATGATACCTCACTTGTGTGGGTAGGCCTAGCGCCCGCAACAGGAAACGCCCCAAAGCGCAACGTGGACACAGCCAAATTGGTGAAGGAAAACAGAGGTGTTTTTTGCATAGTGCCTACCTGTAGATTTTGGCCTGTAGCTCAGCCGCCACCTAGGGAAACCTACCAAACCTGTGCATTTCTGAAAACTAGAGACCTAGGGGAATCCAAGATGGGGTGACTTGTGTGGCTCGGACCAGGTTCTGTTACCCAGAATCCTTTGCAAACCTCAAAATTTGGCTAAAAAAACACATGTTCCTCACATTTCTGTGGCAGAAAGTTCTGGAATCTGAGAGGAGCCACGAATTTCCTTCCACGCAGCGTTCCCCCACGTCTCCCGATAAAAATGATACCTCACTTGTGTGGGTAGGCCTAGCGCCCGCGACAGGAAACGCCCCAAAGCGCAACGTGGACACAGCCAAATTGGTGAAGGAAAACAGAGGTGTTTTTTGCAAAGTGCCTACCTGTAGATTTTGGCCTGTAGCTCAGCCGCCACCTAGGGAAACCTACCAAACCTGTGCATTTCTGAAAACTAGAGACCTAGGGGAATCCAAGATGGGGTGACTTGTGTGGCTCGGACCAGGTTCTGTTACCCAGAATCCTTTGCAAACCTCAAAATGTGGCTAAAAAAACACATGTTCCTCACATTTCTGTGGCAGAAAGTTCTGGAATCTGAGAGGAGCCACAAATTTCCTTCCACCCAGCGTTCCCCCACGTCTCCCGATAAAAATGATACCGTACTTCTGTGGGTAGGCCTAGTGCCCGCGACAGGAAACGCCCCAAAGCGCAACGTGGACACAGCCAAATTGGTGAAGGAAAACAGAGGTGTTTTTTGCAAAGTGCCTACCTGTAGATTTTGGCCTGTAGCTCAGCCGCCACCTAGGGAAACCTACCAAACCTGTGCCTTTCTGAAAACTAGAGACCTAGGGGAATCCAAGATGGGGTGACTTGTGTGGCTCGGACCAGGTTCTGTTACTCAGAATCCTTTGCAAACCTCAAAATGTGGCTAAAAAAACACATGTTCCTCACATTTCTGTGGCAGAAAGTTCTGGAATCTGAGAGGAGCCACAAATTTCCTTCCACCCCGCATTCCCCCACGTCTCCCGATAAAAATGATACCTCACTTGTGTGGGTAGGCCTAGCGCCCGCGACAGGAAACGCCCCAAAGCGCAACGTGGACACAGCCAAATTGGTGAAGGAAAACAGAGGTGTTTTTTGCAAAGTGCCTACCTGTAGATTTTGGCCTGTAGCTCAGCCGCCACCTAGGGAAACCTACCAAACCTGTGCATTTCTGAAAACTAGAGACCTAGGGGAATCCAAGATGGGGTGACTTGTGTGGCTCGGACCAGGTTCTGTTACCCAGAATCCTTTGCAAACCTCAAAATGTGGCTAAAAAAACACATGTTCCTCACATTTCTGTGGCAGAAAGTTCTGGAATCTGAGAGGAGCCACGAATTTCCTTCCACCCAGCGTTCCCCCACGTCTCCCGATAAAAATGATACCTCACTTGTGTGGGTAGGCCTAGCGCCCGCGACAGGAAACGCCCCAAAGCGCAACGTGGACACAGCCAAATTGGTGAAGGAAAACAGAGGTGTTTTTTGCAAAGTGCCTACCTGTAGATTTTGGCCTGTAGCTCAGCCGCCACCTAGGGAAACCTACCAAACCTGTGCATTTCTGAAAACTAGAGACCTAGGGGAATCCAAGATGGGGTGACTTGTGTGGCTCGGACCAGGTTCTGTTACCCAGAATCCTTTGCAAACCTCAAAATGTGGCTAAAAAAACACATGTTCCTCACATTTCTGTGGCAGAAAGTTCTGGAATCTGAGAGGAGCCACGAATTTCCTTCCACCCAGCGTTCCCCCACGTCTCCCGATAAAAATGATACCTCACTTGTGTGGGTAGGCCTAGCGCCCGCGACAGGAAACGCCCCAAAGCGCAACGTGGACACAGCCAAATTGGTGAAGGAAAACAGAGGTGTTTTTTGCAAAGTGCCTACCTGTAGATTTTGGCCTGTAGCTCAGCCGCCACCTAGGGAAACCTACCAAACCTGTGCATTTCTGAAAACTAGAGACCTAGGGGAATCCAAGATGGGGTGACTTGTGTGGCTCGGACCAGGTTCTGTTACCCAGAATCCTTTGCAAACCTCAAAATGTGGCTAAAAAAACACATGTTCCTCACATTTCTGTGGCAGAAATTTCTGGAATCTGAGAGGAGCCACGAATTTCCTTCCACCCAGCGTTCCCCCACGTCACCCGATAAAAATGATACCTCACTTGTGTGGGTAGGCCTAGCGCCCGCAACAGGAAACGCCCCAAAGCGCAACGTGGACACAGCCAAATTGGTGAAGGAAAACAGAGGTGTTTTTTGCAAAGTGCCTACCTGTAGATTTTGGCCTGTAGCTCAGCCGCCACCTAAGGAAACCTACCAAACCTGTGCATTTCTGAAAACTAGAGACCTAGGGGAATCCAAGATGGGGTGACTTGTGTGGCTCAGACCAGGTTCTGTTACCCAGAATCCTTTGCAAACCTCAAAATGTGGCTAAAAAAACACATGTTCCTCACATTTCTGTGGCAGAAAGTTCTGGAATCTGAGAGGAGCCACGAATTTCCTTCCACCCAGCGTTCCCCCACGTCTCCCGATAAAAATGATACCTCACTTGTGTGTGTAGGCCTAGCGCCCGCTACAGGAAACGCCCCAAAGCGCAACGTGGACACAGCCAAATTGGTGAAGGAAAACAGAGGTGTTTTTTGCAAAGTGCCTACCTGTAGATTTTGGCCTGTAGCTCAGCCGCCACCTAGGGAAACCTACCAAACCTGTGCATTTCTGAAAACTAGAGACCTAGGGGAATCCAAGATGGGGTGACTTGTGTGGCTCGGACCAGGTTCTGTTACCCAGAATCCTTTGCAAACCTCAAAATGTGACTAAAAAAAGACATGTTCCTCACATTTCTGTAGCAGAAAGTTCTGGAATCTGAGAGGAGCCACGAATTTCCTTCCACCCAGCGTTCCCCCACGTCTCCCGATAAAAATGATACCTCACTTGTGTGGGTAGGCCTAGCGCCCGCGACAGGAAACAACCCAAAGCGCAACGTGGACACAGCCAAATTGGTGAAGGAAAACAGAGGTGTTTTTTGCAAAGTGCCTACCTGTAGATTTTGGCCTGTAGCTCAGCCGCCACCTAGGGAAACCTACCAAACCTGTGCATTTCTGAAAACTAGAGACCTAGGGGAATCCAAGATGGGGTGACTTGTGTGGCTCGGACCAGGTTCTGTTACCCAGAATCCTTTGCAAACCTCAAAATGTGGCTAAAAAAACACATGTTCCTCACATTTCTGTGGCAGAAAGTTCTGGAATCTGAGAGGAGCCACAAATTTCCTTCCACCCAGTGTTTCTCCACGTCTCCCGATAAAAATGATACCTCACTTGTGTGGGTAGGCCTAGCGCCCGCGACAGGAAACGCCCCAAAGCGCAACGTGGACACAGCCAAATTGGTGAAGGAAAACAGAGGTGTTTTTTGTAAAGTGCCTACCTGTAGATTTTGGCCTGTAGCTCAGCCGCCACCTAGGGAAACCTACCAAACCTGTGCATTTCTGAAAACTAGAGACCTAGGGGAATCCAAGATGGGGTGACTTGTGTGGCTCGGACCAGGTTCTGTTACCCAGAATCCTTTGCAAACCTCAAAATGTGGCTAAAAAAACACATGTTCCTCACATTTCTGTGGCAGAAAGTTCTGGAATCTGAGAGGAGCCACAAATTTCCTTCCACCCAGCGTTCCCCCACGTCTCCCGATAAAAATGATACCTCACTTGTGTGGGTAGGCCTAGCGCCCGCGACAGGAAACGCCCCAAAGCGCAACGTGGACACATCACATTTTTTCATTGAAAACAGTGCCTACCTGTAGATTTTGGCCTCTAGCTCAGCCGGCACCTAGGGCAACCTACCAAACCTGTGCATTTCTGAAAACTAGAGACCTAGGGGAATCCAAGACGGGGTGACTTGTGTGGCTCGGACCAGGTTATGTTACCCAGAATCCTTTGCAAACCTCAAATTCTGTCTAAAAAAACACATTCTCCACACATTTCGGTGACAGAAAGTTCTGGAATCTGAGTGGAGCCACAAATTTCCTTCCACCCAGCGTTCCCCCAAGTCTCCCGATAAAAATGATACCTCACTTGTGTGGGTGGGCCAGGTGCATGCAACAGAATAAGGCCCAAAACTTGTAGAAATAGAGGGGATAGCACAGCAAGTTTATAAGGACATATTCTTTTATACATCTTTAAACTGACTCTGCTTTGGGGACCCACATAAGTGAGGTGTCATCTTACTTGGGAGGCTGAGGGGAACACTGGGGAGTAGGAATTTTGTGCTGGAGTGGTGATCCTACGAAGAAAAGTCAGGAAAATATGCTTTTTTTAAGCACATTGAGGTTTACAGAGGAGTCTGGGGAAGAAAATGTTGGGGGATCCACGCAAGCCACACCTCCCTGGACTCCTTGGGGTGTCTAGTTTTATAAAATGTCTGGGTTTGGTAGGTTTCCCTAGATGAAGGCCGCACACAGGACCAAAAACATATGTGCCCTCTCCCCCCCAAACACAGGTAGTTTTGTAATATATCGTTTTGATGTGCCCACATACGTCCGTGATGTGCCAAACACTAAAATTTTGAAAAGAAACACAGTTAGGTTATGTGAAAAAGACCCCTCACCCACCAACCAAGTTGGTGGCATGCTTCATCATCGGGGTCCCACCTGAGGCACCTAGCGTGTCACAGGTGTGCTGCGACGCCTGATTACGGCGGAGCAGGTTTTGTCATTTTTACCACACATACTGGTTGGATTTGGCACGAGGGTGAGTGATGGTTCAGTGGATCAAATTTTACTAACAAGAGCTTTCACAAAAATGAAATGCACTGTTAGTAACTGAAAGGCAAAAAACTGAACCAATGACTCACAGCTCGTGAGCTGTAAAGCCGCGACAAGGCACCAACCGCTTTACAGTCCATTCACACAACTTTCATACATGACACACACAAGGCCATTCACACCGCCAGCCACGGGCCCAGCACATTACAACACTCACATCGACAGACAGCGCCACTCAAGGGCCCATCACTTACATACGCCCACGTGCCTGATACAACAATCACACCAGCTGATGGGAGTGTGTGGACTGGTGTTTGGCTGGCAGTGTGTTGCAGTAGCCAACAGCAAGTCAATATGTACACTCTCAGCCAAGCCCCACTCCACCCACAATGGCATCATTTTATTTTATTTTTTTTAACAGAGGAACCCCTAACTAAGTAGAAAGAATTACAAAACTACAAACACAAAAGCTCTAACTAAGAACATGACAGAAATGCTAACCATGAAACTAAACACATGAAAATACAAAACAGACATGAGTTTACACTCATGGTTGTTCCCAGAAATTCTTCTGGGTGTGGTAATTCTTAAAACAAGCACCGACACACAGCCCAGGCTTTGAAGGACAATCCGGGCAGTACATTCGAGACTCCCTCCGGATACCTCTTCGAAAACACACTCTACATTTCTTAGCTGGAAAGTCTTTTTTGGGTGTGGGAGGAATGTGCTCAGCAAAGTGGCGATCTTTCAATCTAGCCACATCCTCCACCACTGCTTCTCTAGGAACTCTGGCCTGTTCCACCACAATAAGGCTCTCCATCACTGACTCCTGAAATTTCACAAATGTCATCTTTGACTCTGGAGACCTATCCCTAAACACAATAAAAGCATTGAAGGTTGCTAAGTGGAAGAGGTGAAGTGCTAACTTCTTATACCAAACGTAAGACTTACGAATAGCAGTATAAGGTTCCAACCTCTGGTCAACTCTATCTACACCTCCCATGTGCTTATTATAAACTAAAATGCACACAGGTTTGCGCACTTCAGCAACCTGGCCCCAAACAGTCACAGGGGAAGTACTCTCATCATGGATGGTACTTAGCATGTAGACATCCCTCTTATCTGAAAATTTCAAAGCTAGCAGCTCCTCTTTCCGCAAGGCACAACACTGTCCTCTCTCAAGTTTTTTACAGACAAGCTCCCTTGGATAGCCTTTCCGGTTAGAACGGATTGTGCCACAAGCAACTGTGTCCACTCTAAACAATTCCTTGAACAATTGCACACCAGTGTAGAAGTTATCTACATACAAATGGTGACCTTTGTTGAACAGTCGTCTACCAAGATCCCACACAATTTTCTCAGTAACGCCAAAAGTGGGAGGATAACCAGGGGGGTCAATATTGGAATCCCTACCAGTGTACACACGGAAACTATACACATATCCTGTCCTACTTTCAGACAGCATATACAATTTAATTCCATATCGTGCCCTTTTTCTAGGAATGTACTGCCTAAAAACCAAACGACCCTTGAAGAGGACCAAAGACTCGTCCACACTTAACTCTTTGCCTGGAACATAGACCTCCGAAAACCGATCTACAAAATGATCAAGGACAGGCCTAATCTTAAAAAGACGGTCAGAATCTGGGTGATCTCGTGGCAAGGCTAATGCATTGTCAACAAAATGCAGCATCCTAAGAAGAAGCAAATACCGATTACGACTCATGGTCGCTGGAAATATAGCTGTTGCCATCAAGGGACTAGTAGACCAATAAGAAGCCAGTGACGGCTTCCTTATCAACCCCATCAAAAAAGTCAAACCCAAAAACTTTTTTAACTCCTCCAAATTAGTGGGAATCCACTGGGCAGCTCTAGAGTGTGGCCTAAGTCTAACAGCGTTGTCCCTCAAATGCTGCTCCGCATACAAATTAGTCTGCTCAACAATCTCTTCCAAAAACACATCATCCATGAATAACTCAAAGAAATTGATAGGCATAAAGTTCTCTGTATTGGCGTTACACCCCGGGAGACCAGTAAAGGCAGGCAACTCTGGCTGCTGCATGTTTGGGGAAACCCAGACATCAGGTCTTATAACGGGAAACCTTTCAGCCCCAGGTTGCTGCACTATTGGCACATCAATGTCCTCCTCTACAACAGGCCCTTCATCTGCACTGAGTGTGGCTTCATCATCAGAAGATTCCCCTCCAAGAGAAACATCACTGCTAGAATCTCTGACTTCCTCCTCTGCCTCAGATGCAGAGTCTGTCTCATAGTCATGATCAGACTGTGACTCAAAAAGCATACCAACCACCTGCTGAGCGGTCATCCTGCGGCTAGCCATGATATCTCCTGCTAAAATTAACTGGACAAATTCACCACCAACAACCAGCACTGTGTAAGACAAGTGACAAAGTGTAGCTTTGTTAGTAAGAGTTATAAACTCAAAAACTATACCGCTCACTTGCCTGAAAAAGCTTGATTCACCAGCAACTACACAGCAATCACCAATGATATCCCACTAAAAATAAAGAAAGAAAGGCAAATTAGAAATAAGACAAAACAAATATCATTGTGCACAAACCTAAGGACAATTTCACACACAATCCTGCATTTAGTACACCCCCTACAAACATGTCAGTCATGCATGGCAACAATACTCCTTTGGAGTAAATTGTTTTTACTTAACTAAAACATGCAACTGTGCAAACTGCAGGTCAACCACCGCCAAAACCGCAAGGAGCCACAGCAAATAAAGCAAAAGCTTTGAACTAGAACAAAAAGGAGGAAAACATTTTTTATCACAAATGCAAAGACTTCTTCAGTTGACAAACACCCCACCATCAAACATTTAGAAATTGGTGCCTAAGTGGATTCTGCCATGGGGCAGATGGGCCTACTAATAAAATAGACCTGTCTACCCCAAGGAAGCCAGAAAATACCTTTAGTAGTGTGTCCCCATGGAGAGCGACCCTTGCCAAAGGGGACAGCCCTCAAAAAAAAAAGCAAAAAAAAAAAAAAAAAACACACACAACACTATCCCTGGTGCCTAAGTGGCTTCTGCCCCCCTTGGGGGCAGGTGGGCCTAAGAAAATAGGCCCATCTGCCCCCAGGGGTGTAGAAATGGGCAACAGGTCAATGCCCCCCTTGGGGGGGCGCCCCGTGACCAAGGGGACGCCCCCCAACAAAAATAAACAAATAAAAATAAATCCCTGGCGTTCTAGTAGTTTCTGCCCCCCTTGGGGGCAGACCAGCCTAAAAATAATAGGCTGATCTGTCTCCAAGGGGTGCAGAAATGGCCTGGGTACATGTGCCCCCAAAGTGGGGGGCGACCCTTGCCCAAGGCCCCACCCATCCACTAACACACACACACACACACACACTATCCCTGGTGTCTAAGTGGCTTCTGCCCCCCTTGGGGGCAGGTGGGCCTAAGAAAATAGGCCCATCTGCCCCCAGGGGGTGTAGAAATGGGCAACAGGTCAATGCCCCCCTTGGGGGGGCGCCCCGTGACCAAGGGGATGCCCCCCACAAAAATAAACAAATAAAAAAAAATCCCTGGCGTTCTAGTAGTTTCTGCCCCCCTTGGGGGCAGACAAGCCTAAAAATAATAGGCTGATCTGTCTCCAAGGGGTGCAGAAATGGCCTGGGTACATGTGCCCCCAAAGTGGGGGGCGACCCTTGCCCAAGGCCCCACCCATCCACTAACACACACACACACACACACTATCCCTGGTGTCTAAGTGGCTTCTGCCCCCCTTGGGGGCAGGTGGGCCTAAGAAAATAGGCCCATCTGCCCCCAGGGGGTGTAGAAATGGGCAACAGGTCAATGCCCCCCTTGGGGGGGCGCCCCGTGACCAAGGGGACGCCCCCCCACAAAAATAAACAAATAAAAAAAAATCCCTGGCGTTCTAGTAGTTTCTGCCCCCCTTGGGGGCAGACCAGCCTAAAAATAATAGGCTGATCTGTCTCCAAGGGGTGCAGAAATGGCCTGGGTACATGTGCCCCCAAAGTGGGGGGCGACCCTTGCCCAAGGCCCCACCCATCCACTAACACACACACACACACACACACTATCCCTGGTGTCTAAGTGGCTTCTGCCCCCCTTGGGGGCAGGTGGGCCTAAGAAAATAGGCCCATCTGCCCCCAGGGGGTGTAGAAATGGGCAACAGGTCAATGCTCCCCTTGGGGGGGCGCCCCGTGACCAAGGGGACGCCCCCCACAAAAATAAACAAATAAAAAAAAATCCCTGGCGTTCTAGTAGTTTCTGCCCCCCTTGGGGGCAGACAAGCCTAAAAATAATAGGCTGATCTGTCTCCAAGGGGTGCAGAAATGGCCTGGGTACATGTGCCCCCAAAGTGGGGGGCGACCCTTGCCCAAGGCCCCACCCATCCACTAACACACACACACACACACACACTATCCCTGGTGTCTAAGTGGCTTCTGCCCCCCTTGGGGGCAGGTGGGCCTAAGAAAATAGGCCCATCTGCCCCCAGAGGGTGTAGAAATGGGCAACAGGTCAATGCCCCCCTTGGGGGGGCGCCCCGTGACCAAGGGGACGCCCCCCCACAAAAATAAACAAATAAAAAAAAATCCCTGGCGTTCTAGTAGTTTCTGCCCCCCTTGGGGGCAGACCAGCCTAAAAATAATAGGCTGATCTGTCTCCAAGGGGTGCAGAAATGGCCTGGGTACATGTGCCCCCAAAGTGGGGGGCGACCCTTGCCCAAGGCCCCACCCATCCACTAACACACACACACACACACACACACACACACACACACACACACACTATCCCTGGTGTCTAAGTGGCTTCTGCCCCCCTTGGGGGCAGGTGGGCCTAAGAAAATAGGCCCATCTGCCCCCAGGGGGTGTAGAAATGGGCAACAGGTCAATGCCCCCCTTGGGGGGGCGCCCCGTGACCAAGGGGACGCCCCCCCACAAAAATAAACAAATAAAAAAAAATCCCTGGCGTTCTAGTAGTTTCTGCCCCCCTTGGGGGCAGACCAGCCTAAAAATAATAGGCTGATCTGCCCTCAAGGGGGGCAGAAATGGCCCTAAAAGACATGCCCCCCAAAGGGGAGCGACCCTTGCCCAAGGGGGTGCCCCCCCATCCACTACACACACAATCCCTGGTGCCTAAGTGGCTTCTGCCCCCCTTGGGGGCAGATGGACCTTAAAAAAATATGCCGATTTGCCCCCAAGGGGGGCAGGAAAGGCCAACAGTTCTCTGCCCCCTTGGGGGGGGCGCCCCTTGCCCAAGGGGGCACCCCCCCACATAAATACACATAAAAATAAAAAACCCTGGTGATCTAGTGTTTTCTGCCCCCCTTGGGGGCAGATCTGGCTAAAAAGTAGCCAATCTGCCCTCAAGGGGGGCAGAAATGGCCCGAAAAGACATGCCCCCCAAAGGGGAGCGACCCTTGCCCAAGGGGGCGCCCCCCCATCCACTACACACACAATCCCTGGTGCCTAAGTGGCTTCTGCCCCCATTGGGGGCAGATGGACCTAAAAAAAATAGGCTGATCTGCCCCCAAGGGGGGCAGAAAAGGCCAACAGTTCTCTGCCCCCTTGAGGGGGGCGCCCCTTGCCCAAGGGGGCACCCCCAACACATAAATGCAAAAAAAAAAAATAATCCCTGGTGATCTAGTGTTTTCTGCCCCCCTTGGGGGCAGATCTGGCTGAAAAGTAGCCAATCTGCCCCCAAGGGGGGAAGAAATGGCCGTAGTAATTGCCCCCCTAAAGGGGAGCGACCCTTGCCCAAGGGGCCGCTCCCCGCGTGCCAAAAACAGTAAAAAACAATAAAGAAAACAAATCCCTGGTGTCTAGTGGGCATTCCTGCTGCCCGATCGCAATGCGATCGGGCAGCAGGAATGCTCAAAGAGACACCGGGGAAAAGGAAAAGCCTTTCCTTTTCCCCGGTGCCTCTTTAGCCCCAACCCCCCACCCACCGGGAAGAGATTCTTACCTCTTCTCTAGTCGCCGCACAGGAAGCAAATGGCTTCCTGTGCGGCGAGGATCCCATAATGAAGTCAGCGCGCGATCGCGCGCTGACGTCATTATGGGGGGGTGGGGGGGTCGGGGGTGGAAGGGGAAGGGCTTCCCCTTCCATCCCCGACTTTGGGGGGTGGGAGGGAAGCACACAGAGGGAGCGAGAGCGCTCCCTCTGGGCTGTGTGCCGAGGACGTAGTGGTTACGTCCTCGGCACAGCAGCACTGTGCCGCGGGACGTAACCACTACGTCCGCGGCACAGAAGGGGTTAAAGTCACCTAGACTGTCTCCTAATTCTTAATTGGTCAATTAGTCATACGTTATTTACTTAGCCAATGGAATAAACACATCAAATCTACAGATTCTAATATTTCATAGTTCACATGTAGTCGATTGGTTCGCCTTTTTATGTTCTCATCATCCGGCTCATCAGGTATCGAAAATGTTGCATCTTCTTCTCCAGTCAGTGTCTTCATTGTTCAAGTCCTGGGAAACACTCAGTGTGCTTTACATGACAATTGCTACAATTCTGATTCTACTGTCTCCTGTCTGTCGGTTCACGTAGAAGTCTTCAGCTAAGCAAACCTTTTATTAAACAATGAGCAGTTCACGGTTAGTTCAAACTTGTCAGCATTTTCCATTTAACGTCAGGAATTCAGCTTCTGCATGAGGCCTGGTAAAACTAGGTAAAGACATTTGCTAAGTTAAGGCCTATAGTTAATAAAACATAGGTTATAGCTTTCAATAAGTCACATTACTATATTACTTTAATACAGTTTCATTATTTACCTATAAGTTAGTCTTTGTCTTAATACTTTTTGTGAATACTGATGGCCACCCTCCGAGGTCACAATTTCAAACGTGCATATTATTTTCTACATTATTCATTTTTGTACTCATTTCATCATTCAAAATACATAAACATTCATTAATCATTTCTAATCTATACCTTTGCGTTAACACTACTCTCTCATCCATTTCTTCCCTTCACCACTCCACTTAGGGCCTGATTACGACCTTGGAAGATGGGATAATCCATCACAAATGTGACGGATATCCCGTACGCCATATTACAAGTTCCATTATATCCTGTGAAACTTGTAAAACAGCAGGCGGAATATCCATCACATTTTTAATGCAGTATCCCATCCGCCAACGTCATAATCAGGCCCTAAAGGTTTTTGTACCTTTGCTGCACTTGTTTGTTCAGTGCGTGCAGGATTTTTTTAGAACTGCTATAATTGTCCAAAGACCCACTACAGCAACCCCAGTCAGAAAATTATTTTAGCAGAAGCATGAGGTGCATGTATTACTTTGCTGCAAATCACAACTAAGGTCGTCATTATGACCCTAGCGGTCCGAAGACCGACAGGGTCACGGTGGCGGTCTCACCACCGACGGGCTGGTGGTGAAGACCGCCACATCTCCGCTTATACAGCCAGGGCGGGTGGACAGCTGGGCCAGAGATTAGCATCTCTGAACTAGCGGTCCACTGAAGACTGCCGGTAGCATCGCGAGTCGGCTTCCCACCAGGGTTTTTACGGCAGTAACATCTCCACGAAAACCCTGGCTGGCGGAAAGTCTATAGGTGACACGAAATTTCTTTTCTGTCACCGGCAGACAACTCCCCCAACCCCCTCACTGTAATCCCAATACCACCCGCCATGCCAGAACTATCCCAACCCCACCAGAACAGCACCCTGTCCCCCACCCCCTTCCATAGCAGAACACCACTCCCCTATCCTCTTACCAGAGCAGCACCCCCTGCCCCACTTCCCCTTCCATACCAGAACCCTCTCCCCGCCCTCTCCCCACCCCATCCTGCATACACGCACACACACACAACACGCATACACTCATTCCCCAACACTTACATACATGCATTCACTCACACGCATCTATACACGCATTCACTCACATGAATCCATTCACGCATTCACTAACGGGCATCCATACACACATTCACTCACATGCATCCATACACACACTCACTTCAACAATCATACACACATTCAAACACCCATACACACATGCATTCAAACACGCATTCAAATACTCATACGCACACACACACACGCATACACACTTACATTAACACACGCAGACAACACCCACTCACACAAACATCCACAACACCACTCACCCACCCCCTTCCCTGTGGGATGATCAATTTACCTTGTCTGGTGAGGAGGTTGTCTGGCAGGGAACGGGAACAGACACTTCCACCGCCGGCAGTGCCCCGCCATCAGGACACCACTGGGCCGTATTACAGACTATAACACAGCTGGTGGAGTCCTTTTGACAGTGCAGGGGCGGCGGTGGAACCGCCCATGCACCTCCGTCTGCCAGCACAACTACTGAAGGATTTCCAACCAAATTGTGGCAGAAATCCTTCAGTACTCGTAATATGGTGGTACAAAGACTGCCTGCATTGGCGGTCTTCTGGCGCCCGTGGCTTTGGCGGCATGTTGATGAGGCCGCCAAAGTCATAATGATGGCATAAGTGGTGGCTTCAGGGATAGAATACAATAATTTGTACTTTCCTTATGAAAGCAGCTGTTATTCTCCACTGAATAATAAAAATATGATACCGACTATTGGCAAGGCTTGTGTATCGACTTTGAAGTGAGCTATCACATTCTGTTTAAGAGCATGCCTAAGGCTGGGTGCACTGAGTAAAGCAGGTTGGACTGTCCATCAAGTGGAAGACCAGCTGCAGGTGAACAGGGAGTTCTTGTGAATGTATAAGAATAGTTCCTGTGGCTGCCAGAGAGGAGGCTCCCACTTTGCTGGGAAGTGCTCTCCAAGGGTTTTCTGAAGTCTCAGGGCCAAAAATACTTCAACTCTTCAAGAAACTCCTTGTGCGCTGAAAATCGATGCACAGCTTGCCGGAAACAATGCACAGCCTGCCTTGCAGTGAGAAAATTGGCACATAGCCGAACTGTAATGATGCAGCCTGACTTCCTGAATGAAGATTCGATGCAGCACCTGCCTTGCGACTAGAAATCTGACTCACAGCCCTATCGGATCGACGCACAGCCGAACTGCAATAACAAATCCAGACTTCCAGAGTGAAGAATCGATGCAGTACCTGCCATGCTCCAGAAAGCTTGATGCACCAAGATACCAGATCAACGAAAATGCCTGTGGCTTCATCCCACATACTTCATCCATACTTCATCCCTGGGCATCAAAAAGATCCCCGCATCTCAGTAAGGAACCAAGACTGCACTCCGGAAATCATCGCAAAGCCCCTTGCAGCGTGCACAGAAATGACGCAATGTCTGTGCTGTGCCAGAATTCCAACACACACACCCTATTTTTCCAAGCATCTCCTCCTCTGCGATCTCCGTGCGTGTTATCTTTGATGCAAACCAGGTACTTTGTGCAAATAAAAGACAACTGTTGATTTCTAAGATTTAAGACTCTTTTTAATCTTGCAAAAGTGATCTCTCAACTTGTGCTTATTGAATCTTTATTGTTTTGACCTTAATTTAACCAGATAAATACTATTTTTTCTAAACCTGTGTAGTGTATTTTTGTGGTGTTTCACTGTGTTACAAGTACAAATACTTTACACATTGTCTTCTAAGTTAAGCCTGACTGCTCAGTGCCAAGCTACCAGAGGGTGGGCACAGGATAGTTTGGATTGTATGTGACTTTGCCTGACTAGAGTGAGGATCCTTGTTTGGGCACAGGGTAACCTGACTGCCAACCAAAGATCCCATTTCTAAAAAACAGCATTTTCTAATTAACAAAAATGCTTAGGTAGAAAATTAGAAATGTAGAAATTTATGTAGGGCTGAAAACGAGAATTAAATGCATTCATTTTCTTCATTTCTGTACAGTCCATTAGCTGAAAACATGAAGTACCAATAATTGTAGTCTTCAACTAAAGAATGATCCATTGAGCACATATTTTATATGATTTTTCATTATTAACCTAGGTCATAAATGTGTGATGGATAACTGTAAGGATTTGTGTAGTAATATTAACAACGAACCATGTTATGAAATGTATAATTCTTTCAACCATCACACCTTCATAAGTTCATCTACTTATTAGACTTGTTAACAATATCACAAAACTATTTTTTATGAATAAAATGAACATAAGGTACCATATGAGAGAGAAGATGATGTTTTGAAAATGCATAATCCCAGCCCCCTGATATACCTCTGTAAAAAACATTTATTTCAGAGATTTAAATCTTTGATTTGTGTTTTTGGATCATTAGAGAAGTAATTTAGCTTGGAAAACATTACTGACCCACGCCAAATTTTTCTGGGCAACATTTTTAAAAATGGCAGATGTGTTGAAGTGATGATGGGATATTTCAGGAACCAAGAGACCTATATACTTCGTTTTGGTGTCAAAACATTGGTTTAGGGGGTCAACTAGTCTTATACCGACAGAAAATAACTCCTCAGATCCACCCCTCCAACATTTTCATAAATGGCAGCTATAATAGAGGAAGAAGAGGCACATACAGAAATGAAACAAATAGTAATGGTTTTGAATCCTTTTATGTAGACATCAAACAATGTTTATGGTCTGAATTTGAAACAAAAGTTTATCACTCCTGTTTTAGACACATTGTCATAGTTCACTTTATTCATTTGTTTTGCCAATCACTTGTGGTACATTTGCAGAATGCTGAACATTTGATAAGAGCATATCAACAGGGACATCTTTTTACAGTACAGGTTTTGGAAGTACATGTACGTGTAAGTTCTTTGGGTAGAGGCTTTAGAAACTTCGTATGTTTTAGCACTCCATAAATACCTTCACACAGATCGGTCTGGACATGTATGATCAAAAACATTTGCACATCTTCTGATCAAGTAGAACGTTCTTTTAACGTGCCCACCCATAGAATATGATGTCGGTGGAAGGTCACTTGGCAGAACTGATCTCTTAAACTCACTGTACAGAAGATTGTCAAATATGTGACAGTCAGAAATTATTTTCCACACATGCACAAGGTATTTTTCTATGTCTTTAAAGTCCTAGTCTTCTTCTGTCTCTGCAAATCCTTTTAGACACATCACAGGTTCAGCAGTTAAAGCTCCAAGCTGTGTTCCAATCTTGCTCATAGTGTTATCTCCTGTAAGAATATGTGCCTTAATAAGAACACTGAGCATCTCTGGGTCAAGTTTATTGTACAGAATATGAAGAGGGAATACGTATCTTTTCCCTCCTGTTCCATAATGTATCCATAACTCTGACAATCCCTGACTTATAAACATTTCAACAAGTCTAAGCAGCACAATAATAACATTTGTGTCATTTGACAGTACAATGACTTGATGAGAACCATTTCACACAGCCCACTCAACATGTGGCACAACACGAAGGTCAGCTTCCTCCAATTTGCTGTTAAGTTCTTGAACAATATGGCCTGTACCTTTTTTAATATATCTCTGCAGGCACGGACTCCTCATTGACAATCATTCCACTTGCAACAATTGGAAATTCTGTCTTCACTGAAGCAACAACCATGTTTTGGTGAGTTAACATACATCTCCAAGTTCATTTTGTTCAGTGTTGATGATCAGACTTGGTAAGCAAAAGAACGATGGATTAAACCCAGATCTGTGACTGGGGGTGAGTGTTTGACAATGTTCAGCATTCCGTCCATCACTTGTTGTTTTTTCTTTGTTGCCCTAAGTGGGAAGGGTAGGCCCAGACGTGGGTCCCGTGCTTCCCATGCCACTGGATTCAAGCTAGCCTGGCTGATGAGGGGTGAAACCCCGAAACCGGTCCCAGGATGCTTGTTTCCGGTCCAGTGAGGACCTGGCTTGGCAGTTCGGGCTGGACTGTTCCCATGAGGAACAGGGTCAAGACTGATTTGCATATGGCTGGGTCCAAACTGGGGTGGCATGGTAAGCAAAAGAACGATGGATTAAACCCAGATCTGTGACTGGGGGTGAGTGTTTGACAATGTTCAGCCTTCCGTCCATCACTTGTTGTTTTTGCTTTGTCGCCCTAAGTGGGAAGGGTATGCCCAGACGTGGGTCCCGTGCTTCCCATGCCACTGGATTCAAGCTAGCCTGGCTGATGAGGGGTGAAACCCCGAAACCGGTCCCAGGATGCTTGTTTCCGGTCCAGTGAGGACCTGGCTTGGCAGTTCGGGCTGGACTGTTCCCATGAGGAACAGGGTCAAGACTGATTTGCATATGGCTGGGTCCAAACTGGGTTGGCATGGTAAGCAAAAGAACGATGGATTAAACCCAGATCTGTGACTGGGGGTGAGTGTTTGACAATGTTCAGCATTCTGTCCATCACTTGTTGTTTTTGCCCTGATGATCAGACTTCATCAAGTTGCATAGGTATAGATGTTAAATTTCTGGTGCAGGCAAGGTCAACTGTTCCACTGGTAGACATTCATCTGATTCTCTAACATTCTTTGACAGATCGTTCAAGATAACTGTCAAAGATAATGTACAGTTCGGTCAAGGTACACACTGACTTTGCTATCTGTAGAACAGTCTGAGCAACTTCTTCAAAGTTTTGCAAGGATGAAATCTTGACCACTCCCAATTGTGACATATATTTCACAACAGCAACAGTTTTAATTGAGGACACCTTTTAGAACTGAAATTCCTCAGGTGAAAGTTTTTTTTTTTTTCTTTTTTACTCTTGTGCTTTACTGATTTGGTTGCAGCATCTCTATCAAATAATGTGTTTGTTGGAAGAAGATCATGCAACAGAATGTCCTTGATAAATTCCCCCTTTTCTTTCACTACATTCATCTCTCCATGTGCTTGCAAATGTGTTTTTTTGTAACCTGGTTTATAGTGACTGGTTGGACAAAACTCTTACAATGGCAATTAAAGTGTGTAAGTTTAGCTTTAGTCATTATGACAAACAGCTTTTTCTCTTTCAATACACATTTCTCCTTCTTCAGTTCTGCGTATAGTTTTAATTCATGTTCCAGGCTATCTAGTAGATGTGACTTTATATTGTTATCCACATATTGTTTGATCATTAAGTTATTTAGTTGCAAAGGCTCAGTCATTTCAAAGGGGTTTCCTTTATACTGCATAAAATGAAGAAGTCTGTCATCATGTTTGTTAAAATGTCCCCCTATCTTTCCCACAAGTTTGTGGTGATGAACAGTTTCACAATGGTCCATTAATTTCACATTTTTCATCTATCCGAGAACATTTGAACTAGAATGAACTTCATGGTAAACTAGCTGCCATTGAGCTACATTTTCACTTTTATGAGATTTTCTGTGATCTCTGGATCATGTGTTCCAGTTTCACATCTGGACCCACAGCATTGAGCCTTGCCTCTCTGTCTTTCATCAAAAAATGTCTTTGGATTAATTTTCTGTAGAGGTATAATTTTTCCACCTGTAGCTTCTTCACTCTTTCCAAATAACAGGACCCATATCTCAGGTAGTTTATGCAAATGAATTTGTTAAACTCAATAATCAGTCTTCACAAGCAGCTCCCAATCACCTTCCTGATCAGCGTGTACCAAGGTTTTCCCTAGAGTTCTGATTTTTCTTCACATTCTTTGACAAACTCTACTAGCTTGGTTTTCAGGTTTTCTGATTTTGAACTGAGTGTATTGAACATTGCCTGGCTTTGCATTATGTCTTTTTAATGAAGTGCACCCTGTGCCTTGTTAACTTCTGAGATAAGATATGCAAAACCAAATTAGTCATTTTTGTTACAGAAAGCATTCCAACGCTATTCCTCTATAGCCTCAGATATGATGAGCATCCCCTGTAACAAACAAACATAATGAGTTCTGCTAAATACTGACTGGACAGTTTTGTTCCCAAAGATTTCAGCCTCAATAAGTGCATTATCTGTGTCACATCCACTGAGATAACTTTCTGCACACTTCAACACAACTTTTGTCTTGTGGAAATCACCCATCATTGGATAACATTCATCAAATTCTACCGGATTGCTCATAAAAATGTCAGCTACAATACGGAAAACACTTTCATTACAGAAAAGATGCAGGAAAGGCTGGTCTTCATGCTGAGCATGGACAGTTTGGAATTTTTTTAGAGCTGTGTATACTGTTGTGCAGTGTATGACTGGAGATGGTATTACTGATGAAAACCCAATCTTCTTCAGTGGGACAATATTCTGAGAGATTAAGTGCATGCACTCCAGCCCGCAGAGGAACTGACTTTTCGTCATCCTTCAGTCTGCACCGAATAAGTAATATGATAGATTCAAATAAATCAGCTTTGCAAACCACAGCATCAGGTAGAATAATATCCATGTCCTCAGCCACTTTGAAACTTTCTGGTATACTGGGAAGTGCTGAAAGGTTGTAGTGATTTTTCACACAATGGCAAGGCAGTTGAATTAGAAGCTTTCAGCTTTATTTGTGTATGTCTACAGCTGACACACCTTATTTTCCAGCAGCTAGTTCATTGGTGCAGTCTTGAAAAAGCACCCTGGCAGTATCGTGTGTACTGGATGTTCCAGACAAAGAAGAGCTGTCTTCAAAATCAAAATTATCAAGAGCAGCATTTGTAAATCCTTTCCTAGTAAAGTAACTTGGAAGTGGTGTGCTGTCAGATTACAAGATTGTATAGCATGAGCTGCTAACAAGTTCCTGCTCCGTACAATTTCATTATAACTTGTTGATACACCAATTCTGTTAATTGAAATGATTACTGTCTTCTTTTACATTTGTCATAAATTGCATGGGCAGTCATCATGTGTAGCAGAGTTTTCTTTTTTCTGTGATATAATTCATAAAACATGATTTGGAAAAGACAGTACATTTGCACAGCATAAGCCTGTGGGTTCATGGGATTGTCTTACACTTCTTCACTTATATCTTCAAAGCCATCGTCAATGTTGGTAGACTCCAGAACCTTAGGCCCAGATTTAAGAGGGCCTAGCACCATCTATTGACACACTAGCATAATTTTTTTACGCTACTGTGGCGTTAGATGGCCAAAAACACAGCGCCATATTTACAAACTGGCGTAATGCATTCATGGTGCCACTTTGTAACCCCTTGCACCGCATTATGCCTGTGCCAGGCATAATGTATGCAAGGGAGGCATTCCCCGTAGAGGGGGGGGGGGAGTGGAGGGCACAAATAAATAGAAGAGATTTATTTGCATCATATTTTCTGGCATTTTTAACTCCTGCTCAGAGCAGGCATTAAAAGAGAGTACACCATTGGTAACAATGGGCCATTATGTACTGTTCAGGGTTAGCCCCAAAGGTTTGGTGCTAACTCTGAACAGTACATCAGTAGCATCAAATATTTTGTGATTCTGTCATTGTACATTCTCACTAGAAAAACCTTAATTTAATTATTATGGATCAATACAGTTTCATGAATGTTGACCATTATTTCTCTCATCTAACTGATTTTGAACCCATAGTAGCACTCAAGTGTGGCTTTAAATCTTAATTTGCTTTTCAAAGAGTGCAAACTTAACTGAAGGCTGGCAGTTACATTGCTGCTGGGAGTTCATTGTACATTCATATTTTTTAATGTATGCATGCATGCGAATCAGGTGAGCATACAAATCCACTGCAAATACATTCACCTCACTGTTTTAATCAGCTGCTCAGCTGAAAACTTCACTTGGAAGAAACTAGCTGCAGATAAGAACATGTTTGCCCTTTGAGCCTCACATACTCTGTACTTTATTCTTTCGTTAATCCCTTTGGCCCTTGTTCTGGCTAAACCACAGATAACACATTGGAGATCCTCTGCTTTCTGATCAGTTGTTCGAGGAGGTCAAGGGGTAGCCATCAATCTTCTACGTGGATAGGCACTGGGTTTAGGTGTCGTTGCTTTCTCAGAAGACTTGGATGTTTGTTGTGATTCACTGGTTTCTTCTAATTTTCACAAATTTGTTTCCAGGCTTTGTTCTATTGTTTCCAACTTGCAGCACTTGTGGTTACAATGATAAAATATTTGATCCTCTTCACCCATCAGTTTCGATGTTTTGTAAACTTTGTCTTACCGTATTTTTCAGCATTTCAAGCTCTCTTATGTTTAACCGCAATTTATGTTAGCTTTTCTTTCACATTTGTTTGGCATATGACACATTTTTCTTTGTTAAAGTAGTCGATTTTGTAGTTAGCAACACTCTGTCAGCAGGTAAAGATCCTCTGTTACCACCTGCTTTGCTTATGTTTACGAATTTGAATCAATGGAAAAGCTGAAACAAGAACAATATTAAAATTAATTACCAACATGATAGCTAAAACACATCATTATAGAGTCACCATTTTTTTAAATGATGGAAGGGTTACTCTGAGGAGTTACTTTCTGTCTCTAAAAGACTACTGGACCTCAAACCTATGTTTTGACACCAATATTAAGGATATAGGTCTCATGGTTTCTGAAATATTATATCATCACTGCAACACATCTGCCATTTTTAAAAATGTCGTCCAGAAAACATCAGCCCGGATTAGTAATGTCAACCCAAGCTAAATTACATCTCTAGTGATACAAAAACACAAATCAAAAAGGAAAATCTCTCGACAACTTTTTTTTTTATGGAGGTATATCAAGGGGCCAGGAACACCAACCATAAACATTTTCTCTTCTATTTCTTGGCTGGCAACCGATATTCAGTGGCTAGAATAGTGGCAATGTTAGAACAAACAGAGAGAAAATGTTTCTTAGCTGTTTTGTTAGCAAGATTAGTCAACCAAAAACATCCTGTTTTCTTGAAGGCAAAGGTTTTTAATTGGCTGAGCAAGTGGTGGAGACGAAGAAAGATGATACAAATTACAACATTCAGTGATTATAAATTTGTGTTCCTAGAGTAGTGTTGGAAACTTTTTGAGATATTTGTCCAGTAGGGAACTTTTCTTGTTCCATAGTCTTTTTAGCAAAGAAGCCTTAGAGGTGTAGGCCCATTCAGCAGCGACTTACTCTTCTATTCTGATACTCTGTTCTCTTGCAGATGCTTTCTGAGATACTACTGTAGGAGGCTGGCCTGGTTTGTAGTGGGTACCTAAGGTACTTACACCTTATACCAGGTCCAGTTATCCTTATTAGTGAAATGTAGGCAGTGCCTAGCAGCTTAGGCTGTCTAGTGGTAGCTGTAGCAGAGCACCCAAGGCTGAATTAGGAGACATGCAAAGCTCTTGCAGTACCACTATAGTCACACGGTACTTATACGCAATAAAAGACAATACTCTGTGTCAACAAAAATAAAGGTACTTTGTTTTAGTGACACAAGGTCAAAAATATCTTAGAGGCAATACTCCTTCTGAAGTTAACTATTATGCACAATATATAGACTAGTAACCAAAATCAGGTAAGTAAACAGTCATGGAATAGTGCAAACAGTGAAAAACACAATAGATTGTAATGGGCCTAGGGGCAACACAAACCATATAGTAAAATAGTGGGATGCGAAAGTCGGATTCACCCCTAGGCAAGTTTAGTGTGTAGAGGGGCGCTGGGAGTGTTAGAAAACACCAAAGGTAAGTAAACTATCACACCCCAGAGCCCAGGAAAACAGGAGTAAATTACACAAAGTTTCCTCAGAAACAACTACATGTCGTGATGATGGATTATGCAAGAACCAAGCAAGACTGCAAGCAACCAACATTGGATTCTTGGACCTGAAGACCTGTGGAGAGAGGAGACCAAGTTCAGAAGTCGGTGAAGAGTCCAGGCAGAACAGAGTCCCTGTCCACATGGAAGAAGGTGCAAAAGTGGATTTCTGGATTGGAAGAAAAGTACAGAAATTCACCAAAGAAAATAGTTGTGGGTTCCTGCTTGGGGCAAGAGATAAACCACGTCGAGTCATTGGATGCAGGCTGTTTCCATCGCTGGATTCTGCCAACAAGCCTTGATTCACGCAAGAATGTGTTTTGCATCAAAAAGGAGCTGCCTGGACCCAGGAGAGACCTGGGGGTCTTAACTCAGATGGAGGAGACAGAGGGGGCTCTCGGCACTTCAGAGGGCCCTTAGAAGATCTGGCAACACCCATGGGAGTCCCAGGACACGAGGACAAAGGAGTTGCAAAGTGTGGTCATTGCAGCACTACACAGAGGGATCCCATGCCGCCGGAGAACAACTCAGGGAGCTGAGCGTCACAGGATAGAGTGCTTGGGACCTTGGCTGCGCTGTGCATGAAGAACATTTGAAAGAAGTGCACAGAAGCCCAAGGAGCTGCAGAGGAAACAATGCACAGGGATACTATACTGTCTGGCACGGGGAGGCAAGATTACTGGTTGCCATTGCAGAGAGGTGCCTGCTGAAGCAGGGAAGTGACTCCATCACTCCACAGGAGATTCCTTTGGTTCTTCTGGTGCAGGGTGAAGAGTGGCAGTCCTCAGAGTGTGCACAACCTGGAAACTGTTGCAGTTGCTGGCTGGATCTAACATTGCAGGTCACAGTAGCCTACCTGGATACTTTGTTGCAATTACAGTGGTTCCTGGGGCAGTCTGCAGTTGATCCAACAGTCAGAAGATGAAGCAGAGTATGCAGAGGAGTCCAGGCAGAGTCTTGCAAACCGAATCTGAGGAAACACTGTGATGAGAGACCCTAAATAGCCATGAGAGGGGGATTGGCTGCCTACCTAAGTATGCAACGATCAGGAGGAGTCTCTGATGTCCTGCTGGCACTGGCCACTCAGATGCTCCCAGAGGGTCCCCAAACCTTGGAATCCAAGATGGCTAATGCCAGGGACACTCTGGAGGAGCTCTGGGCACCCCCTGTGGTAGTGATGGACAGGGGAGTGGCCACTCCCCTTTCCTTTGTCCAGTTTCATGCCAGAGCAGGGACTGGGGGTCCATGAACTGTTGTAGACTGAATTATGCAGAGGCTCTGGGAGGATGCCCCTCCAATTCCTGTTCCCAATGGGAGAGGGTGTAACACCCCTCTCCTAAAGGAGATGAATTGTTCTGCCTTCCTGGGTTTGAGCTGCTCAATCCCCAAGAGGGCAGAAACCTGTATGTGAGGTGGCAGCAGGTGGGGCTCCAGTGGAAACCTCAGAGAGCTGGTTTGGCAGTACTGGGGGTCCATGGTGGAGCCCCCAGGGTGCATGGAATTGGCTCCCAAATACCAGATTTGGATAGGGGGTTTAATTTAATAATCTTAGCCAACTCACATGGCCATTTTTGGAGTTACCATTATGAAGCTACATATATGTACTGACATATATGTAAGGCACGCTTATAATGGTGTCCCCACACTCACAAAGGTAGGGGAATTGGCCCTGGACAATGTGGGGGCACCTTTGATAGTGCAAGGGTGCCCGCACACACAATAACTTTTCAGCTAGCCTTCAGTAACTGAAGGTTAGAAATAGATGACTTGTAAGTTACCTGGTGCAGTGAAAAATGGTTGTGAAATGGTGCATGCACTATTTCACTTAGGCTGCAATGGCAGTCCTGAAGGCGTGGTTGTATGAGCTCCTTAATATGGGTGGCAAAAGAAATGCTGCAACCCCTAAGGATCTCCTGAAACCCCAATGCCCTGGGTACCTAGGTACCATGTACTAGGCACTTCTAAGGGGACACCAGTGTGCCAATTAGAATTGGTATTTGGAGTCACTAATCTATAGTGACAAATTGGTACGCAGAGAGAGCATAAGCACTAGAGTTCTGGTTAGCAGAACTCTAGTGACACAGTTCAGCATACTGACAACACATATAGGCCACAAACTATGAGCACTAGGGTCCTGGCTAGCAGGATCCCAGTGAAACACTAAAAACACACTGACAAACAGCCATTTGCACCCATGCTTCACAGACAATGAGTTTCTGGTCATGGTGGATGAGATTGTCAGAGTAGAGCCAAAACTGATGGGAGTCCAGGTCCAGCAAATATCAGTGTCCAGGAAAACAAAGTGTCAAGTGGCAGAGGATCATCCAAAGGGTCAATTCAGCTGGCACCTATCCACACACAATGGAGGATATCAGGAAGACGTGGAACAACCTTAGGGGAAAGGTACATTCCATTAGCGTCCAGGCACCATATCACCCTCAACAAGACTGGCGGTGTGCCCCAACCTCCTCCCCTTGAGTTAACATCCTGGGAGGAGAAGGTTTTGGAAATCATGCATCCGGCGGGCTTCACTGGTATCAACGGAGGTCGAGACATTGGTAAGTCAACATCACCCCCGAGGCACCAACCACTCCTACCCAGCATGTCTACCTACCACTCGTTTATCCCACATCCATCACTGCTGCAACCCCACAATCACCCCACACCTCTCCCCTGCATGCCCATCACCCTTCTGACACTATCCCCACACACTCCCCCCCAATGCACGGATAATAATCACATTGTGAAGAACCACAACTCCCACAATGCATCACACCCACACAGCCAAAATTCACTGTAACCCTTCATAGTGGAACACCTACTTGGACAACCATGTAACAGCCCACACCTACTGGTTGCTACAACTGCCTCCCAACACATGGCAATGACAGCAATGCTAATCACCGTCCACAACCCAACATAGCACATAGAAACCATGGTACTATACCCATTACCCAATCAATGTCTATAGTGCTACATCTGTCATTGCCAATGATTAGGAAGCATAGAGAGCCATTGCATGCACTTTACCATGAAAATGGCAATTACACATCCACATTACACTCTCCCTCTTTCCATCCACAGGTAACCCTGACACTGCCACCCAACAGAGGATGCCGGGGAAAGACAGCCCTTCCAGAAATGAAGGCCCCCAGTGGATGTCTGGTTGGAGACAAGTTGCCTGGGCCATCTGGGGCGACTGGCCACTATACTCCCAGCAGCCCCACCCAGGACTCACTGGAATCCCCCTCCCAGGTGGCTCCAACACCTCAGCCAGCTCCTTATCGCAATCAGGAGTGTGCCACACAGTACAAGGGCCAGAGACAAAGGCACACATCCTACATAATAAAGGGCCTGGTGCTACTGGGAGTGGGCACACTGTGCCAGGGGCACAGGCACAGGGGTCTAGGGGCAGTGGGAGGGGATCAATGGACCAAGGGTTCGGGCAGCCACACCAAATGACGGCCCAGGAGGACCTCACCCAAATCCTGGGTGCATACCACCAAACTCAGAACACCATGGGCCAGATCCTCACCACTGCGAAGGAGGTCCAGAGGCCATGCAGCAGTGGCCACCATGGCAGGAGTGCAGAAGGAACTCACCATCATCCTGTGTGAGTCCATCTCCCACCAATAGGCTCCTTCCATTAGCCACAACCCATCTGAGCCCTCCATGTCAGCGGCAGCTAATGGAATGGAGGCCCTGCCACAGGACCCGCAGGACACCAGCCCTTACGCCTGTAGCTGACGATTCCCCTTGCAAGCGAGGACCTCCAACCAGACATTATGCAGTTACTGATGCCAAGACCAAGACCACCCCCAGGAAGTGATCCTCTCTTGAACATTCTCCCTTTTGTGTCACTGCAGCATCTTGTTGACCACACTGGACCTCGACTACCCACAGCTGGATAAAGTACTCCAATTATCTCACCCGTCATGACCTTACTCATCACCCCATGCACTTGTACCTCCCAAATAAACACCATTGAACACAATTAGTGCCACCGTCTTTATTGTCATGAGTATGACAGATACTGCCATCACATGTGCAACAGTTGTATTTGTGAGTGGCAGAGGGGGAACAATATGTAGCAAGGACAACAGTGAAGCAGGCAGTGGCTGGAGAGATAGGTCAAGGGAGGCAACAGGTGAGGCAGGGACCAGAGTGCAATGAAAGTAGCAATGAAAGTAGAACAAGACAGGGACATCAATGACTATAGCCGTCACATATGCCAAATCAACACAAATGCACTGTAACTAGAGGAAGCCAAGGCTGAGATGGCAAGTCAAGTCCAAACACATATGGTTATTACAAACCCACTTTCCCAAAACATACCACCCAAATGGTCCCTCCTTCACAGCAAACAGAGCCACCACAAGTTAGGCAGTGCAAACTGCCATGTACAGTGATCTAGGACCGCCTCCCAATGCTAAATCCCAGGAAAGGATGCAATACAGAGGAAACCACCTAGTGTAGCACACATAATGTACTGGATCTGGCAGTTCAGGGAACAGTGGCCCTGCACATAGATGTCACATGTGTAGCAACACAACAACTGGATGAGAATAGCACTGACCTGTGCAGAGAAAGAACCCAACGTATGGCCACATGTATCCCACCCCCCAACCCAACCAGAGTCAGAGCTTGAATATCCCTTGTTATTATACACAGCAGTTGGTAACATGCCACAAGGTAGACAGTGGAACAGGACACATACTATACATATGACACATTCCTGTTTCTCAGTGGAAGTATTGTTGTATCAGCTCTGCTCTGGAGGCAGCTGCACCCTCGATAATATTCCTCATCATCACTCCCCATGTCCCCTTCATCAGCCACTGGTACATCAGCCACCTCCTCTGCATCTAGAAATGGGATGTGATGTCTTAGGGCCAGATTGCGTAGCATGCAGTAAGCAACAATGATCTGGCACACTTTCTATGGTGTGTAGAGTAGGGCACCTCCGGAGATGTGCAGACACCTGAATCTGGCCTTCAGCAGGCCCAGGGTCCGCTCAACCACCCGTCTTGTCCTACCGTGGGCCTCATTGTGTTCTGCAGCTGTAGTCGGATTCCTCACGGGTTTTAGTAGCCAAGGAAGGTTGGGATAGCCTGTGTTACCTGTGTGCACAGAGGTAAGGCCCATGTCAAGACCAGGAGTGTGTAGTACAGGTTGTGAAACGTATTGAGACCAGAGGAGCACACATGTGTAGGGATACTTACCGATGAGCCAGGCCCGGTCCCTCTGTAGTGGGACGGTGCTGTTCCGAAGAATGTAGGAGTCGTGCACAGACCCAGGGAACCTGGCCATCACTTGTGTGATATATTGGTCAGCCAGACACACCACCTGCATATTGGTGAAATAGAAGTTCTTACAGTTTCTATACACTTGTTCACTACTCCTGGGTGCCGCCAGGGCAATGTGGGTGCCATCTATGGCACCCATCACATGAGGGACATGTGCTAAATCGTAGACGGCAGCTTCTACAGTGGCCACATCAGCACAATGTGGAAACCTGATGTAGCTGTGCATATGTTGTAGCAGGGCACATAGGACAACCCTCAGGACGTTGCTGATCATGGGCTGTGACATCCCTGCTGCCAAACCGACTGTCATCTGGAAGGACCCTGAGACAAGGAAGTAGAGGACTGGCAACACCTGTACTGTGGGAGGAATGGCTTTGGGATGACAAATGGCAGGCAATAGATCTGGCTCCAACTGGGTCACCAGCTCCATGATGGTATGACGGTTCAGACAATAGGTCTATATGATGTGTCGCTCTTCCAGGGTGGTAAGATCGACTAGGGGCCTGTACACTGAAGCATTCCTCATCCTCAACCTTCCACCATACCTGCAAATAGGAGGGAGTAGAAATCACGATGTGCAGCATTGACTGTGTGGACGTAGTTGAGCTGTGCACAGTTCACAAAATGTAACCCATGACGCACCTTAAATGCACCCTCAATACACATTGGACATGTAAATGGCATCCGCCTGTCCCGCATTCACTGGACAGATGGAAGTAAGCTCATCCCACCGGCAGAATACGTCATGGCGGTAGGTGATCTAAACCTTGTGCAACTCTTCATTGGTTAACATGGTTGCCTATGGGAGACAGGAGCCAATGGTGATTGCCGCCGGTGTTGACGTTTATGACTGCGGTGGCCGTGACTGCCATTTCATGTGCTCTTGCTCACTTGACTCCAGACAGTCGTGCAGCGAAGTTCTTCCCTCATGTGCTGCTGTGTCCTGACTCTGGTAGCCAAGATGCCACATCCTGCAGGAGATATGGCCCTAGCCTTCACCAGGAGGAGTTGAAGAAGCTCATGGAGGGGGTCCTACCCCTGTATGGACAGTTGTATGGGGCACCAGAGCAGTAGGTGAGGCCAATGTCACTCTCCTGTCTGTGGGTGGTGCGTATGGGGTTGGGGTCCTTGGGACGAGGCTAGGTGAGTTTGGACACGGATGGAGAGTCTGAGCCTACGTGGATTGATGACATGTGAGTGTGGTCATGAGATGTTTGTTTTCCACTTCTGTTCCTGTTATCCCATTCTACGTGACTTGTCCCTTCTGTCTGTGTCACCCATGCAGGTCAGCACCCATCAGAAGAAGAGGACTTGGTGTGCCATCGCCAAGCAAGTGTGGACCATCTGGGTCCATATCCCAGTGGAGCACCCACTGCAGAAAGAAGTGAGAGGACCTGAGACTCTGGGCCTGGGAGAACGTGGAACCCCAGCTGGGGACATCCTCTGAATGTGGGAGGGGTGCCAGTCGTACCCTGACTCCCCTGATGTCCCGCATTTTGGCGTGACCTACCCTGAGGTAGATGGGCTCTTGAGGGCAGCACAGCAGCCACGATGGGGTGAGAATACACACTCACAATATGTGTTGCCATAGTGGATCTGGGTGTGCACTATTGGGAAGCTGAAGCATGGGTACACCTCGGATTCTTGTACACCATGAGTATTAGACATCCAGGCAGGATTGATAGCATAGATGTGTGGCCATTCAGTCAGTGAATGGAGGGGCAGTCAGTTCCAAAGTGGTATCTGTGTTGTCAGCTACTCCCAAAATGTACAAGGCAGCGCAAGCCAACTGGATCACAGCATCTGTGGTGCCAGGTCTTTGTAGTCAGTTGATGCCAACTACTGTGCCAGGGGTGAATGTTGGGTCCTCAATCTGCTGCCAGGCACTGTATGTATAGTGAGGTAAGGTGGGCCAAGATGTCACTGTGCAATTTGACTATGGCCTAGTTGGCATGCCAACTAGCCCTGCTGGATTCTGTTGGTTCTTTAGTCCAGGAACAGTGTTTCTCTATGGGCATGTGAAGAGGGCAGGTCATGGGAAGGTGTGGCTGGTATGGCTCTCATCATGTAAACAATTACATCTGTATCAGTTTCAGCGGTGCACATGTGCATTGCTATGTTGTCCCCCATGGTATTCCATTGTAATAGCATGTGTTGGTGAGGCACCATTCAGGGGCAAGCAGAAAGAGCCCCCCTCCAAACCCAGCCCAAAACACCTCCTTCAGCCCAAATCACCCCCCACCACTCACCCCTGAGGTGCCTGCATGCCCCATTGATGCCCCTGCCCTGTAGAGACCAGCACATTGCAGTCAGGAGTCAAGTTGGGATGTGGTACTGTGCCCCGTGTGCTCAGGCATTGCAGAACTTTGGGAATGGTCCTTGAGCCCCTTTGTACATAGTTTTAATGCGATTTTAACTTTTATAATATATCTGCACCACTGCACTGTTGCTGTTGATGGTAACAACCTCATCGTGGCTTTCATTGAACGAGCATGTGTGGTGAATGTGCGATTTTGCATGTTTGTGTGTGAGTATTCTAATGTCCTTCCCTCCAGTGTGTGCTAGGCTGGTATGCTTACGGTTGGTGTCTTGGTCAGCATTGCTGGTACTGGAAGTCAATAGCCAACAGGAGTATTGGGAAGACTTGTAATTTGCATGCAATGGCACCTGCAGACGTGCCTGTGTTCCTGAAGGTGAGTCTTCCCTTTTATTTGTTTGTTTCCACCATGTTTTTTGTGGTGGTGAGACTGCCCAGGAAATCCGGGCGGTGTGCAGCCTCGTAATAGGGTTGTGGGGAACTGCCTGACCACTGGCCTAGAGATGCCTGCACCAGCTGCTGCGGTCCATCCACACTGGTGGTTCAGACGGAAACCTGGCTGTATTCTGCAGTTGCCTTCCTCCTACTCGTAATATAGTGGTCTTCACCGCCCGGCCCACGACAGTGCAACCACTATCTCCACTGTGGCGGTCCACAGACAGCCATATTTGTAATGAGGGCCTCAGTCCAAGACTTTTTGCCTAAAAGTTGTTTTGTTCTACAAATCTACCGAGTTTTTCTAAAGGCTTTCACATTCTTGATTTATTAACTCTTTATGGGTTTCTATAGTTTATTGATTTGTCTTCTATAAAACCATCCTGTATATTAGAATAGGATAGGCAATTGTATGGAACACCTTTTATGCATTGTTCAGTTAACTTTGATATATGGTTTTTGGATTCTGTCAATAAAAATGAGAAAATAGAAAAGAAACTGAAAATAAAATACTTAAACCTCTGCAAAACTCTCATTATTGACTCCTAATAGAAATGTCTTTATAAAAATGCAAATTTATGAATGTTTTGATTGCAACCTCTATTTGTCTTAGTAAGCACCTCAAAGGTCCATCACCTGGGGTCAAGCAACAGCGCAGAAATATTATTATTTAGGAGGTGACTTCCGCACTCTAGCAAAGTTGATAGCAGAGGACAATTAGGTAATGGCATAAAAGAGGTTACAAGAATGAAAAAATGCCCAAACTAGATAACTGTCAAATTGCCCAAAGCTTTCATTTGAAGATTGATGGAGTGCAGTTCATGTAGTAGATGCCAGTAGTAGCAGTTGCAGAGTGGTGAAATTCCATATTCCGTGAGAGTATCAATGGGGTTATGTGTAGAAAATTTGTGACAATAAATTGCAATTTACACTTTTTTGAAAATTATCGGTTTTTGATGTTTTGTGTTTTTGATGCATAAGCACTTTTGTCGAAGAAGATAAAGAGATTATTGTACTAAGAAGTAGTTTAAGATCCCAGGATAGGTTGATTTATGGTATTCTTGTCTGTCAAGGAGTTGAAGAGCAGTTTGTGAGATGTCGACTGCACAACTGAATTAGGGATAGTAACAAAATGTTTCTTACCACCATCCTGAGAAAGCTCTTAAAATCAAGTTAAAAAATGTGTTTAGCACAAGCAAACATGATTGTAAACATTCTTTCTGCTGCTGTCAAATAATAAATATACTTATCCTACAAAAGATGTGTGATTCAAAAATACTGTGGCAGAAATGAATTTAACAGTAAACATTCATCGAGCTGACACGCAAACAGTATAATTAAGCATTTAGGGCTAGATGTATCAAGCGTTTTTGCATTCGCAAACGGTGCGAATGGCCGTTTGCGAATGCAAAAATGCCTTTCAGTATGTATGAAAGGCTTTCGATGTGCAACTTTAAGGAATCGCTAAAATAGCGATTCCTTAAAATTGCAAGCCCATTTAGAGAATCGCAAATTGCGATTCTCCAAATAAGAAATCACAAATAAAGAATCCTTATTTGCGATTTCTAAACCACATGTATCAAGCTTTTCCTTAATGTAAATTGGGCATTAAGGAATCGCTATTACCACCAAGTTGGACTTGGTGGTAAGCATGTGCAAATTTTTTAAATGCAGGAAAAATGCATTTTTAAAATTGACATGTAACGCACACATGCCCCTTTGGCATGTGTGCGCCTTACAAGTCCTTAAAGAAATTCTTGGGGTGCAGCAGAGGGGGCCTTAGGCCCCCAGCACCCTGGGTTTTGCATTTCCCAAATTTGCGAATTACAGTTAGGAATTCGCAAATTAGGAATTGCAAAAAATTCACAAATATGGGCCTACAGGCCCATAGGTGCTAATGGGGCTGGTATCGCAATTTGCGATTCGGTAATAGCATTTGCGATTTTTAAGAAAACGCTATTACTGAATCGCAAAATGGTTTGTTGATACATCTAGCCCATAGAGTTTTGGCCACTGCAGGTTTCAAGGTGCAAATATCAAAGTGCAAAGTGCTCATGATAATGTAAACCCTCTTTCCGTTACCTCCAGAAACTTCACAACCTTGCAAATCAGTTGTACTGACTTGTGCGATAAACATAACATAAGGGCTTGTCGACATATTCTTACACATGCTTTTATAAACAGTGCTTTTAGAAAAATGCAGCAAGCATTAAGCGAGTTGGGACAGATCCAAATCATGTGCATTAAGGTTTTCTGAGTGTACCTGCACAGCCTACAACAATTAGATGCCCATTGTTTTGAACATTCTGGAGTGCCATCTTTTGTTGGATTCCTGCCAAAGCACAATTTCACAAATTCATCCCTCAAATGGAACGGAATGTAAGTAGTCAAGCAGGACTGGAGCTCTAGTTCATCATGAGAATGTGTCATAGTCCAAGCATATTTCTAACCTGCTATTGTAACTTTATCCACTAGGAAAGACAGTACTTTTGTACTTCGATTTAAAAACTGTTTAAAACAGATTCTGTTCATTTCAGGAAAACCAAGCTACAGTGTATAACTCTGACAACACTTTGTCAAATGGGATCTCCAGGCGCCATCATAGATGGAGGTATTAATTTCCTGCAAGCACATATACACTAGAGAACCTGGATCGACTAGGGATAAGGAATGCATAGCTTTAAGAAAGGTCAACTGTCTTACAAAAGCTTGTTTTTGAAGCCCAAATTCCAATCATATTTCTGCTCGGCCAATGTCTTTTGAAATCCTAAAAATGGACTTACGTGCCTTATTAAAAAAAGGTCAAGTAACTTAGCATCTTTCCTTTGAAAATAACTGCGCCATAAGCAAGAACAGGGGTCAACTTGGCTCTCGTAATTTTAAGCAAATGATCATATGACTGGAACCGCAATTTATGACATAATAAGCTAAACACATAAATTGAGGAGGCTACCTCAGCTCTTAATGTATTAAATTGGCTTTTGAAGAGAGAGGATTATCATCAGATAAGATTCCCAAGTATTTATCATTTCGTACTACTTCAGCAGACCCTCCCCTTGCATCCTAGGCACAGAATTTAGGGGGTCATTCTGACCCTGGCGGTCGGTGATAAAGCGGCGGCCAACCCGCCAACAGGCTGGCGGTCCAAAAAATGGAATTCTGACCCTGGCGGGAACCGCCAACAGAGCCCGCCACTTTAACACTCCGACCGCCACGGCGGGTCACACAAGCCAACAGGCAGGCGGCAGACAATGTACCGCCCACCCTATCACAACTCACCAATCCGCCACCTTTTCCGGGGCGGGAGCCCCGCCGATAAAAACACGGCGGAAACAGACTATGAACGGGAAAACGCTCACCTCTATACACTCCACGAGGACGGAGGACAGCATGGAGCCCGAATTGAACATCCTACCTGCTCTCGTCTACCTGCTCATCTACCACGAGTACGAACTCCGGCGCAGACAACAACGGTGAGTACCGCACCTACGACACAGGAGAGGGGGGGAGGAGGAAGGGTTACGGGCACACACATACGCATTACACCCACCCCCCAACTATCTACACACCAATGCAGAGCACCAAGTCAAAGTGACCCCACCCAAACCCCCCCGGAATAACGAAAAGATATGATTAAAGTGAGAAACAACATTTATGTAAAAAATAGGTTCATTGAAGACATGTTAAAATAGGAAAATGATGCAAAAAATTCCAAAAGTAAACATTGCCTAACCGAGAAATAGAGGCAGAAAGTCCCGCACAGTCACAGAAATTGCAAATGTCCGTGGGCCAAAGTGTATCAACACATGGGCAAAGCCCACACAGGAGACCTGAGTCCGTTGGAGAGAACACTGCAGGGGCATCAGATGACAAAACTACAGGCACCTCAGGGGGAAGGGAAGGGGGGGCACCACAGCCACATGAGTCCACAACGCCAGATCCAAGAAGGGGCCACCATGCCCACTGTTCAATCCTGGGGAGTGCAAAGCCACAGTCTCACAAGTCTCTACAGTGGGTGGTTTGCCCACTGTCATATCCTGGGGAGTGCAAAGCCACAGTCTCACAAGTCTCTACAGTGGGTGGCTTGCCCACTGTCATATCCTGGGGAGTGCAAAGCCACAGTCTCTCAAGTCTCTACAGTGGGTGGGTTGCCCACTGTCATATCCTGGGGAGTGCAAAGCCACAGTCTCTCAAATCTCTACAGTGGGTGGCTTGCCCACTATCATATCCAGGGGAGTGCAAAGTCACAGTCCATCAAGTGGATAACAGTCTCCACAGGCAATGGAGGAGGCAGGGTGGCCCGAGTGCAGCATCAACATTAGCACGACACAGAACCGGCACTGTCATTGGGCCAGCGGTGCTTGAGACGGCGGGGCCCAGCGGAGCGGTGCTTGACAGGAAGGGCCCAGCGGAGCGGTGCTTGACAGGAAGGGCCCAGCGGAGCGGTGCTTGAGACGGCGGGGCCCAGCGGAGCGGTGCTTGACAGGAAGGGCCCAGCGGAGCGGTGCTTGAGACGGCGGGGCCCAGCGGAGCGGTGCTTGACAGGAAGGGCCCAGCGGAGCTGTGCTTGACAGGAAGGGCCCAGCGGAGCGGTGCTTGACAGGAAGGGCCCAGCGGAGCGTTGCTTGAGACGGCGGGGCCCAGCGGAGCGGTGCTTGAGACGGCGGGGCCCAGCGGAGCGGTGCTTGACAGGAAGGGCCCAGCGGAGCGGTGCTTGAGACGTCGGGGCCCAGCGGAGCGGTGCTTGACAGGAAGGGCCCGGCGGAGCGGTGCTTGACAGGAAGGGCCCAGCAGAGCGGTGCTTGAGACGGCGGGGCCCAGCAGAGCGGTGCTTGACAGGAAGGGCCCAGCGGAGCGGTGCTTGAGACGGCGGGGCCCAGCGGAGCGGTGCTTGAGATGGCGGGGCCCAGCGGAGCGGGCCTGTCTTGGCGGGGCCCTCTTCAGCGGTGCCTTTCTGGACGGCGGGGCCCTCTTCAGCGGTGCCTTTCTGGACGGCGGGGCCCTCTTCAGCGGTGCATTTCTGGACGGCGGGGCCCTCTTCAGCAGTGCCTTTCTGGACGGCGGGGCCCTCTTCAGCGGTGCTTGTCCTGTAATTCCAGGGAGTCAGACCTGGGCAGGACTCCCTGCTCAGTCGCCCTCCGACCGTGCAGTTGCTGGACCCTTCGGTGACGGTGTCCTGGGCCCTTGGGTGTCCTCCCTCACACCCGGGATGGGGCTTGTGGGGCCCTCCTGGTCCGCGCTCCTGCTGCCTGACTTCTCCGCCCTGCTGCCCTTGCCCTCATTCGCTGTGGCTCTCTGGGCCTTGCCTCCCCTGGATGTTGTGGCAGGTGAAGTGGCCGAACTTTGGTCCTTGGGGGCAGCCGTGGCACTCCTCTCGCGGCGGCCCCTCACTTTCCGGGTCCTCTTTCCGGGGGGGGCTGGCTGTCCCCGTGCTGCTGACCGATGTCTCACTGCTGGCAAAGGGGGGACTCCAAAATCCATGGACTACGCTGACACGTGAACCCGGGCTGGTGGTGGCTGAGGTGCTCTTGGGACTCTTAGCAGATGGAGGGGGTGGGTCAGGTGAGGGAAAGAGGTCAAGATTGGAGAGGTAAAACTTTTTAGGACCAAGGTAAACTGTAGGTGCAGTGGTTATGGGAGTGGAGGAAGAGGAGGTGGTTGTAGGAGAGTCAGGTGTGCTGTCCTTGGGTGAAGGTGCATGGGCTGCAAGCTGTCGTGAGGTGGTTGGCTGTTGGGTGGGTGGCTGCCTGCGTTTGTGTGTCTTGGAAGAGGGGGTGACAGACACAGTGGGAGAGGACACAGGGGACGTGTAAATGGCAGTGGGGGTGGTGACTGCACGTGTGCGGACTGTACTGGAGGGTGTGCTGGTGATGGAAGTACTGGCTGTTGGTGGTGTGCATGCAGGTGTGAGTGTAGACGTCACAGGGAGGGAGGAGGGAGACGAGGAGGTGGGGGACACAGAGGTGGTAGTGGCTGTTGGCATGTCTGCATCTGGGTGTTGCTTGGGTGAATGTTTGTGTGATCTGTGGTGCTTATGTCTGGATGAGCTGCCCTTGGGTGTTGAGGTGTGTGCAGGCTGGTCTGATGGTGTGGATGGGATAGGCAGAGGAACAGGAGACAGAGACAGGGTGGAGGCAGTTAGAAGAGGGAGGCTGGAAACAGGGACAATGGCTGCCGTCAGTGCTGAGGCCAGAGAATTGAACGATCGTTGATGGGCAGACTGACCCGAATGAATGCCCTCCAGGTATGCATTGCTACGATGCACCTCCCTCTCTACCCCCTGGATGGCATTCAAAAGGGTAGTCTGCCCAACAATGATGGTCCTCAGGAGGTCAATGACCTCCTCACTGAGGGCAGCAGGGGTAACAGGGGCAGGGGCTGAGGTGCCTGGGGCGAAGGAGATGCCCGCCTTCTTGGGCGAGCGGGCACGGAGCGTAGGCTGAGGGGCTGCTGGGAGGGCGGAGCTGGTGCGCTGGGTGGCGGCTGTACCTGTAGCGGCGGGGGCACGGATGTTGCCACCACCGCTAGGGAGCTCCCATCCGAGGACGTGTCGGTGTCGCTGGTTTCACCACGGGTCCCCGTTGTGAAGCTCCCCTCGCCCTCCGTATCACTGGTGGCCTCAGTGTCTGTGCCATGGCCCACCGGGGCCTTGTGAGTCGCAGCTCCCTCGTGCTCCGGTGCCAATTCTCCTCCGCCTGATGATGCTGATGCACACATGCACAAGAAGATAAAGTAAAAGGGTGGGGGGAGACATAAAAAAAGGTTGAGTACATGCATTGTCAACACCGTTGGCGGAGAGGACAGACACAGGAGCCTCATGCACTAAGCCGCGCAATCGGGGTACACTACTGAGTACTTGTGACTGGGCCAACAGGTCTAGGGACAACAAACGCGCACATGGGTGATGCAGGACCATGGATAGCTGTACCTGTCACCGTACAGAGGTGGGGGGCGGGGGCACAGGGACATGGCTAAAGGAGAGGAATACAATACAGAAAGCGCCCTGGCCTAATGTCACCCACAGCCCTCCTCCCCCACCCAGGCACCTCCACTGCGCGTAAAGATAGCTGAAAGTGCTGGTACTCACCCCCTTGTGTCTGCTGTGATGTCGTCACGCGCCCATCCAAATCGGGGTAGGCCACCGCCAGGATCCGGGACATCAGGGGGGTCAGGGTACGACTGGCACCCCTCCTAGGTTGGGAGGCCATCCCCAGCAGTGACTCGGCGGTCTTCCTGGTCCCGCGGCGGATGTCCTCCCACCTCTTGTGGCAGTGGGTGCCCCGTCTGTTGTGGACCCCCAGGGTCCGGACTTCCTTGGCGATGGCACGCCAAATGTCGATCTTCTGATGGGCGCTGACCTATTTGACATGTACAGGGTGGAAATTGGAATATCATCAATTTTCCGCATGATAGATACGATTGGCCCCCCCTCCCCAACCTTGACATGTGGCACATGCTCTCATCTGTCGTGCCTTGCACTCGTCATTGTCCCCCCACCCCACCATCTTACATCCACCATACACAACCCAGGCATAGCCCATTCAACGTGCACACAGTGTACTTACCTGTTGGTCTGGAGGACCATAGAGTAGCGCATACTGGGGCAGGACCCCATCCACAAGTTTCTCCAACTCTTCTGTAGTGAAGGCAGGGGCCCTTTCCCCAGTCGCAGCAGCCATTGTATCTCCCAGACCGAGGTCACAGCAGCACTTGCAGTATAGGTCCTCTCCTGTGGATGATCAGGTCTCGAGTGACTAACCAGATAGAAAATGGCGGTCACGCCCGCGGCGGCGCGTACCGCCGTGGTGCGTTCCGCGATGGCCGGCGCAGCTAGTCATTGGCTCGTGAAACCCATAGGGTTCGATGTTAACCAATGCGGCTTTGCGCCGCGGTCTTCGACCGCCTACCGCCACGGTGTGTCACGCCAGCGCATTGACCTCACATCCCACTGTCACACTTCTCAGGTCAGGCAGCCGTCATTACAAGGGACCACAGGGCCTAATTACTACTGCGTCACACAGGCCTAGGCCTTGCATTGCCACTCATACAAGCCATTCAATGCATTGAGAATCGTGTACTGTGCAAGCTGTAGTTACGTACCTGTGGGTTGCTTGACTCTGTGCTCCATGTTGTCCTTCCTAGGCACCGTCCGCTGGGACTTGCGAGGAGAAGGATGAATCCTCCAGTTTACCGACCGCTGGTGGACCTGTCGACAATGGAGGAATGTCATATAATACTTCGCTACCGACTTGACCGAGCCACTATACATGAACTGTGTGCCGAGCTGGAGCCAGCACTGATGTCCCCCATCCGCCAATCCACAGGAATTCCCCCTCTGGTGCAGGTTCTGTCAGTCCTCCATTTTTTGGCAAGTGGGTCTTTTCAGACAACAGTGGCCATGTCATCAGGGATGTCTCAGCCTATGTTTTCTAAGATTTTGTCCAGAGTGTTGTCTGCCCTGACGAAATACATGCGGAGCTACATTATTTTCCCTGAGGAGGGTGATTTGGCCACTGTGAAGGCTGACTTCTATGCCCTTGGACATATCCCCAACATCATTGGTGCCATTGATGGGACACATGTGGCCTTAGTACCCCCAAAAGACGATGAGCAGGTGTACAGAAACAGGAAAAGTTACCATTCGATGAATGTCCAGGTGGTCTGTTTGGCTGACCAGTACATCTCCCATGTAAATGCCATGTTCCCTGGGTCAGTGCATGATGCGTATGTTATGCGAAATAGCAGCATCCCTTATGTTATGGAACAGCTACAGAGACACCGTATGTGGCTAATAGGTGACTCTGGTTACCCCAACCTGCCTTGGCTACTGACCCCAGTGAGGAATCCCCAGATCAGGGCAGAGGAACGCTACAATGAGGCCCATGGGCGATCTAGGAGGATCATAGAAAGGACCTTCGGCCTCCTGAAGGCCAGGATTAGGTGCCTGCATATGACAGGGGGATCCCTAATGTACTCACCCAAGAAGGTGTGCCAGATCATCGTGGCCTGCTGTATGCTTCATAACTTGGCATTGCGACGACAGGTGCCTTTTCTGCAGGAGGATGGTCCAGATGGTGGTGTTGTAGCAGCTGTGGAGCCTGTGGAGAGTGAAGAGGAGGAAGACGACGAGGACGACACGGAAACAGGGACACGGTCATACAACAGTACTTTCAGTAGCACCCAGGTAAGAATCCCCCACGGCATTTTACATTTACTTCTGGCCTCCTGCATCTCTACTTTCTGTGTTTCCCCCCAGTTCCTTTCAACTGAATTGTGACTTTCCCTTGGCTTTTCAGAGCTGTATGACCCACAGCGTGACTTCTGGTTTGTTCGGCCATGGAGTAAAGCACATTGACATTGGTATGTTGTCATCACAATGTAACAGAACATTTTTGAACCGTTATGTGTAATACATTTGTTAAGAATACAAGCAGACTCCTGAGTGTTTTAAGTGCAATTAGTGATTTATTTAAAGTGCTACATATAGGTCCATGATAGTAAAACGGTGATGGGTGGGGGTGGAGCGATGTCCATGGCAGAGTCCAGTTCTCGGTCGCACAGGTGCATTGTCCATATGCCTGTGGAAGGATGGAGCAGGGGCAGTTCAAGGTTGGACAGGGTGACGATGTGGGACAGTGGAATGACATCCGGGGGGATCTTAGGCTTGCGGGGGTCTTGGCATCCTACTCTGTCTTCCTTTGTGATCTCAGGCTCCTCTTGCGGGGTGGTTGATCTTCAGCAGGAGGTGGGGTTCTGGTGGCCCGTCGTTGTGTGGGGGCCTCCTGTCCACTAGCGCCGGCGGAGGTGGTAGGCTGTTCCTGGTCCGGGCTGGTGACAGGGGCCCTTTGGGGTGCCACATGGTCCCGCAATGTGGTGACTATTAGGTTCAGGGCCTGGATGATGTTCCTGAGCTCCTCTCTGTAGCCCATGTACCGTTCCTCCTGCTGTGCCTGGATCTCCTGGAACCTGGCCATTACCGTCGCCATCGTCTCCTGGGAGCGGTGGTATGCTCCCATGATGGTGGTGAGGGCCTCTTGGAGAGTCGGATCCCTGGGCCTGTCCTCCCCCCCCTGTCGCACTGCAGCCCTCCCAGTTGCCCTGTTTCCCCGGGCCTCTGTCCCCTGGACGGTGTGCCCACTACCACTGCCCCCAGGTCCCTGTTGTTGTTGGGGTGTTGGGTCAGCCTGGGTGCCCTGTAGTGGCGGACACACCGCTGATTGACCTGTCCTGGAGACAGAGGCATGGGCCCGCTGGGTGGGAGCTGTGCTGATATTCCCAGAGGGGGTTAGGTCTGCTGTGGCCTGTGTCTGTGTGTGGGGAACCGACTGTCCAGAGGTCCCCGATGGTCCGGGCTGGTCATCAGGTTCCAGGTCGACAGAGCTGCTGTCCTCACTGCGGGCCTGTTCTGGGGGTGGGATGGACATATCTGGACCCTCCTGGCCGGTGTGTTGGCGTTCGGGCCCTGCAGGGGTGAAAGAGTATGGTTATTGCTTCTGTGTGTTCCATGGTGTGCGATTTGTGGGTGCCCTTGTCCCCCAGTGCTGGCATTCCCTTGTGGCAGGAGTTGTGAGGGTGGTTTGTGGGGGGGATGGGTATGTGCAGTGGTCATGCATAGGTGATGGGTGTCCATGGTTTGTGTTGGCATTCAGGGTTTGGTTTTGGGTTGGGTGGGTTGTGCTGGTGAGACATTGGCAGGGAGGATGTGTGCTGGGGGGTTGGGGGTGGGGGTGGGGGTGTGGGTTGGCATGCTGGTGGTTGGGGGGGGGAGTAGTTGAGACTAGACTTACCAGAGTCCATTCCTCCGCCTATTCCAGCGAGGCCCGCAGGATGCAGGATGTTGAGGACCTCTTGCTCCCATGCTGTGAATTCGGGAGGGGTGGGTGGTGGTCTGCCGCCAGTCCTCTGCACAGCGATGTTGTGTCTGGAGACCATCGACCGTACCTTCCCCCGTAGGTCGTTCCAGAGCTTTCTGATGTCTTCCCGGTTTCTGGGATGCTGTCCCACAGCGTTGACCCTGTCGACGATCCTCTGCCATAGCTCCGCCTTCCTGGCTATTGTGGTGTGTTGCACCTGTGTGCCGAAGAGCTGGGGCTCTACCGTTATGATTTCCTCCACCATGACCCGGAGTTCTTGGTCCGAAAACCTAGGGTGTCTTTGGGGTGCCATGGGGTGGTGTGGATGAGGTGTGGGGTGGTGTTTGTGATGATGTGAGTGGTGGTGTGTGGTGATGTGTGCGTAGATGTGGTGTGGTTGATGATGTTGGGTTCCTGTGTGTGTTGGGGTTTTCGATTGCTGTGCTCGCTCGATCTCTCTCTCCGATTTCCAACTAGTGGGGGTTTGTGGGTGATGTGGGTGTGTGTTTTATAGTTGCTTGGATGTGTGGGGGTGGTGTTTGTATGTGTATCAGGTGTGTGTATTTCAAATTGTCCAATGTGGCTGTGTTTTGGAGCTGGGTGTGTATTTTGACCGCGGCGGTGTGTACCGCCAATGGAATACCGCGGTTGAATGACCGCCGCGTGGATTCGTGGGTCGTAATGGCATGGGCGTGTTTGTGTTGGCGTGGCTGTGGAGGTTTGGTCATCTCCAGTTTATCGCTGCCCGCTGATGAGGCGGCCTTCCGTGGATGTCGGGTTTTTGGCGGCTTGGCAGTTGTGGATCAGAATGACCGTGGCGGTTTACCGCGGCCGCGGCGGTAGAATGGCGGTCTTCTGACCGGCTGTAAGAGCCTTTTACCGCCGTGGTCAGAATGACCCCCTTAGTGTTCTTCAGGCCTATTATCATTATCTTGGTTTTGTCAATTTTCAATTCCAGACAATTACGTAAAGTATATTCCTCAATTGACTCGATTAGTCGTTGAAGACCTATAGTGGTCTGACTATGAAGAATTGTGTCATCCGCATATTGCAGATATTTTAAGTGGCATTTTGCAAATTACGGAGGGTTGGCATTAATAATATCCAAGATCTGACATAAGTAGATTGAATAAACAAGGTGCAAGCACACATCCTTGCTTTAGACCATTTACAAGTTTTGATTCAATAGGTAAGATTGAAACAGTCCCCCACCTTTACCTGGACCCCAGTAATTGTATATAGGAGTGTAATTGGATCTAGTCGTAGTAAAGGAGTGTGAACTGCTGCAGGGAATGATTTGTTACATCATATTGTACTGCACTGGCATTGGTTGGTTATTGATGCTGTGTGGGAAGCCGGCAGCAATTGGTTGATGGGTCACTGAGCTGCGATTGAAAGAGGTGTTTTTTTCTAAATTTGACATACCCAGAACAGAAACAAAACACTGACAAATTTGTATTCTGTTATTTGACAATTTGTTGAATTAAATCATAAATCAAGAATGTTTTCCAATCTACTAGAAATGTTACTAGAGGTGATATAACTATTGCTGTTCAAGAGGGTGAAGACACATCTCCAGAGGGTATGCCTGCATATTATATGATGATTGAGGAAGGGTTACATACATGTGCATGGATTTGTAAATGGTGGAAGATCACTGTAAAAGAGAGTCCATTGAGCTTTCCAAGAGAAAGGTTATTTAATTTGAAAATGTTTGACAGATTGCAGAAAATCTTTTGTGAAATGAAGCCAACTCAGACCCACACAATTTTAAGCTTTAGGTGCTTGGGAGAAAATGGCAAGAGAAAGGGATAGATGCAAATTCCAAATGGGAACTAAACATTATGCACAGGCAATTTAAGATGAACATAAACAAAGTTGGAGAAAACACATAATAGAAAAAACTAAATTATATCCTGATATTATAAAAGAGACAAGTGGAGAGACAAAGAAAAATGAAATGTTAAAATGGAAAAAGATTACAGAAATAAATACTGAATTAAATTAAAAACAGATTCTACAACAGATTCAGGAGATTACATTTTGGAACAACTATTAGGCAGATGTCCTACTCCATATGTGTGATATGAAACAAGTGCAGGCACAAATAATAACAATAATGTTAATATAACAGTAGCTATAGCTCCTGTTGACCCAAATGCATCACAGATTACTGAATAATTGCAAGCAATATAACCTGTTGTTGCTCAACCGGTGCTGACACAAACAATGATAACACAAACTCTTATGACTCAGCCAATTGTGGCACAGCCTGTTTTCACACAGCCTGTTGCTAGGAAGTAATTCCTGAAAATAAACAGACACAAGTAAGATCTACTCCAACAGTGACACCTACATGTGGTGGTTCTCGTACAACAACTACTAACACTAATTGCCAGACAGTATCAACCCTGATTGTTTGTGCCCAAAATACATTAACTCAAGAAGCTGCAGGGGAAGCACCAGTGCATGGATTTGTTCCAACGTCACAAAACTCTAAGATTGTTGTTTTGACACCTCCACAAACTATTCAAACATTAGGGGAAGGAAGACACTTTGGGGGTTATTACAACTTTGGAGGAGGTGTTAATCCGTCCCAAATGTGACGGTAAAGTGACGGATATACCATCAGCCGTATTACGAGTTCCATAGGATATAATGGACTCGTAATACGGCTGGTGGTATATCCGTCACTTTACCGTCACTTTTGGGACGGATTAACACCTCCTCCAAAGTTGTAATAACCCCCTTTGTCTTCATAGCATAGACAGCACCAGATAAAATGAATTTGTGAGAAGATAGGATTTTTTCCCAATGGTTTGAAGAAGCTGCCTGAAATTGTTTAAAGGTTGAAAATGCCGGAAAAAAAAGCACTAGCGCAAGCCCAAATGGCAGTACCAGCTCAAACCTGAGTACAGGGGCAGAAGCAGAAAGGCCAATAAATGTCCCACAATTAAAAAGGGATGCCTAGATCTTGAACACATAAGTAATTATCATGAAAAATAATTAATTTATTTGAGATTATTAGAAGAGCAGCAACAGTGCATGAAAAATTGAAAGATTTGATACGATGTTGATGACATTATATTTATTTGCCAAATCGGAAAAGAAGCATACCATTACAGAAAAGTCTTAGGGCAAATCTGGATGGCAAGTCAATTGAGACATGGGCTCTTCAGAAATGCATTTGCATTTTATTGAATATGTGAAATAAATCAGCCAGTAGAATGAATTTGATAAATTAGAAAACAAATGGGCAAGAAAACATGATAAAAAGAAAGTATCAGGTGCTATGGAAATTAAACTAAAAACACCATCAGATCCCTCAGATGATGAGGGAACTACAGTTTACCTGATAAGAGAAATTCCAGGGTGGGGGAAAGTGCATGTGCCTTGGAGTAGAGGAGACTTTGCATCATTTACAAACAATTTTCCAAAGTTGAGGGAAGTCCTATGCAATGGTACACACAAGTTGCGAGGTTTGTTAAGATTTCCAAAGTATTATGGACTGATTTGAATATGGTCTTTGATATTGTTGCACAGAGTAATCTATGGGTAGAATGCAAGATTGCTGTTCAGTGGCCAAATGCAGAGCTGACAAGAGATCTTCACATTAATGCACCCTCACCTCTGCTAATGACTAAGTATAATGAGACACATACATTCTTGAAGAGAAGACTACCTCCTAAGTATTTAGATTATCTGGGACTAATTGAGTTCAGCAAGAAGTGAAGGAGTTGATGAGACTGCAAAAGTATTTCAGCAGCATACAGGTCAAACACATCATGAACCAGATATGGGGTTTTTCATTTTACAGTTTGTGCTTGGTCTAAAACCTGAGATTAGTCAGCATGTACAGATTAATGTGATTGTTTTTGGCAGTCAAAATCTTTAGATTAAATCCTGAAAATATTGCAGTGATGAGCAGAAGATGAAGCAGAGAGAATTTAAAGAAAAGTTTATACTGGCCCAAGCAAAATTACCATAGAGAGCTTTTCAGAATCATTTGTTTGTGGAAAATGGTGTTGCTGTAAAAGGTGTTGCTATTTCAGGTGGTACTTAAGGAGTTGGATTTCAAACAGGAATTCAAAGTGGTCAAGGAGGAATGGTTTTCTCGCAGAGCAGAGGTCTTGGAGCTCTGGCTGATCCAATTACATGTGTGGATGTGGCAATGTTAAAAAAAATTAGTGCTTGTCATTTTTGTAACAGAGTCGGCCATTGGAAGCATAAGTGTAAACTCAATCCAGATAGAATGAATAATAATCAATTGCAGGAAGTAAGCCAAACAGATACAAAATGTTCCCACAAAACAGGTAAAATTAACAATGCAGAATCAGGTTAAAATGCACCCAGTTCCACAAGACCATGTGGTTCAAAAGAAATTGAGTAATACAAGATTGAATCAAAATTAATTGCCCTGTGTAAATTGAAATGTGGTGCAGATGCAAAATCAAAATGCAGTTCAGCAATTTCCTATGTATAATCATGAGGATTCAGGTTCAGGCAGGTCACAATGATGGTGCATTAGATGGGAGGTAGATTGTGTGCTAGGTGCAGTCTTAGAGGTGGACCAGAAAGGACCATTTGTAGATGGTGAAGTTAATGGCCACCAAGTATAATTTCTTATTGACAGAGGAGCTCCCAGTTCCACTGTGACAACGGTGGAAGTCCCAGACGTACCCCTCTCGGAAAAAAAAGATCTGAGTTGTAGGTATTACGAACAGACAGATTTAAAACCCAATTTCAAAAAATGTTCCTATGAAAATAGGCACATTTAAGGAAACTCAACAGTTTGCTGTATGTGATTCTAGCCCTGTCGCCCTTTTGGGAAGAAGCCTACTGTGTAAACTGAATTGTACTATGTATTGTATACCAAATGGAAGTGAATTTCAAACCCATGATGAAGATGTTGAGTGTAAATTGGCACAAGAAGAAACAGTAGCACTTTATCCAAAGTTGACTGTGGAAGATTTACCCCCAGATTTAAAAGAGACAGTAAACGTGGACGTTTAAGATTTTACAGGGAAGGACATCAGACTAATAAAAGGTGTAGTACCAGTCCTAATAAATGTTAAACCTAATGCAGTTTTTCCAAGAACATCACCTTCTCAAATAACTTCAGAGACAATAGCAGAAATAACACCAATAATTAAGGACATGTTACAGAAGGCCATTTTGAGAGCAATATTCAGGAGTCTTTGCAACTCAATGATTATGAAATTACGGAAGCCAAACGGAAAGTATAGTACAGAACTTGAGGAAAGTCAATGAGATTGTAATCCCATGTTGTCCTGTGGTACCAAATCGAGCCACCATACTTTACCAATTTCTGTGTACAGCTGAATGGTTTACAGATGTAGATCTTTGCCAGGCTTTCTTCTTGATCCCATTGCATGAGGATAGCCAGTTTCTATTCTCCTTTGTGTTTCAAGAGAAAACATTAGTGTGGTGTCATGTACCGCAAGGCTATACTGAGAGTCCTTTAATTTTTTATCAGATTCTAAAGAAGAATCTGGAAACACTGATCAGGCCTTGCAACTTACTTCTTCTCCAGTACATTGATGACCTATTAGTGCCATCAGAGACAAAAGAATCAATCAAAAAAGGCATACTTGTCTTCCTAAATCATCTGGTTGAGAATTGACATAAATTATCTCTGATAAAGTTGCAATATTGCCAGAGAGAAGTCCAATATTTGTGACAGCTCGTTGAACCAGAAAGGGAAACGATTCAATAGAAAGAGTGGAAACTATTTTGCAAATTAGTCCTCCAAAAACCCAGAGAGAAGTTAGAATGTTTTTGGAAATGGTTGGCTATTGTAGACCATGTATACCCAACGTTTGCTCGGTGGCAAAGCCTTTATTGAGGCTGACTGACAGAGATGTACCAAATCTGATTCCATGGGATAACATATACATGAAAGCTTTTCTAGAGGTGACAGAAAATATCTGCCATGCCCCAGCACTAAAAATGGCTGGTTATTCAAAAGAATACATTTTTCAATAAGAGGGAGGGCCACAGTGCTTACACAAAAACATGGCAATGACAAAAAGAAGGTGGCTTATTTCTTTATCACACTTGATCCTTTACCCGCTGAATTGCCTGGTTTATTAAATCAGTTGCAGTTGTAGATGTAAGCCTAGAAAGATGTGAAGCATAGTGATGGGACATCCTTTAACTGTTTCAGTCCTGCGTGCATTGAGGTTTTCCTTACCAAAACCAAAACCAGATACATGACATGTCAGACTCATCAAATATGAGCAAAGGATAATGAGATGTAGTGATGTCATCCTGAGACGATGACACGTTTTGAATCTAAGTATGCTATTACCTTTGTCTGAGACTGAAATGTGTGATGATTCTAAACATGGCAGACTTGATGTCACTGTCTGATATAAAAGATGAAATACGTCCCAATTGTGTCCTTTTTGTGGATGGCTAATGTCCAAGAACAAATGATGGATTCATGAAGATAGTTGAAACTGTCTGCACAATACAAGAAATAATAGAAGCTTCATGGCTTCAAGGTGTTACCTCAGCACAAGTTGCAGATCTGATTGCTCTTAAAAGAGCCTGCCGCTTAACAGCCCAAATGAGAGTGACTATATTCACAGATAGTCAATATGGCTTTGGTATAGTACATGATTTTAGACAGTTGTGGTCACAGCAAGGTTTCATGACCTCTTCTGGTTCACCAATGAGAAATGGCGAGCAAGTGAGACTATTACTGGAAGCTTTACAGCTTCCTACTGAAATTGCAGTTGTGAAATGTGCATCACATTGGAGAGACAGTGGTTATGTCACTGTTGGGCAAAGATTTGCTGATGAAGTGGCACACTACTGTGCAATTATGGCCTGAACATTTAATTGAATGTTCAGAGATGGATTTCAAGAGGACAGTGTTCACTCTAAGTTGATGACAATAGCTGACTTTTGGGAAGATTTAAAATTAATGCAGAAAAATGTATCTGAAGCAGAACAGCAAAATTGGATCAGCGCAGGATGTGATAAAGATGAGAATGACATTTGGGTTTCAGCAACATGGGAAACCAGTGTTACTAGGTCATTTGTTATCTCCAATGACACAACATTTCCATGGACTGATGCATGTAGTTTGGGATGCCATGATAAGAGCCTCTAAGCAAAACTAGTTTAACTCTAGATTCAGAGCTCATACTGAAGAATTATATCACAGATGTGTAATGAATGTTGGAAAGCGAAAACTCAGTTACAATGAGTCACATAGAAACACCGGGAGGTCCCTTTAAATGAAGTCAGATGGACTTTATTGAAATACCTGTCTTTAAGAGGTTGAGTATTTCCTGGCTATGGTGTGCATTTTGTCTTGATCAGGGAAGCCTACCCAAGAAGGAGAAATGACAGGGCTTTAGCAAAAATGATGCCTTTCTCCTCCTATTTTTCTGACCCTCTTTTTGTTGGCTTTAGGACTCTGGGCACTTTACCACTGCTAAACAGTGTTAAAGTGCATGTTATCTCTCCCCTAAAACTTGGTATAATTGGCTTACACCTATTTAGCTTATTTTATTTACCTGTAAATCCCTTGTAAAGTGGTATACCGTATATCCAGGGCCTGTAAATTAAATACTGCTAGTGGGCCTGCAGTGCAGATTATGCCACCCACAGAAGTAGCCTTTTACACCTGTCCCAGGCCTGCCACTGCTGAGCCTGTGTGCACAGCTTACTGCCACACTGACTTGGCAAGTCAAACTACTTGTCAAGGACTGAACTCTGTGTCTGCTACACCTGTCAGCTCTATTGTATGCCCTAGATAGCCCTATGGGCAGGGTGCTGTGTATTTAAAAGGTAGGGCATATATTCTTGTGTGCTATATGTCCTAGTAGTGACAAACAGTCTACTTCACTTTTCACTGCTGTTAGTGCTACTCCTCACCTAGGTTTGCATTAGGAATTCCCTCATATGTGACAAAGTGGTAATTTCCTGTCTATATGAAATTGAGTGGACATGTTTGGTATTTTTGGAATGGCAGTAAGACATCCTGCTTACTGGTGTGGATGGATTTTACATCACTATTTTATAAATCCCACTTTTAGAAAGTGGGCATTTCTCTTTGCTTATAACTCTGGTACTTTGCAGCATGACTCCAATCCAAGTCTGGGGCAAAGTGACAGCTCTACTTTGTGCATACTTTCCTGACAGCCATCACACCAGGAGGGTGGAGGCGTAACAGGATTACATCTGCATACCTGTTTTCCTGGCTAGGGAGAGAGGGAGGTTGGGCATACTTACTTTTGTAGAGGCTGTGTCCCACCTTCACACAAAGGGCTTGTTTTTCTTCCTACAGATGTTGGAGCCAGGACAGGGGTTAAAAGGGGATGTTTTGCACGTTGTAGGTTCTTCTGAGGTGCCCCCTAGATCAAAGACATTTTATTATACGTACAGGGGTTGTAAGCTCATGATTTTTAGAGCACTTTTGGGAACTGGGATTGAACCCCTGTCAGAAGAACTGCTGAGCTGCAAAAGGTCTCATCTAAACTGCTCATCTGTTTGTTGCCCTGCTGCCTGGTATCAGCTGGGTGGCACACAGGACTGATCTGGATTGCTTCTCAGCTTGTTGGCCTGCTGCCAGCTGTTCTGTGACTGTGGGTTACCAGATCCTGTGGGATTGCCAGGAGGAACTGCCATTGTACCCTGATGTGCTAGCCTGCCTGCTTCGCCCAACTACAAATGCTAACTAGAGGATCCCTGCTCCTTCAGAGTTCCTGTGCCAGTGAAATTCTGGGGTTGACCACGCTGGTCTTCACAAACGAAACCTGTGGCGAATACTTTATTCTTCAGTTATTGCACTGTGTACCTTTCTTCACCTTCTTTGTGTGGTGAGTGCTTTATTTATTCATTTAAAGTGCTCACTTGCCTGCCCCTGGTCCTGCAACTATAGCGCTTGGAGAGCACTGTACTTTCACCTACATTCTCCCTTCATCAGCGTATGGTGGACCAGTTTTGTTATCTCCCCCAGTGCAGGAGGAGAACGTTAGCTGTGGTTACGTGTGCTGGTGCTTTTAGACATTCTAGAGCCGGTGCTCCCTGTTAGTGCCAGACTGCGTGGGTGGAGGTGCTCAGCATTATCAGAGAGTGGTATGTGGACTACTACTGCAGCTTCTCCCATCCAGTGAGGGATCGTGACTTGCAGTGCGGGGGCGAAAAGTGCTGGTCGGAGGCTCCCTCTGTCGTGATGTAACACCGGGCATGTCGAGGATCGCATCCCTGAGCCTGTCAGAAAACACTCTCTTGGCCCACCCCATCCGCGTGGGAGATGTGGAGAGTAGGGCTCGTGATCTGAATGTGCAGGGAGAAACTCTTGCATCTGTGCTGGTTGCCACTGCGAGGTAATAGGGTGAGTGGTCCCCAGGGAAGCAGGGGCCACTCTAATGACAACAGGTACAGTGCACACCCTTGGCCGCAACCTTGGGTGGATAAGGGCGGCCCACCTTGCAGACAGCAAAATTCCTTCAAGTGTAGAAGCTCCACTGCATGTTTGCCGGCATTGCCCTTTAGCACACTGAGTATGGGGGCCATTTGGTTCTTCATTGGTGGCACTATGGGGAATCTTCGATGGAGGAATCCCCCCCTACTTGTGAAGAGTTGTCCTCTATTGATAGCTGAAGAGTACCATATTACTCGTAATAGGCACACCATATTGAATCTATTAGGAGCAAGAGAGTGCCAGGAACCAAGGGCCAGATGTATCAAAGCTTTTTGCATTCGCCAAAGGTGCGAACGGCCGTTTGCGAATGCAAAAATAAGGCATTCGCTATGCAATTTTAAGGAATCGCTAAAAAAGCGATTCCTTAAAATTGTGACCCCCTGTAGAGAATCGCAAATTGCGATTCTCTATATAAGAAATCCCAAATAAGGAATCCTTATTTGTGCTTTCTTAAGCACATGTATCAAGCTTTTCCTTAATGCGAATTGGGCATTAAGGAATCACAATTACCACCAAATACAATTTGGTGGTAACCATGTGCAAATTTAAAAAATGCATTGAAAATGCATTCTTGAAATTGGTATGTAACGCACACATTCCCCTTTGGCATGTGTGCGCCTTGCATGTCCTAAAATAATTTGTGGGGGTGCAGCAGAGGGGGCCTTAGGCCCCCAGCACCCTGGGGTTAGCATTTCAAAAATTGCAAATTCCAGATAAGAATTCGCAATTTGGGAAATGCAAACAATTAGCAATATGGACCTACAGGCCCATAGGTGCGAATGGGGTCAGAATCGCTATTTGCGATTCGGTAATAGCATTTGCGATTTTTAACCCCTTCTGTGCCGTGGACGTAATGGTTAAGTCCTGCGGCACAGTGCTTGTGTGCCCAGGACGTAACCATTACGTCGTGGGCACAGAGCCCAGAGGGAGCGCTAGCGCTCCCTCTGTGGGGTTCCCTCCCACCCCCCCAACGCAGGGATGGAAAGGGGAAGCCCTTCCACCCCGACCCCCCCACCCCCGTGATCTCAGCGCATGATTGCGTGCTGACTACCACAGAGGTCTCCTCCCATCGTGCTGGAAGCTCAGCTTCCAGAGCGATATCACGTGGAGGAGGCCTGAGAGGCTTCAAAGGGAAGGAAAGGAATTTCCTTCCCTTTGAAGTCTCTCTTAGCGTTTTAGCAGCGGGATTGCGAAGCAATCTGGCTGCTAAAATGCCCACTAGACACCAGGGATTTATTTTATAAAAGGAAACTGGTATGAGGGGAGCGACCCCTTGGGCAAGGATCGCTCCCAGGGGGGGCTTTTTTTTTTAAGGCCTTTACTGCCCCCCCCTGGGGGCAGAAACCTCTAGGCACCAGGGATAAATTTTTTTTTTTTCAGAGGTGGGGAGCGACCCCTTAGGCAAGGGTCGCTCCCCTAGGGGTCAAATTATATTTAGGCCATTTCTGCCTGGCCTATTTTTATGAGGCCAATCTGCCCCCAAGGGGGACAGAAACCACTAGACACCAGGGAGTTTTTTTTTCTTCGTGAAATTCACTCAAGGGGAGCGACCCCTTAGGCAAGGGTCGTTCCCCTGGGGGGCAAATTTATTTTAGGCCATTTCTGCCCCCCTGGGGGCAGATCGGCCTATTGTTATTAGGCCGATCTGCCCCCAGGGAGGGCAGAAACCTCTAGGCGCCAAGGCTAATTTTTTTGTGTGTTTTTTTTTGTTTGTTTAGTTTTTTTAGAGATGGGGAGCGACCCATTAGGCAAGGGTCGCTTCCCTGGGGGGCAAATTGTATTTAGACCATTTCTGCCACCCTTGGGGGAAGATCGGACAATTTTAGATCAATCTGCCCCCAAGGGGGTCAGAAACCACTAGGCAGCAGGGATTGGTGTGTGTGCATGCGTGTGTTTTCTTTAGGGGGCAGCCCCTTGGGTAAGGGTCGCTCCCCATTGGGGCACATTACTGTTGGCCATATCTGCCCCCCATTGGGGGCAGATGGGCCTATTTTTGGAAGGCCCATCCCAGAGGCCAGGGAAGTTTTTTTTTTTTTAAATAAGAGGGTGGGGGTATGGCCATACCCCCACCCCAAATAAATGGGGCCAAAGTTGTGCTGCCCACCAGTGGGCAGATGGGGCAATTACCCCTGATTCACACCCCGCGGGGCAGAAAGTCTACTAGATGCCAGGGAATTGAAAAAAATAAAAAAATATTGGGGTGGTGGCTACCTACCAGTATGGGCCTGGTTACGCCCCCTCCTCAACTGAACAGACTTTCAACTCTCCCCGCACTCTAAAACATCTTATCCCACAGCAACCAAGAAGACATTTGATTATTTTAGGTTTTAGTTTTACATTTGGGCCATGAGAGCTTGGCTTACTCTCAAAATCGTCCCACTTGGAATGGTGAGGGCTGCACTTTATGGACTTTGGGACGCTCCCATGTAGAAAAATCCACAAGACGTAGACACATCTGAAAACTAAACATCTGGGTGATTCCAGGGTGGGGTGTTGCACATGCACCCCACACCATTTTTGTACCCACAATCCCCTGCAAACCTCCAACTTTGCTGGAAATCACAAATTTTCCCCACGTTTTTGTGATGGAACCTTCCGGAATCTGCAGGAATCCACAAAATTCCTACCACCCAGCATTGTCTCATCTATACCGATAAAAATTTTGCTGCACTTGTCAGCCTAAAAATGTTTTTTTGCAAACTGCCCTTTTGGACCCCCTTTGTTCCCCCTCAATATCGACATGTTTTTGGCTCTTCCCTTTCACAAGCACTTGGCCCACCTACACAAATGAGGTATCATTTTTACCGGGAGACTGAGGGGAACATTGGGTGGTATGAAATGTGTCCCAGTGTGGTCATCCCACACAGAAATGTGGGAAAAATGTGATTTTAGTTAGCTAAATTTGAGGTTTGCTGAGGATTCTGGGTAAGAAAACATTGAGGGATCCCACGCAACCCTCACTGGACTCCCTTAGGTGTCTAGTTTTCAGAAATGTCTGGGTTTGGTGAGTTTCCCTAGAAGGCTGCTGAGCCCAGGACCAAAAACGCAGGTTCCCCCCCTGCAAAAACAGATAGTTTTGTATTAGATAATTTTGATGTGTCCAGATAGTGTTTTGGGCATTTCCTTTCGCGGGCAGTAGGCCCACCCACACAAGTGAGGTACCCTTTTTATCGGGAGACTTAGGGGAACGCTGGGTGGAAGGAAATTTGTGGCTCCTCTCTGATTCCAGATCTTCCTGTCACCGAAATGGGAGGAAAAAGTGTTTTTTTGGCCAGATTTTGAGGTTTGCAAAGGATTCTGGGTAACAGAACCTTATCAGAGCACCACAAGTCACCCCATCTTCGATTCCCCTAGGTGTCTAGTTTTCAAAAATGTGCTGGTTTGCTAGGTTTCCCCAGGTGCCGGCTGAGCTAGAGGCCACAATCCACAGGTAGGCAATTTGTAAAAAACACCTCTGTTTTCTGTGAAAAAATTTGATGTGTCCACGTTGTGTTTTGGGCCATTTCCTTTCGTGGGCGCTAGGCCTACCCACACAAGTGAGGTACCATTTTTATCGGGAGACTTGGGGGAACGCTGGATGGAAGGAAATTGTGACTCCTCTCAGATTCCAGAACTTTCTGTCACCGAAATGTGAGGAAAAAGAGTTTTTTTTGGGCCACATTTTGAGGTTTGCAAAGGATTCTGGGTAAGAGAACCTGGTCAGAGCCCCATAAGTCACCCCATTTTGGATTCCCCTAGGAGTGTAGTTTTCAAAAATGCACTGGTTTGCTAGGTTTCCCCTGGTACCGGCTGAGGTAGAGGCCACAATCCACAGGTAGGCACTTTGTAAAAAACACCTCTGTTTTCTGTGAACAAATGTTACATGTTGTGTTTTGGGCCATTTCCTTTCGTGCGCGCTAGGCCTACCCACACAAGTGAGGTACCATTTTTATCGGGAGACTTGGGGGAATTCTGGGTGGAAGGAAATTTGTGGCTCCTCTCAGATTCCAGAACTTTCTGTCACCGAAATGAGAGGAAAAAGTGTTTTTTGGGCCAGATTTTGAGGTTTGCAAAGGATTCTGGGTAACAGAACCTGGTCAGAACACCACAAGTCACCCCATCTTTGATTCCCCTAGGTGTCTAGTTTTCAAAAATGCGCTGGTTTGCTAGGTTTCCCCAGGTGCCGGCTGAGCTAGAGGCCACAATCCACAGCTAGGCAATTTGTAAAAAACACCTCTGTTTTCTGTGAAAAAATGTGATGTGTCCACGTTGTGTTTTGGGCCATTTCCTTTCGTGGGCGCTAGGCTACCCACACAAGTGAGGTACCATTTTTATCGGGAGACTTGGGAGAACGCTGGGTGGAAGGAAATTGTGACTCCTCTCAGATTCCACAACTTTCTGTCACCAAAATGTGAGGAAAAAGAGGTTTTTTTTGGCCAAATTTTGAGGTTTGCAGAGGATTCTGGGTAAGAGAACCTGGTCAGAGCCCCATAAGTCACCCCATTTTGGATTCCCCTAGGAGTGTAGTTTTAAAAAATGCACTGGTTTGCTAGGTTTCCCCAGGTACCGGCTGAGCTAGAGACCACAATCCACAGGTAGGCACTTTGTAAAAAACACCTCTGTTTTCTGTGAACAAATGTGATGTGTCCACGTTGTGTTTTGGGCCATTTCCTTTTGTGCGTGCTAGGCCTACCCACACAAGTGAGGTAGCATTTTTATCGGGAGACTTGGGGGAATTCTGGGTGGAAGGAAATTTGTGGCTCCTCTCAGATTCCAGAACTTTCTGTCACCGAAATGAGAGGAAAAAGTGTTTTTTGGGCCAAATTTTGAGGTTTGAAAAGGATTCTGGGTAACAAAACCTGGTCAGAGCCCCACAAGTCACCCCATTTTGGATTCCCCTAGGTGTCTAGTTTTAAAAAATGTGCTGGTTTGGTAGGTTTCCCCAGGTGCCGGCTGAGCTAGAGGCCACAATCCACAGGTAGGCAATTTGTAAAAAACACCTCTGTTTTCTGTGAAAAAATGTGATGTGTCCACGTTGTGTTTTGGGCCATTTCCTTTCGTGGGCGCTAGGCTACCCACACAAGTGAGGTACCATTTTTATCGGGAGACTTGGGAGAACGCTGGGTGGAAGGAAATTGTGACTCCTCTCAGATTCCACAACTTTCTGTCACCAAAATGTGAGGAAAAAGAGGTTTTTTTTGGCCAAATTTTGAGGTTTGCAGAGGATTCTGGGTAAGAGAACCTGGTCAGAGCCCCATAAGTCACCCCATTTTGGATTCCCCTAGGAGTGTAGTTTTAAAAAATGCACTGGTTTTCTAGGTTTCCCCAGGTACCGGCTGAGCTAGAGGCCACAATCCACAGGTAGGCACTTTGTAAAAAACACCTCTGTTTTCTGTGAACAAATGTGATGTGTCCACGTTGTGTTTTGGGCCATTTCCTTTTGTGCGCGCTAGGCCTACCCACACAAGTGAGGTAGCATTTTTATCGGGAGACTTGGGGGAATTCTGGGTGGAAGGAAATTTGTGGCTCCTCTCAGATTCCAGAACTTTCTGTCACCGAAATGAGAGGAAAAAGTTTTTTTTGGGCCAAATTTTGAGGTTTGAAAAGGATTCTGGGTAACAAAACCTGGTCAGAGCCCCACAAGTCACCCCATTTTGGATTCCCCTAGGTGTCTAGTTTTAAAAAATGTGCTGGTTTGGTAGGTTTCCCCAGGTGCCGGCTGAGCTAGAGTCCAAAATCCACAGGTAGGCACTTTGTAAATAAAACACCTCTGTTTTCTGTGGAAAAATTTGATGTGTCCACGTTGTGTTTTGGGCCATTTTCTTTCACGGGCGCTTGGCCTATACACACAAGTGAGGTACCATTTTTATCGGGAGACTTGGGGGAATTCTGGGTGGAAGGAAATGTGTGGCTCCTCTCAGATTCCAGAACTTTCTGTCACCGGAATGAGAGGAAAAAGTGTTTTTTTGCCACATTTTGACAGAGCCCCACAAGTCACCCCATCTTGGATTCCCCTAGGTGTCTAGTTTTTAAAACTGCGCAGGTTTGCTAGGTTCCCCTAGATGCTGGCTGAGCTAGAGGCCAAAATCCACACCTAGGCACTTTGCAAAAACAGCTCTGTTTTCTTTGTGAAAATGTGATGCGTCCACGTTGTGTTTTGGGGCATTTCCTGTCGCGGGTGCTAGGCCTATCCACGCAAGTGAGGTACCATTTTTATCGGGAGACGTGGGGGAACACAGAATAGCAAAACAAGTGTTATTGCCCCTTGTCTTTCTCTATATTTTTTCCTTCCAAATGTAAGAAAGTGTGTAAAAAAAGACATCTATTTGAGAAATGCCCTGTAATTCACATGCTAGTAAGGGCATCCCGGGATTCAGAGATGTGCAAATAACCACTGCTTCTCAACACCTTATCCTGTGGCCATGTTGGAAATACAAAGGTTATCTTGATAGCTATTTTTCACTTTTTATATTTCAGCAAATGAATTGCTGTATACCCAGTATAGAATAAAAACCCATTGCAATGTGCAGCTCATTTATTGGCTCTGGGTACCTACGGTTCTTGATGAACCTACAAGCCCTATATATCCCCGCAACCAAAAGAGTCCAGCAGATGTAACAGTATATTGCTATCAGAAATCTGACATTGCAGGAAAAAGTTACAGAGTAAAACGTGGAGAAAAATGGCAGTTTTTTCCACCTCAATTTCAATATTTTTTTATTTCAGCTGTTATTTTCTGTAGGAAACACTTGCAGGATCTACACAAATGACCCCTTGCTGAATTCAGATTTTTGTCTACATTTCAGAAATGTTTAGCTTACTGGGATCCAGCATTGGTTTCTCACGCATTTTGGTCACTAACTGGAAGGAGGCTGGAAGAACAAAAAATAGTAAAAATGGGATATGTCCCAGTAAAATGTCAAAATTGTTTTGAAAGATGGGGTTCTCAAATTCAAGTCTGCCTGTTCCTGAAAGCTGGGAAGATGGTGATCTTGCCACCGCAAACCCTTTGTTGATGCCATTTTCAGGGAAAAAAAACACGAGCCGCCTTCTGCAGCCCTTTTTCCAATTTTTTTTAAAAAAACAACATTTTCACTGTATTTTGGCTAATTTCTTGGTCTCCGTTAGGGGAACTCACAAAGTCTGGGTACCTCTAGAATCCCTAGGATTTTGGAAAAACATGACGCAAATTTGGCGTGGGTAGCTTATGGGAACAAAAAGTTATGAGGGCCTAAGCGCAAACTGCCCCAAATAGCCAAAAAAAGGCTCGGCACAGGAGGGGAAAAGGCCTGGCAGCGAAGGGGTTAAGAAATCGCTATTACCGAATCTCAAATATGGTACATACCATTTTGCGACTCTGAAATGGCAATTTCTTACAAATCGCTATTTGAGAATCGCAAAACGGATTCTTGATACATCTGGCCCAAAGTGGTTTTGGTGATTTGTGATCCAGGTTGCATTATTCCCCCTCATGGAATGATTTATGTACTTTATCCTGCCACAAGGGCTCACTGGTGTCCACTAATCTGATGGTATTATGTGGCTTCTTACATTATAACCGTCTGCATTTCATAATATATCAGGTGTCATGGATGCATGCATTAGTGGGATATTAGGAACTACTGAGTAACTGCTTCATATTTATAACCTGTGCAGCCTTGTGCCCTAATGTTATATTCAAAATACATATACTTTGATATAACGCTGTGTGGAGTGCCTTTTGTGGTGTAATTATTGTGTCACTGGTGTGAGTGTGTTGCACAAATGCTTTTCACACAGTGTCTGATGATATCTGACTGCTCTGTTCCAAGCTACCAATGGGTGAGCACATGTATTTCTTTGGTGTTACTTGCCTTGACTAGAGTAGTGGTTTCTGCCTGACATAGGTGCCTACCCTAGCCAACCATAAACCCCATTTCTAACACTCAAGGAACTCACTTCACCATTAAGATGATAAAGATGTTGTGTGCAGCACTACAAATTGAGCAAAAATGTTATTGCAGTTATTGACCTGAAGCATCCGGAATTGTTAAGCAAGTAAAGGCAACAATTAAATCCAGATTGGCACAGGTTTGTGCTTCCACTGCATTGAAATGGCCTGATGCTTTACCACTTGTGTTGATGAGTATAAGAAGTACCCCTGACAGAAAAGCTGGTCTATTCCCACATGAGATACTTATGGGGAGAGTAATGAGATTACCTGCCATTCCTGCAAATGCACTTTTGAACATAATAGGTGACATGGTACTGCAGAGGATTAGCTGATGTGTTGCATTCTGTCTCTCAACAGGTTGAAACTGTCACTGTAAATTCAGCTGAAGAGCAGTGTTACAACCTTAATCCTGGAGACTGGGTCTTCATAAAGAAGCACATGAGAAAGTCCTGTCTGGAGCCAAGGAGGAAAGGATCCTATCAGCTCATTCTGATCACAAATACAGCTGCTAAATTTGCCGTAGTACCAAACAGGGTACATGGTTTGCATACCCAGAGAACTAGAGATCCTTATGAAGAGATTTTGTTCTAAGAGCCTGAGCTGAGAACAATGGTGAATGTAGCACTGCAAGATGTACAGATTCAAATAAAGTAGAAGAAAACTTGTGAACAGATTCTGCAAGAAAGGGGTGAAAATTTCCTGACAGGTGAAGAAATCCAAATCCTGGAAATCTCACAAAGAGGCATCAGAGCACTTGATATAGAAACTGGAGAACTAGAGATTGAACCTGAATGGACAGTTGAAATACCTGAAGAGCTACAAGCAGATACGGAAGAAGGAAAAAGAACAGCAAAAGACACTCACAATACTATGTAGCCAAAAATGTACACTAGAAAGAAATTGAAATCAAGAGTGTCAGATGAATTCATACCACCGACAATAAGTGAGCAAACAGAATTAAGTGGTGCAAGTGAGACAGAAGGAGATCAACAAGTATTGATAAGATCCAAAAGAACTAGAGTACATTGTTGAAGATATTTAGCATGTGAGTTGACATATTACGTGAGCCAAGTATTGAATGTACCAAACTTGGATTTGCTTGGCTGGAGTAAAGACCTACTGAATCCCCAGACTAAGGGGGTCATTACAACCCTGGTGGACGGTGTTAAAGCTGCGGTAATACCGCAAACAGGCCGGCAGACAAAAAAAGGGAATTATGACCGTGGCGGAAACCGCCAACATAGACAGCCACTTTAACACTCCGACCGCCACGGCGGAACAGACAAGCAGCGCGGCGGTCACCACCAACAGACAGGCAGAAGACAATGTACCGCCCACAGTATCACAACCCGCCAATCCGCCACCTTTTCCGGGGCGGATTCACCGTGGATAAAAACACGGCGGAAACAGCTCTTACAATGGGAAAACGCTCACCTCAACACGCTTCATGAGGAAGGAGGCCACCATGGAGCCCGAACTACAAATACTCCCTGCGCTTGTCTTCCTGCTCCTCTACGAACACCAGCAACGTAGGCGCCGAAGACAACGGTGAGTACTGCACCTACGACATAGGGGAGGGGGGAGGCAAAAGTTAGGGACACACACCTAACACCCCCACCCCCAACCCGACCCTCACCCACTTCAACACACACACCAATGCATTTCCAAACAGCACAGTAACAACCCACAACCCCCCCGGAAGAATACAAAGACAAAAGGAAATCAGTTCAAACATTGTAATGTATCAAAATACAGTGAGCAAATATATACAGATATATATAAACATTCTAAAATTCATACATCACGATTAGTACTGCAGGTATGCACATATCAATGCCCTTGGACCACTGGGTCCACAATGCATGGGCGAGGCCCACACTAGATACCTGTCCACAAACGGAGAGAACACTACAGAGGCATCAGATAGAAATACAACAGGCACCTCAGGGGGAAGGGAAGGGGGGGCACCTCAGCCGGATTACAGCACCACGCCAGATCCACGACGGGGCTCCATGCCCATTGATGTATCCTGGGGAGTGCAAAGCCACAGTCTCTCAAGTCCCTACAGTGGGTGGTTTTCCCACTGTACCATCCTGGGGAGTGCAAAGCCACAGTCTCTCAAGTCTCTCAAGTGGGTGGTTTGCCCACTGTACCATCCTGGGGAGTGCAAAGCCACAGTCTCTCAAGTCTCTACAGTGGGTGGTTTGCCCACTGCTTTATCCTGGGGAGTGCAAAGCCACAGTCTCTCAAGTCTCTACAGTGGGTGGTTTGCCCGCTGCACCATCCTGGGGAGTGCAAAGCCACAGTCTCTCAAGTCTCTCCAGTGGGTGGTTTGCCCATTGCTTTATCCTGGGGAGTGCAAAGCCACAGTCTCTCAAGTCTCTCCAGTGGGTGGTTTGCCCACTGTACCATCCTGGGGAGTGCAAAGCCACAGTCTCTCAAGTCTCTCAAGTGGGTGGTTTGCCCACTGCTTTATCCTGGGGAGTGCAAAGCCACAGTCTCTCAAGTCTCTACAGTGGGTGGTTTGCCCACTGTACCATCCTGGGGAGAGCAAAGCCACAGTCTCTCAAGTGGATAACAGTCTCCACTGGTTCTGGAGGGGGACTGGTGCTCAGAGTGCTTCATCCTGTGAAGGACAGACAGAGTGGATGCAGGTCTCCACTGGTTCTGGAGGGGGACTGGTGCCCAGAGTGCTTCATCCTGTGAAGGACAGATTGGGTGTAGGTCTCCACTGGTTCTGGAGGGGGACTGGTGCCCAGAGTGCTTCATCCTGTGAAGGACAGAGTGGGTGCAGGTCTCCACTGGTTCTGGAGGGGGACTGGTGCCCAGAGTGCATCACAATCCCCGTGACGGTCCCAGTCCCGTCACTGTCCCAGCTGCACATGGGCTAACGATGCATGATTTGGCGGTCTTTGCCCTGTTCAGCAGTCTTCACCATGGCGGTCTTTGCCCTGTTCAGCAGTGCTTGCCTTTGCTGTCTCTGACCTGTTCAGTGGTGCTTTGCCATGGCGGTGCTTTGCCCTGTTCAGCGGTCTTCACCATGGCGGTCTTTGCCCTGTTCAGCGGTGCTTGCCTTTGCCGTCTCTGACCTGTTCAGCGGTGCTTTGCCATGGCGGTGCTTTGCCCTGTTCAGCGGTCTTTACCATGGCGGTCTTTGCCCTGTTCAGCGGTCTTTACCATGGCGGTCTTTGCCCTGTTCAGCGGTGCTTGCCTTTGCTGTCTCTGACCTGTGCAGCGGTGTGTGGCATGACGGTCCCTCAGTGCCCAGCGGGGCTGTGGCTGTGGCTGCCGGGGCCCTCCAGGGCACTGACGCTGGAGGTGGTCTCCGGACCAGTGACGATACTGCTGCCCTCCAGGGCACTGACTCTGGCGGTGGTCTCCGGACCAGTGACGATACTGCTGCCCTCCAGGGCACTGACTCTGGCGGTGGTCTCCGGACCTGTGACGATACTGCTGCCCTCCAGGGCACTGACTCTGGCGGTGGTCTCCGGACCAGTGACAATACTGCTGCCCTCCAGGGCACTGACTCTGGCGGTGGTCTCCGGACCTGTGACAATAGTGCTGACGGTGGCGTCCCGGCCGGCGGGGAGGATGACGGCCTTCTTCACTGCGCTGCTCTTACCAGACTTTGGAGACTTCTTCTGCCCCTTCACCACCTTGGGGAGAGTCACAGCTGACTCGGCACTCCCCCCGGGACCCTTGTGAGCTGTTTTGCCGGCAGGAGTCTTCACCCTCTCCCGTCGGCCACTTTCCAACTTAAGGTGCTTTACAGGGGGTGGACTGGCAGTGCTTTGGCTCCGTGTCACACTGGCTGCCCTGGTGGCCGGTGCACTCCACACACCTTTAACACGCACCACTGGTACCGGACTTTTTTTGGCTGAGGTGCTACTACGGGACCTATGAATTGGAGGGGTGGGGGTGGTGGTAAAGAGGTCAACGTTGCTGAGGAAGAGTTTCTGATGAACACTGGGATGGGTAGCTGGAGGGGGTCTGGGAGTGGAGGAAGAGGAGGTGGTTGTAGGAGGTGTAACTTTAGGTGATTTGGGTGCAGGTGCAGGTACTGGAGGCTGTCGTGAGCTGGATGGATGTTGGATGTGTGGGTGCCCGCGTTTGTGTACTTTGGGAGGGGGCGTCACAGACACACTGGGAGTGGACACAGGGGACGTGTAAACGGTAGTGGGGGTGGTGAGTGCAGGTTAGCGGGGTGTGGTGCTGGGTGTTCTGGTGCGAGTCCTAGTGCCTGTAGTTATAGTGCATGCAGGTGAGAGTGTAGACGACACTGGGAGGGAGACGACGAGGAGGGGGACACAGTGGAGGCAGTGGATGTTGCTGTGTCTGTATGTGGGTGATGCTTGTGTGAGTGCCTGTGGGATGTGTGGTGCCTATGTTTGCCCGAGCTACTTTTGTGTATTTAGGTGTGTGCATGCTTGTCTGATGGTGTGCTTGGGATAGGCTGGGGTACAGGGGATTGGGTCTGGGTGGAGGAAGTTGGAGGGGGGAGGCTAGACACAGGGACAATGGCTGCCATCAGTGCTGAGGCCAGAGATTGCAGGGTTCGATGATGGGCAGCCTGACCAGAATGAATGCCCTCCAGGAATGCATTAGTGTGTTGCAACTCCCTTTCTACACCCTGGATGGCATTCACAATGGTAGACTGCCCAACAGTGAGTGACCTGAGGAGGTCAGTGGCCTTCTCACTGAGGGCAGCAGGGGTGACAGGGGCAGGGGCTGAGGTGCCTGGGGCGAAGGTGATGCCCACCCTCCTGGGTGAGCGGGCATGGTGCGAAGGCTGAGGGGCTGCTGGGAGGGCGGTGCTGGTAGGGGGGGTGGCGGCTGTACCTGTAGAAGTGGGGGGCACAGATGGTGCCGCCACCACAAGGGAGCTCCCATCGGCGGAGGAGTCCGTGTCACTGTTTGCTGATCCGGTGACCGACGTGAAGCTCCCCTCGCCCTCCGTCCCACTGGTGTATTCAGAGTCTGTGGTGTGGCCCTCCATGGCCATGTGGGATGCTGCTCCCTCGTGCTCCGGTGCCACTGTACCTCCGCCTGATGATGCTGATGCACAAAAGAACAGGGAGAGCACAAAAAGGGGGGGGGGACGACAGAAGAAAGACAGGTTGAGTGCATGGCTTACCGCTACCGTTGGCGGACAATACAGACACAGCAGCCCCCTGCACTACGCCCTGCTCTTGGCCTCTACAGATGCAATTCCTGGGATATGGCCTACATGGCTATGAGTGTCATCTGTCCACATAGATGACACAGGGGCATCTATACCTGTACTTGGCACTCTACAGAGGTGGGGTGGGGGGCCACAGGGCCATGCCTTACGAAGGGGCCTAGCTGACGTAACTCGCCCTGGCCTAGGGAAACCCACAGCCCTCCTCCCCCACCCAGACCCCTCCACTGCACGCAAAGTCCGCAGAATGAGAGTGTACTCACCCCCTTGTGTCTGCTGTGATGCCCTCAAGCGCCCATCCAACTCAGGGTAGGCCACCGCCAGGATCGGGAACATCAGGGGGGTCATGGTGCGACGGGCACCCCTCCCACGTTGGGAGACCATCCCCAGCTGAGCCTCCGCCATCTTCTTGCTCCAGCGGCGAATGTCCTTCCATCTTTTACGGCAGTGGGTGCCCCGTCTCTGGTGGACCCCCAGGGTCCGGACGTCCTTGGTGATGGCACGCCAAATGTCCTTCTTCTGGTGGGCGCTGACCTACATGAGATGTACAGGGGAAGAAGAGAAGTCATTACCAACTGCACCGTCTAAGTGAGTGGCCCACATCCCTACCCTTGCCATGTGGCACATGCATTCACCCTCCTTCAAGGTCGCAGTACTCTGCCCCCTTCCTACTGACATCCAGCCTTCTCCACCCAGCATAGCCCATACAACGTGCTCCCTGTGTACTTACCTGTTGGTCTGGAGGACCGTAGAGTAGCGTGTACTGGGGGAGGACCCCGTCCACGAGCTTCTCCAACTCCTGAGCAGTGAAGGCAGGGGCCCTTTCCCCAGACGCAGCAGCCATTGTCTCTTCCAGACCGAGGTCACAGCAGCACTTGCAGTGTAGGTCCTCTCCTGTCGATGATCAGGTATCGAGTGTTTGAACAGATAGAAAATGGCGGTCACGTCCGCGGCAGTGACGTCCGCGGCGGTGCGTATCATCACCACCGGCGCACTTCATCATTGGCTCCTGGGACCCATAGGGTCCAATGTTAACCAATGCAGCATTGCGCCGCGGTCTACGACCACCTACTGCGACGGTGTACAACGCCAGCGCAGTTACCTCACATCCCATTGTCCCAGTTTAGAGGTCAGGCAGCCGCCATTTCAGGGGCCCACATGGCTTCATTTACTGCGTCACACATACCTAGGCCTACACTCAACACACATACAGGAAGAGTTTTGTATTTGGTGTCGTGTTCTGTGTAGCTGTGGGTACATACCTGAGAACTTGTTGACTCTGTGGTCGCTGTTGTCCTTCTTAGGCACCGTCAGCTGGGACATTTGAGGAGATGGCGGAATCCTCCGGTCTACCGACCGCTGGTGGACCTGTTAACAATGGAGGAGTGACATTTGATCATCACCTACAGGTTTGACCGTGCCACAATCCAGGAACTGTGTACCCCGTTGGAGCCAGACCTGATCTCACCAATCCGCCATCCCACAGGAATACCCCCTGAAGAGCAGGTGCTATCAGTGCTACATTTCCTGGCAAGTGAATCATTTCAAACAACAGTGGCCATGGCATCAGGGATGTCCCAGCCTATGTTTTCCAACGTGTTTTCCAGAGTGTTGTCTGCCCTGCTGAAACACGTGAGGAGCTACATCGTTTTCCCTCAGGTGGAGGATTTGGCTACTGTTAAAGGTGATTTCTATGCCCTGGGACATATCCCCAACATCATAGGTGCCACTGATGGGACCCATGTAGCTCTGGTCCCCCCCCGCAGGAGTGAACAGGTGTACAGGAACCGGAAGAGTTATCATTCGATGAATGTACAGATGGTATGTTTGGCAGACCAGTACATCTCCCAGGTAAATGCTCTGTTCCCTGGCTCTGTGCATGACGCCTACATCCTGCGGAATAGCAGCATCCTGTATGTGATGGGTCAACTCCAGAGGCACCGTGTGTGGCTATTAGGGGACTCTGGTTACCCCAACCTGTCATGGCTATTGACCCCAGTGAGGAATCCCAGGACCAGGGCAGAGGAACGCTACAATGAGGCCCATGGGCGGACTAGGAGGGTGATCGAACACACCTTCGGCCTCCTGAAGGCCAGATTCAGGTGCCTCCATATGACAGGTGGTTCCCTATTCTACTCACCAAGGAAGGTGTGCCAGATCATCATCGCCTGCTCAATGCTTCACAATCTTGCTTTGCGACGCCAGGTGCCTTTTCTGCAGGAAGATGGTCCAGATGACGGTGTTGTGGCAGCTGTGGAGCCTGTGGACAGTGATGAGGAGGAAGCTGAGGAAGAAGACATAGACAGGGAGTCAGTCATACAGCAATATTTCCAGTGACACACAGGTGAGAACAATTTTTTTACTATTACATTCACTTTCACACTTCTACCTCTATCCTGTCCGTCAATTGGATGCAGTATTTGGCAACTGAGTTGTACATTTCCATTACGGTTTCACAGGTGTGGTTACCAACGTGTGTCATCTGCTTGCATCCTTCATGGACTTGTGATGTGTGACATAGGTATGATGGCATTACATTTGAAAACGCATTTTGTCACTGTCATTGCTAATACACATTTTCAAAATCACAGACTGACTCCAGATTGTTTTGTGGTTCAAGGGTGTTCATGAAAGTGCTAATTATTGGAGGGGGTGGCAAAATGGTGATGGGTGATGGTGGAGGAATGTCCATGGCAGAGTCCAGTCTATTAGTCTCACAGGTGCACTGCCCATATGGGCATAGGAAGTGGAGCTGGGGCAGTTCCAATCTGGACAGGGTAACAAAGTGGGACAGTGGGATGACAATCAGGGTGGTCTCATTTCCTGGCGGGGGTCTTGCCATCTTGCTCTGTCCTGTTCCTGGATCTCAGGGACCACTTGCAGGATGGTTGTCTGCAGGGGGTGGGGTTCTGGTGTGGTGGTCCTGTGGCGGGCGTCCTGTCCACTAGCGGAGGTGGTGGGCAGTTCATCGTCCAGGCTAGTTTCAGGGGCCCCTTGGAGTGCCACGGTGTCCCTCATGGTCTTTTGTATGTCCTTCAGCACCCCTACGATGGTGCACAGGGCAGAGCTGATGGTTCTGAGCTCCTCCCTGAGCCCCAAATACTGTTCGTCCTGCAGGTGCTGGGTCTCCTGAAACTTGGCCAGGACAGTAGCGATCGTCTCCTGGGAGTGGTGGTATGCTCCCATGATGGAGGAGAGTACCTCGTGGAGAGTGGGTTCCCTTGGCCTGTCCGCCCCCTGTCGCACAGCAGCCCTCTCAGTTCCCCTGTGTTCCTGTGCCTCCGTCCCCTGGACCTTGTGCCCACTACCACTGCCCCCAGGTCCCTGTTGTTGTTGGGGTGGTGGGTTATCCTGGGTTCCCTGTAGTGGTGGACACACAGCTGATTGACGTGTCCTGGGGACGGAGGTATGGGCCCGCTGGGTGGGTGCTGTGCTGGTCTTACCAGAGGGGGGAAGGTCAGTGTTGGGCTGTGCCTGTGCAAGGGGAACCGACTGTCCCGAGGCCCACGATGGTCCGGGCTGGTCATCTGGATCCAGTTGGCCAGAGCTGCTGTCGTCACTGTGAACCTCTTCTGTGGGTGGAGTGGAGATGTCTGGACCCTCCTGTGAAGTGACGTTACGTAGTGGTCCTGCAGGGGTCTAAGAGCATGATTATTGCATGTGTGTGTGTCATGGTATGCAATGGGTGGGTGAGCGTGTACCCCAGTGCTAGCATTCCTGTGTGATGGCTTGTGTGATGGTGGTTGAGGGGGGTGTTATGGGTATGTGCAGTGGGCATGCTTTAGTGATGGGTGTCCATGCTTAGTTGTGCCATGCAGGGCTTGGTGTTGGGATGTGTGGTTTGTGTTCTTAGTACATTAGTGAGGAGTTGGGGTGATAGGGGAGGGGGTGAGGGTGGGTGTGTGTGATAGCATGCAGGTAGGGTGGGGGATATGTTAGTTAAGATTTGACTTACCACTGTCCATTCCTCCACCGACTCCTCTGAGGCCCTCTGGATGCATGATGGTCAAGACCTGCTCCTCCCATGTTGTTAGGTGTGGGGGAGGAGGTGGGGGTCCGCCGCCAGTCCGCTGAATCACGATGTTGTGCCTGGATACCACGGAACGCACCTTCCCCCATAGGTCGTTCCACCTCTTCCTGATGTCCTCCCGATTTCTTGGATGCTGTCCCACAGCGTTGACCCTGTCCACTATTCTTCGCCATAGCTCCATGTTCCTGGCTATGGAGGTGTGCTGCACCTGTGCTCCAAATAGCTGTGGCTCTACCTGGATGATTTCCTCCACTGTGACCCTGAGCTCCTCCTCCGAAAACCTGGGGTGTCTTTGGCGTGACATGGGGTGGTGTAGGTGATGTGTGGGGTGGTGTATGTGTTGATGAGTGTGGTGATGTGTGGTGGTGTGGGGTGTTTTGAGTGTGGATGTTGTATGGGTGATGGTGTTGTGTGCCTCTGTGTGGTGGGGTTGTCTATTGCTGTGGTCTCTGTCTGTCGCCTTCGTCTCTAATTTTTGGTCGTAGGGGTTTGTGGGTGATGTGGGTGTGTGTTTTATATTGTATTGATTGTGTGGGAGTGGTGTTTGTATGTGTATCAGGTGTGTGTATTTGGAATTGTCCAATGTGGCGGTGTTTTGGAGATGTGTGTGTATTTTGAGCGCGGCGGTGTGTACCGCCAATGGAATACCGCGGTTGAAAGACCGCCGCGTGGATTCATGGGTCGTGATAGCATGGGCGTTTTTCTGTTGGCTGACGGTGGAGGAATTGTTTTCGCCAGTTTATCACTGACCTTTGGTGTGGCGGACTTGTGTGGGTGTCTGAATTTCGGCGGATTCCGAGATGTGGGTCATAATAGCTGTGGCGGAATTCCGTGGCAGTGTATTGGCGGTCTTCTGCACGGCGGTAAGCGGCTTTTACCGCCAATGTTGTAATGACCCCCTAAGTTCATTACATGAACTGTTAGATTAAACATTTGAGTAAGAGTAGGGCATAGGAAGACTAAACTAAGATTGCTATAAATAAATGCTGAAGAAGACTAACAATAAGAAATCAATCAAGAACATTTGAAAAGAAACTTTAAGTGCTGTAACTCACTTCTTTCTGCTTTATAAGATTTGACTCTGAAGAAACTTGTATTTTAAACAGAAATAAGCATAAGGTTATTATAGGTATTTTATTTACACTAATAGTTATATTTGCAGTTGCAATGTTATTACTAATTCACTTTACACGAGAAAGAGAGAAGTCTGTAGAGATATTTACTAACACAACATCTAGACCAGATGTTAATGAAGAATAAATAAAGACATTCTTTGTAGATTGCCTGAAAGAAGACCAGTCCTCAAATTTTTAATCTAGATTAGTGCAAAAGTATACAAAAGCTATTGAAGTAAAAGATTGTTATGTTTGTACACATGCCTTCTTTGGCTGATTAGAAGGCAGCCTGTCACCACATTCCTCTTTCTTATGCTATATCATGTAGTATTTTACATAGTTTAGTATATAGACAGAGGCACTTTGAATAGTACCATTCTAACTTTAACATGGTTCTTTCAAAGGTTCCATTAATGAAATGCATTAACCCCTTCCCCGCCACGGACGTAATGGTTACGTCCATGGCAGCGCCCGTGTGGCGCCATGGACGTAACCATTACGTCCAGGGACTGGCAGTCGGGGGAAGCGCTAGCGCTTCCCCCGAGGGCCGCCCCCCAACACCCCCAGGCCAGGGCTGAAAGGGGAATCCCTTCCCCTTTCACGCCCACCCCCCCCCGCCCCCCCCCATGACGTCAGCGCGCGATCGCGCGCTGATTTCATGGAAACGGGGAATGACGCGCTGGAAGCCATTTGCTTCCAGCGCGTCAAGGGAGAAGGTGAGTATTTCACCTTTGTGCGGGGTGGGGGTGCTCTCAGAGAGGCATCGGGCAGCAGGAATGCCCACTAGACACCAGGGATTTCTGTATGTGTGTGTGTGAGTGAATATTAGTGTAGGGGAGCGACCCCTTGGGCAAGGGTCGCTCCCCTTTGGGGGCACATGCTTTTTACGTCGTTTCTGCCCCCCCTGGGGGCAGATTGGCCCTATTTTTAGGCCGATCTGCCCCCAAGGGGGGCAGAAAGCCACTAGACACCAGGGATTTTATTGTTGATGTGTATTTTTTGTGTTGGGGGGCGGCCCCTTGAGCAAGGGTCGCCCCCAGGGGCCCTCATGTATTTTTGGGCAGTTCTGCCCCCCTTGGGGGCAGAGAGGCCTATTTTTTTTAGGCCTTTCTGCCCCCAAGGGGGGCAGAATCCCAATAGCGCCAGAAATAGTATGTATGTATGTGTGCTTTGTGTTGGGGGGTGGCCCCTTGGGCAAGGGTCGCTCCCCCAAGGGGCGAAATTTATTTATTGTCGTTTCTGCCCCCCTTGGGGGCAGATTGGCCCTATTTTTAGGCCGATCTGCCCCCAAGGGGGGCAGAAAGCCACTAGACACCAGGGATTTTATTGTTGATGTGTATTTTTTGTGTTGGGGGGCGGCCCCTTGGGCAAGGGTCGCCCCCAGGGGCCCTCATGTATTTTTGGGCAGTTCTGCCCCCCTTGGGGGCAGAGAGGCCTATTTTTTTTAGGCCTTTCTGCCCCCAAGGGGGGCAGAATCCCAATAGCGCCAGAAATAGTATGTATGTATGTGTGCTTTGTGTTGGGGGGTGGCCCCTTGGGCAAGGGTCGCTCCCCCCAGGGGCGCAATGTATTTATTGTCGTTTCTGCCCCCCTTGGGGGCAGATTGGCCCTATTTTTAGGCCGATCTGCCCCCAAGGGGGGCAGAAAGCCACTAGACACCAGGGATTTTATTGTTGATTTTTATTTTTTGTGTTGGGGGGTGGCCCCTTGGGCAAGGGTCGCCCCCAGGGGCCCACATGTATTTTTGGGCAGTTCTGCCCCCCTAGGGGGCAGATATGCCTATTTTTTAGGCCTTTCTGTCCCCAAGGGGGGCAGAATCCCCATAGCGCCAGGGATACTATGTATGTGTGTGTGTGCTTTGTGTGGGGGTGTGGCACCTTGGGCAAGGGTCACCCCCCCCCAAATGGTGCAATGTAATCTGGGTGATTTCTGCCCCCTCCCCTTGGGGGTAGATTGGCCTATTTTTTTTTTAGGCCCATCTTCCCCCAAGCAGAGAAGACTAGACACGGGAAAATGAAAAAATGGTTAGTGGCGGAGTGTTTGTCAACTGGCGAAGTATTTACTTTTATGATAATAACAGTTTTTCTCCTTTTTGTTTTAGTTCAAAGCTTTTGCTGACTTTGCTGTGGCTTGTTGCAGTTTTGGCAGTAGTTGTCCTGCGGTTTGCGTAGTTGCATGTTTTAGGTAAGTAAATAAATTTACTCCAAGTGAGTATTGTTGCAATGCATGAATGACATGTTTGTAGGTGGTGTACTGAATGCAGGATTGTGTGTGAAATTGTCCTTAGAGTTATGCACAATGATTATTGTGTTGTCTTATGTCTAATTTGCTTTTTTTTCTTCTCTTTTTAGTGGGATATCGTTGGTGATTGCTGTGGCTGTGCAGAGTAGTTGCTGGTGAGTCAAGCTTTTTCAGGCAAGTGAGCAGTATAGTTTTTGAGTTTATAATTCTTAGTGATAAACCTATACTTTGTTACTTATCTTACACAGTGCTGGTTGTTGGTGGTGTATTTGTCCAGTTAATTTTAGTAGGAAGGATCATGGCCAGCCGTAGGATGACCGCTCAGCAGGTTGTTAGTGTGCTTTTTGAGTCATCTTCTGACCATGAATATGAGACTGACTCTGCATCTGAGGCAGAGGAGGAAGTGCAGGATTCTGGAAGTGAATTTTCTGTCAGAGATGAATCATCTGATGATGAAGCCACTCTCAGTGCTGATGAAGGGCCTGTTTTAGAGGAGGACAGTGATGTGCCAATGGTGCAGGAGCCAGCGGCTGAAAGGCTTCCCATTGGAAGACCTGACGCATGGGTTGCACCAAACATGGAGCAGCCACAGTTGCCTGCGTTTACTGGTTTTCCAGGGTGTCGAGTTAATACGGAAAACTTTTTGCCCGTCAACTTTTTTGAGTTGTTTATGGACGATATATTTTTGGAAGAGATTGTTGAGCAGACTAATTTGTATGCAGAGCAGTTTTTGAGGGACAACGCTGCCAGACTTAGGCCACACTCTAGAGCTAGCCGGTGGATTCCCACAAATCTGGAAGAGTTGAAAAAGTTCTTGGGTTTAACTTTTTTGATGGGGCTGATAAGGAAGCCGTCGCTGTCTTCATATTGGTCTACTAGTCCCTTGATGGCAACTGCTATATTTCCTGCCATCATGAGTCGTAACCGGTATGAGCTTCTTCTTCGGATGTTGCATTTTGTAGATAATGCTTTAGCCTTGCCACGAGATCATCCTGATTCTGACCGTCTTTTTAAGATTAGACCTGTCCTTGATCATTTGGTAGATCGGTTTTCAGAGATCTATGTTCCAGGGAAAGAAATATCTGTAGATGAGTCTTTGGTCCTGTTCAAGGGTCGTTTGGTTTTTAGGCAGTACATTCCTAGCAAGAGGGCACGGTATGGAATTAAATTGTATATGCTGTCAGAAAGTAGTACAGGATATGTTTATAATTTCCGGGTCTACACTGGTAGGGATTCCAATATTGACCCCCCTGGTTGTCCTCCCACTTTTGGAGTTAGTGAGAAAATTGTGTGGGAACTTGGTAGACGACTGTTTAACAAAGGTCACCATTTATATGTAGATAACTTCTACACTGGAGTTCGGTTGTTCAAGGAGTTGTTCAGAGTGGACACTGTTGCTTGTGGCACAATCCGCTCTAATCGGAAAGGCTATCCAAAAGAGCTTGTCTGTAAAAAACTTGAGAAGGGACAGTGCAGTGCCTTGCGGAATGATGAGCTGCTAGCTCTGAAATTTGTAGACAAGAGGGATGTATACATGCTAAGCACCATCCATGATGAGAGTACTTCACCTGTGGCTGTTTGGGGTCAGGTTGCCGAAGTGCGCAAACCTGTGTGCATCTTAGACTATAATAAGCACATGGGTGGTGTTGATAGAGTAGATCAGAGGTTAGAACCTTACACTGCTGCTCGTAAGTCTTATGTGTGGTATAAGAAATTAGCGCTTCACTTGTTCCACTTGGCAACTTTTAATGCTTTTGTTGTGTTTAAGGATAGTTCTCCAGAGTCAAGGATGACATTTGTGAAATTTCAGGAGTCTATCATAGCTAGCCTTGTTGTGCTGGAACAGGCAAGAGTTCCTAGAGAAGCAGTGGTGGAGGATGTGGCTAGATTGAAAGATCGTCACTTTGCTGAGCACATTCCTCCCACGGCCAAAAAAAACTTTCCTGCTAAGAGATGTAGAGTCTGTGCTCGAAGAGGTATCAGGAAGGAGACTAGGATGTACTGCCCTGATTGTCCTTCAAAGCCTGGGCTGTGTGTGGGTGGCTGTTTCAGGAGCTACCACACACAGAAGAATTATTGGGAAATTCCGTGAGCGTAAACTGGTGTTTTATATTTTTATATGTTCGGTTTCACGGTTGGCATTAGTCATGTATTCAGTTAGAGCTTTTGTGTTTGTAGTTTTGTACTAATTTATGATTAGTGGTTTCTTTGTTGTTTAAAAACAAAAAAAAGGGGATGGCATGTGTAGAGTGGCGCTTGGCTGGCGGCGTGGGTGTGGTGGCGCTTGGCTGGCGGTGTGTGTGGGGTGGCGCTTGGCTAGCGGTGTGTGTGGGGTGGCGCTTGGCTGGCGGTGTGTGTGGGGTGGCGCTGGGCTGGCGGTGTGTGTGGGGTGGTGCTGGGCTGGCGGTGTGTGTGGGGTGGCGCTTGGCTGGTGGTGTGGGTGGGGTGGCGCTTGGCTGGCAGTGCCGGCCAAACGCCAGTCCACACACTCATCAGCTGGTGTGATTGCTGTATCAGGCATGTGGGCATATGAAAGTGATGGGCCCTTGACTGGCGCTGTCTGTGGATGCGAGTCTTGTAATGTGCTGGGCCCGTGGCTGGCGGCGTGAATGGTCTAGTGCATGTCATGTATGAAAGGTGTGTGAATGGACTGTAAAGCGGTTGGTGCCTTGTCGTGGCTTTACAGCTCACGAGCTGTGAGTCATTGGTTCAGTTTTTTGGCCTTTCAGTTATTACCAGTGCATTTCACTTTTGTGAAATCTCTTGTTAATAAAATTTGATCTACTGAACCATCACTCACCCTCGTGCCAAATCCAACCAGTATGTGTGGTACAAATGACAAAACCTGCTCCGCTGTAATCAGGCGTCGCAGCACACTTGAGACACGCTAGGTGCCTCAGGTGGGACCCCGATGATGAAGCATGCCACCAACTTGGTTGGTGGGTGAGGGGTCTTCTTCACATAACCTAAGTGTGTTTCTTTTCACAATTTTAGTGTTTGGCACATCACGGACGTATGTGCACACATCAAAGTGATATATTCCAAAAATACCTGTGTTTGGGGGGGAGGGCCCACCTATGTTTTTGGTCCTGGGTGCGGCCGTCATGTAGGGAAACCTACAAAACCCAGAAACTTTTTAAAACTAGGCACCCCAAGGAGTCTAGGGAGGTGTGGCTTGTGTGGCTCCCCCAACATTTTCTTACCCAGACTCCTCTGTAAACCTCACAATTTGCATAAAAAAGCATATTTTCCTGATTTTTCTTAGTAGGATCACCGCTCCAGCACAAAATTCCTACTCCCCAGTTTTCCCCTCAGTCTCCCAAGTAAAATGACACCTCACTTATGTGGGTCCCCAAAGCAGAGTCCGTCTAAAGATGTATAAAAGAATATGCCCTTATAAACTTGCTGTGCTATCCCTTCTATCCCTTCAGGTTTTGGGCCTTATTATGTTGCAGGCACCTGGGCCACCCACACAAGTGAGGTATCATTTTTATCGGGAGACTTGGGGAAACGCTGGGTGGAAGGAAATTTGTGGCTCCTATCAGATTCCAGAACTTTCTGCCACAGAAATGTGAGGAACATGTGTTTTTTTAGCCAAATTTTGAGGTTTGCAAAGGATTCTGGGTAACAGAACCTGGTCCGAGCCCCGCAAGTCACCCCTCCTTGGATTCCCCTAGGTCTCTAGTTTTCAGAAATGCACTGGTTTGGTAGGTTTCCCTAGGCGCCGGGTGAGCTACAGGCCAAAATCCGCAGGTAGGCACTGTTTTCTCCCAAAATTGTGGATGTGTCCACGTTGCGCTTTGGGGTGTTTCCTGTCGCAGGCGCTAGGCCTACCCACGCAAGTGAGGTATCATTTTTATCGGGAGACTTGGGGGAACGCTGGGTGGAAGGAAATTTGTAGCTACTCTCAGATTCCAGAACTTTCTGCCACAGAAATTTGAGGGACATGTGTTTTTTTAGCCAAATTTTGAGGTTTGCAAAGGATTCTGGGTAACAGAACCTGGTCCGAGCCCCGCAAGTCACCCCTCCTTGGATCCCCCTAGGTCTCTAGTTTTCAGAAATGCACAGGTTTGGTAGGTTTCCCTAGGTGGCGGCTGAGCTAGAGGCCAAAATCTACAGGTAGTCACTTTGCTAAAAACAGCTCTGTTTTCTGTGATATGTCCACGTTGTGTTTTGGGGCATATCCTGTCGCGGGCGCTAGGCCTACCCACACAAGTGAGGTATCATTTTTATCGGGAGACGTGGGGGAACGCTGGGTGGAAGGAAATTTGTGGCTCCTCTCAGATTCCAGAACTTTCTGCCACAGAAATGTGAGGAACATGTGTTTTTTTAGCCAAATTTTGAGGTTTGCAAAGGATTCTGGGTAACAGAACCTGGTCCGAGCCCCGCAAGTCACCCCTCCTTGGATCCCCCTAGGTCTCTAGTTTTCAGAAATGCACAGGTTTGGTAGGTTTCCCTAGGTGGCGGCTGAGCTAGAGGCCAAAATCTACAGGTAGTCACTTTGCTAAAAACAGCTCTGTTTTCTGTGATATGTCCACGTTGTGTTTTGGGGCATATCCTGTCGCGGGCGCTAGGCCTACCCACACAAGTGAGGTATCATTTTTATCGGGAGACGTGGGGGAACGCTGGGTGGAAGGAAATTTGTAGCTCCTCTCAGATTCCAGAACTTTCTGCCACAGAAATGTGAGGAACATGTGTTTTTTTAGCCAAATTTTGAGGTTTGCAAAGGATTCTGGGTAACAGAACCTGGTCCGAGCCCCGCAAGTCACCCCTCCTTGGATCCCCCTAGGTCTCTAGTTTTCAGAAATGCACAGGTTTGGTAGGTTTCCCTAGGTGGCGGCTGAGCTAGAGGCCAAAATCTACAGGTAGTCACTTTGCTAAAAACAGCTCTGTTTTCTGTGATATGTCCACGTTGTGTTTTGGGGCATATCCTGTCGCGGGCGCTAGGCCTACCCACACAAGTGAGGTATCATTTTTATCGGGAGACGTGGGGGAACGCTGGGTGGAAGGAAATTTGTAGCTCCTCTCAGATTCCAGAACTTTCTGCCACAGAAATGTGAGGAACATGTGTTATTTTAGCCAAATTTTGAGGTTTGCAAAGGATTCTGGGTAACAGAACCTGGTCCGAGCCCCGCAAGTCACCCCTCCTTGGATTCCCCTAGGTCTCTAGTTTTCAGAAATGCACAGGTTTGGTAGGTTTCCCTAGGTGGCGGCTGAGCTAGAGGCCAAAATCTACAGGTAGGCACTTCGCAAAAAACACCTCTGTTTTTTTCCAAAATTTAGGATGTGTCCACGTTGCGCTTTGGGGTGTTTCCTGTCGCCGGCGCTAGGCCTACCCACGCAAGTGAGGTATCATTTTTATCGGGAGACTTGGGGGAACGCTGGGTGGAAGGAAATTTGTAGCTCCTCTCAGATTCCAGAACTTTCTGCCACAGAAATGTGAGGGACATGTGTTTTTTTAGCCAAATTTTGAGGTTTGCAAAGGATTCTGGGTAACAGAACCTGGTCCGAGCCCCACAAGTCACCCCTCCTTGGATCCCCCTAGGTCTCTAGTTTTCAGAAATGCACAGGTTTGGTAGGTTTCCCTAGGTGGCGGCTGAGCTAGAGGCCAAAATCTACAGGTAGTCACTTTGCTAAAAACAGCTCTGTTTTCTGTGATATGTCCACGTTGTGTTTTGGGGCATATCCTGTCGCGGGCGCTAGGCCTACCCACACAAGTCAGGTATCATTTTTATCGGGAGACATGGGGGAACGCTGGGTGGAAGGAAATTTGTGGCTCCTCTCAGATTCCAGAACTTTCTGCCACAGAAATGTGAGGAACATGTGTTTTTTTAGCCAAATTTTGAGGTTTGCAAAGGATTCTGGGTAACAGAACCTGGTCCGAGCCCCGCAAGTCACCCCTCCTTGGATCCCCCTAGGTCTCTAGTTTTCAGAAATGCACAGGTTTGGTAGGTTTCCCTAGGTGGCGGCTGAGCTAGAGGCCAAAATCTACAGGTAGGCACTTCGCAAAAAACACCTCTGTTTTTTCCCAAAATTTAGGATGTGTCCACGTTGCGCTTTGGGTGTTTCCTGTCGCCGGCGCTAGGCCTACCCACGCAAGTGAGGTATCATTTTTATCGGGAGACTTGGGGGAACGCTGGGTGGAAGGAAATTTGTAGCTCCTCTCAGATTCCAGAACTTTCTGCCACAGAAATGTGAGGGACATGTGTTTTTTTAGCCAAATTTTGAGGTTTGCAAAGGATTCTGGGTAACAGAACCTGGTCCGAGACCCGCAAGTCACCCCTCCTTGGATCCCCCTAGGTCTCTAGTTTTCAGAAATGCACAGGTTTGGTAGGTTTCCCTAGGTGGCGGCTGAGCTAGAGGCCAAAATCTACAGGTAGTCACTTTGCTAAAAACAGCTCTGTTTTCTGTGATATGTCCACGTTGTGTTTTGGGGCATATCCTGTCGCGGGCGCTAGGCCTACCCACACAAGTCAGGTATCATTTTTATCGGGAGACGTGGGGGAACGCTGGGTGGAAGGAAATTTGTGGCTCCTCTCAGATTCCAGAACTTTCTGCCACAGAAATGTGAGGAACATGTGTTTTTTTAGCCAAATTTTGAGGTTTGCAAAGGATTCTGGGTAACAGAACCTGGTCCGAGCCCCGCAAGTCACCCCTCCTTGGATCCCCCTAGGTCTCTAGTTTTCATAAATGCACAGGTTTGGTAGGTTTCCCTAGGTGGCGGCTGAGCTAGAGGCCAAAATCTACAGGTAGTCACTTTGCTAAAAACAGCTCTGTTTTCTGTGATATGTCCACGTTGTGTTTTGGGGCATATCCTGTCGCGGGCGCTAGGCCTACCCACACAAGTGAGGTATCATTTTTATCGGGAGACGTGGGGGAACGCTGGGTGGAAGGAAATTTGTAGCTCCTCTCAGATTCCAGAACTTTCTGCCACAGAAATGTGAGGAACATGTGTTTTTTTAGCCAAATTTTGAGGTTTGCAAAGGATTCTGGGTAACAGAACCTGGTCCGAGCCCCGCAAGTCACCCCTCCTTGGATCCCCCTAGGTCTCTAGTTTTCAGAAATGCACAGGTTTGGTAGGTTTCCCTAGGTGGCGGCTGAGCTAGAGGCCAAAATCTACAGGTAGTCACTTTGCTAAAAACAGCTCTGTTTTCTGTGATATGTCCACGTTGTGTTTTGGGGCATATCCTGTCGCGGGCGCTAGGCCTACCCACACAAGTGAGGTATCATTTTTATCGGGAGACGTGGGGGAACGCTGGGTGGAAGGAAATTTGTAGCTCCTCTCAGATTCCAGAACTTTCTGCCACAGAAATGTGAGGAACATGTGTTTTTTTAGCCAAATTTTGATGTTTGCAAAGGATTCTGGGTAACAGAACCTGGTCCGAGCCCAGCAAGTCACCCCTCCTTGGATTCCCCTAGGTCTCTAGTTTTCAGAAATGCACAGGTTTGGTAGGTTTCCCTAGGTGCCGGCTGAGCTAGAGGCCAAAATCTACAGGTAGGCACTTCGCAAAAAACACCTCTGTTTTTTTCCAAAATTTAGGATGTGTCCACGTTGCGCTTTGGGGTGTTTCCTGTCGCCGGCGCTAGGCTTACCCACGCAAGTGAGGTATCATTTTTATCGGGAGACTTGGGGGAACACTGGGTGGAAGGAAATTTGTAGCTCCTCTCAGATTCCAGAACTTTCTGCCACAGAAATGTGAGGAACATGTGTTTTTTTAGCCAAATTTTGAGGTTTGCAAAGGATTCTGGGTAACAGAACCTCGTCCGAGCCACACAAGTCACCCCTCCTTGGATTCCCCTAGGTCTCTAGTTTTCAGAAATGCATAGGTTTGGTAGGTTTCCCTAGGTGGCGGCTGAGCTAGAGGCCAAAATCTACAGGTAGTCACTTTGCTAAAAACAGCTCTGTTTTCTGTGATATGTCCACGTTGTGTTTTGGGGCATATCCTGTCGCGGGCGCTAGGCCTACCCACACAAGTGAGGTATCATTTTTATCGGGAGACGTGGGGGAACGCTGGGTGGAAGGAAATTTGTGGCTCCTCTCAGATTCCAGAACTTTCTGCCACAGAAATGTGAGGAACATGTGTTTTTTTAGCCAAATTTTGAGGTTTGCAAAGGATTCTGGGTAACAGAACCTGGTCCGAGCCCCGCAAGTCACCCCTCCTTGGATCCCCCTAGGTCTCTAGTTTTCAGAAATGCACAGGTTTGGTAGGTTTCCCTAGGTGGCGGCTGAGCTAGAGGCCAAAATCTACAGGTAGTCACTTTGCTAAAAACAGCTCTGTTTTCTGTGATTTGTCCACGTTGTGTTTTGGGGCATATCCTGTCGCGGGCGCTAGGCCTACCCACACAAGTGAGGTGTCATTTTTATCGGGATACGTGGGGGAACACTAGGTGGAAGGAAATTTGTGGCTCCTCTCAGATTCCAGAACTTTCTGCCACAGAAATGTGAGGAACATGTGTTTTTTTAGCCAAATTTTGAGGTTTGCAAAGGATTCTGGGTAACCGAACCTGGTCCGAGCCACACAAGTCACCCCTCCTTGGATTCCCCTAGGTCTCTAGTTTTCAGAAATGCACAGGTTTGGTAGGTTTCCCTAGGTGGCGGCTGAGCTAGAGGCCAAAATCTACAGGTAGTCACTTTGCTAAAAACAGCTCTGTTTTCTGTGATGTGTCCACGTTGTGTTTTGGGGCATATCCTGTCGCGGGCGCTAGGCCTACCCACACAAGTGAGGTATCATTTTTATCGGGAGACGTGGGGGAATGCTGGGTGGAAGGAAATTTGTGGCTCCTCTCAGATTCCTGAACTTTCTGCCACAGAAATGTGAGGAACATGTGTTTTTTTAGCCAAATTTTGAGGTTTGCAAAGGATTCTGGGTAACAGAACCTGGTCCGAGCCACACAAGTCACCCCTCCTTGGATTCCCCTAGGTCTCTAGTTTTCAGAAATGCACAGGTTTGGTAGGTTTCCCTAGGTGGCGGCTGAGCTAGAGGCCAAAATCTACAGGTAGTCACTTTGCTAAAAACAGCTCTGTTTTCTGTGATGTGTCCACGTTGTGTTTTGGGGCATATCCTGTCGCGGGTGCTAGGCCTACCCACACAAGTGAGGTACCATTTTTATCGGGAGACTTGGGGGAACATAGATTAGCAAAACAAGTTCTATTGCCCCTTGTCTTTCTCTACATTTTTTCCTTCCAAATATAGGAGTGTGTGTAAAAAAGACATCTATTTGAGAAATTCCCTGTAATTCACGTGCTACTATGGTCACCCCGGAATTCAGAGATGTGCAAATAACCACTGCTCCTCAACACCTTATCTTGTGCCCTTTTTGGAAATGCAAAGGTTTTCTTGATAGCAATTTTTTACTCCTTATATTTCAGCAAATGAATTGCTGTATACCCGGTATAGAATGAAAACGCACTGCAGGGTGCAGCTCATTTATTGGCTCTGGGTTCCTCGGGTTCTTGATGAACCTACAAACCCTATATATCCCCGCAACCAGAGGAGTCCAGCAGACGTAACGGTATATTGCTTTCGATAATCTGACATTGCAGGGAAAAGTTACAGAGTAAAAAGTAGAGAAAAATTGATGTTTTTTTCACCTCAATTTCAATATTTTTCTTTTTCAGCTGTTATTTTCTGTAGGAAACCCTTGTAGGATCTACACAAATGACCCCTTGATGAATTCAGAATTTTGTCTACTTTTCAGAAATGTTTAGGTTTCTGGGATCCAGCATTGGTTTCATGACCATTCCGGTCACTGACTGGAAGGAGGCTGAAAGCACAAAAAATTGCACAAATGGGGTATGCCCCAGTACAATGCCAAAATTGTGTTGAAAAATTGGGTTTTCGGATTCAAGTCTGCCTGTTCCTGAAAGCTGGGAAGCTGCTGAGTTTAGCACCGCAAACCCTTTGTTGATGCCATTTTCAGGGGAAAAACCACAAGCCTTCTTCTGCAGCCCCTTTTTCCAATTTTTTTGAAAAAAACGAAATTTTCACTGTATTTTGGCCAATTTCTTGGCCTCCTTCAGGGGAACCCACAAAGTCTGGGTACCTTTAGAATCGCTAGGATGTTGGAAAAAAAGGACGCAAATTTGGCTTGGTTAGCTTATGTGGACAAAAAGTTATGAGGGCCTAAGCGCGAACTGCCCCAAATAGGCAAAAAAAGGCCTGGCACAGGAGGGGGAAAAGGCCTGGCAGCGAAGTGGTTAATCTTCATCCACAGGATAACGATACAAAAACAGCTTGGTCCTACTTTAGACCTTTCCTTCCTGTAAATACTGTTACAGCATATGAGAATAACCTTACTTGCTTAATGAATCCATCAGAGAAAACCTTTATTTTAATGTTAGAAGACAGAAATCACACAGTAGCTGAAAATAAAGGAGATAGGTTGAAGTCTGTATTTGAGAGAGAAAAGATAAGTTTAGAATAAAAATGCCTGTTCAAAGACTAAAGTTACAAAGGAGACAATAGGGAAAATTATGTGTGTTTAAAACAAGAGTTCATGGGAGAAAGGCAACACTAGGAAATAGGAATTGTGATCACGTTTTTGAGTTATCGGGAAGACATGGCAATTTGTGTAGGAGGATGATCTAACCATACCTAGGGTGTATTTTATCTGTGATTTGTGGAGAGTATGCCATTTGATTGGGAACGAAATTGCTATTTAGGCTTGCTTTTTCCAAATATATACTATGCACAGCGTATAAATGCACTAACAATGACACTTGTACATAGATACTCTCACAGTATAAATGAGGGAATGCATTTAGTAGGAGACATATGTGGAGCTATTATACCAGCAGTAGGAGTAATGCTAAATGACGAAAGATTAGAAAACTTTCAACAGTGGTAGATAGACTGGCCACTAGTAAATCACAAGCTTTATTAGTGGATAATTCAGAGCTCATAGCTATTAGATCTATGGTATTACAAAATTGCTATGCTCTAGAAATTTTGCTCACAGAGAAAGGCAGAGTCTTCAAGATGGTGAAAATTGAAAATTGATTTAGAAACCACTAGCATAGTACAGAGCTTTACTAGAGGAAACCCTTCAAAAGGTAATTCGATAAAAACAGCAGAAGGAGAAATCCCCAAAACTATATTAGTTCCTGTATTATTAGTAGCTGTTTGCTTGTTATCTACTTTGGCAATTGAAAAGACAAAAATGCTATTAATAAAGAAGAAAAATAGATAAGTAAATAGAAGAATGAAGAAAGATATAGAATTGTGAGAACGTATTAATAAACAACATAATAGACTAAAAGAAAGATAAAATTTAAAAAGGAAAAGGAGAGATTCAGCAGAAGATGTGAGTGAACTCTGAATACATCTGTGAATAGAATTTTGTGATGATTCCAAACCATCAGATGGGGGATTGAAACAGTGTTTTCTGATGACAAAAATTCTATGAAGAAAATGACATTTTTTGAAATGTATGTAGGCCTGTAGATGAAAACATGAAGTAGCAATACTTGTAGTCTTTAACTGAAGAATGCTCCATTAAGCATATATAGTACATGATTTGTCATTATGAGTCTAGGTCAAAAATGTGTTATGGATTACTGTAAGAATATGTGTAGCAACATTAACAATGAACCATGCTATGAAATATATAATTCTTTCAAATTTCACATGTTTATAAGTACATCTAATGAACAGAATGTTCCCAATATCATAAAAACTAATTTTAAGGAATACAATGATAGAAAGGAGTGCATGAGAGAGGGGATGTTTTTTTTAAAATGCATTACACTAACCATGAACGTTTTCTCTATTTCCTGAGTAGCTGGGAACTGACATTCAATGAATAGTGAATGAATGAAAATGTTTCTTAGCAGTTTTGTTAGAAAGATTAGTCAATGGATACCATCCTGTTCTCTTGAAGACATAGATTTTGATTGTTGGAGAAAGTGGTGGAAATGAAGAAAGAAGATACAAGTTAGAGAAATGTGTGTTCCTAGAGTAGTGTGGGAAGCCTATTGGGATTTTTGCTCAATAGGGAACTTTTCTTGTTCAGAAGTCTTTTTTTTAGCAGAGATGCCTTTAAAAGCCTGGGCTCATTCAGCAGTGATTCACTCTTCCATTTCTGTCTAAGATACTACCCAGCTTCACATTTGAGCTGCTTCATTTTTAACACTTGGATTCATTCTGAGGCTTTTTGACTGAAACTTGTTTTGTTCTAAAACCCTATAGAGATTTTTTAAATGCTTTGACATCATTGATATATGAACTCTTTATGGGTTCCTATAGTTTATTGATTTGTCTTTTTCTATAAAACCATCCTCTCGATTAGAATAGGAAATTACATTGTATGGAATGTGCTTTATGCATTGTTCTGTTAACTTTGTTTATGGTGTTTTGATTCTATCCATAAGGATGAGAAAATAGAAAAGAAAGTTAAAATAAAATACTTAAACTTCTACAAAACTCTCATTATTAACCCCTAATTGAAATGGCTTTATAAAAATTGAAATTTATGAATGTTTTGATGGCAACTTCCATTTGTCTTATTAAACACCTCAAAGATCCATCACCTGGGGTCCAGTAACACCATTCTGGACGACGAGGATTAGGGGGCCACAGTGGAGGCAGCGGATGTTGATATGTCTGCTTCTGGATGGTGTTTGTGTGAGTGCCTGTGGGATGAAGTGTGGTGCTTATGTTTGCCATGTCCACTCTTGTGTGTTGTCCTGAGTGCCTGCTCGTCTGCCTGTGTGCTTGGAATACGTTGGGGTAGAGGGGAATGGGATTGGGAACAGGAAGTTGGAGGGGGAAGGCTGGAAACAGGGATAATGGCTGCCATCAGAGAGGAGGCCAGAGCCTGGATTGATCTCTGTTGGGCAGCCAAGCCAGTGTGAATGCCCTCCAGAAATGCATTGGTCTGTTGCATTTGGGCTGCCAGCCCCTGGATGGCATTCACAATGGTTGACTGCCCAACAGAGATGGCTTGCAGGAGGTCAATAGCCTCCTCACTCAGGGCAGCAGGGCTAACTGGGGCAGGGCCTGAGGTGCCTGAAGCGAAGGAGATGCCCACCCTCCTTGGTGAACGGGCACGGGCAACTTGCTGAGGGGCAGCTGGGAGGGTGATGCTGGTATGGGGGTGGCGGCTGTGCCTGTAGCTGGGGTGGGCACAGAGGTGTCCACCACCACCAGGGAGCTTCCATCGGAGGAGGTAACTGTGTCTGAACTGTCCCCTCCAGTCTCCGCCGTGGCGCTCTCCTCGCTCTCTGTCCCAATGGTGCCCTCACCGTCGGTGGATTCGGCCTCCTGGGTCCTGTGGGATGCAGCTCCCTCCGTTGCCGGAGCCTCTGCTCCTCCGACAGATGATGCTAATGTACATAAGGACAGGGTGACAAAATAAAAAGGGGGGGGGAGAAACAAAGGATACACTTGGTCAATGGCGGCACCACAACCACAGTTGGCGTACACCACACACTCACACACAGGGAACAGCCCTATGAACTAGGCAATGCACGACTAGTCACAATGCTAGTCACCAGTCCATGGATAAGGACACCTAACGCCAATTGCAGCATACCTGAGACCCACAGACCCTTGCCCAGTAGTGGATGCCTACTAGCTTGGTTGGAGGACTTTCACATCAGAAGCCTGCCCAACATGGGACCTACTCTGCAATGTCAGGCCTGGCCTAGGGGCACCCACAAGGCCCACAACGCCCACCCGGATACCACCCCACCAGGCGTAAGTTGTAATGAAGTGCACTGTACTCACCCCCTTGTTGCTGCTGTGATGCCCCCAAGGGCCCATCTAGCTCCAGAAAGGCCACCGCCAGTTTGGGGGGGGTCAGGGTTCGACCTGCACCACTTCCTCGTTGGGAGGTCATGCCCAGCTGGGCCTCCGCCGTCTTCCGTGCCCAGCATCTCAGGTCCTCCCACCGTTTCTGACAGTGGATGCTCTGCCTGCCGTAGACCCCTAGGGTCCACATGTCCTTGGCGATGGCAAGCCATATACCCTTCTTTTGAAGGACGCTGACCTGCAGGGAACACACAGGGAAAGGTATTAGTCTGACCGTCCTACCTGTTACACTTATGGCTCACCACGCCCCTTCCCATTCCTTTTAGCACGGACATGGCCCAGCATTCATGTTGCGCGCTGCCCAGGGCCCAACCACCAACCCCCACCTACATAAGGCCTTCAAACACAGCACTCCATGCATTCATGCCCCATGCATCGTACTCACGGTGTACTCACCTGTTGGTCTGGAGGGCCATACAGCAGTCGGTACTTGGGTAGGACCCCATCCACCAGTCGCTCCAACTCCACCGAGATGAAGGCAGGGGCCCTTTCCCCAGGAACATGAGCCATGGTCGGTTCCAGACACAGGTCACAGCAGCACATGCAATGTAGGTCCTCTCCTGTTGAAGGTCAGGTGGTAAGTGAGTGAACAGATAGAAAATGGTGGCCATGTCCGTGGAGGTGCGTACCGTCACCACCGGCGCACATCACCATTGGCCACTGTACCCCATAGGGCCCAATGATAACCAATGAGGAGTTGCACAGCGGTTCTAAACTGCTTACCGCAACGGCGCACAGTGTCAGCGGAATTACCTATTTTCCACCTGTTCCTCCATACAGGACAGACGGACACCTTTTCGGGGGGGTGCAGGCCATGGATCCTAACTTGTATCACAGTACACAAGTTCACATTTTGGACATGTCCCACCAAAATAATGTAACAATCACAATATGCATTGAACTGTAGTGGTTACAATGTACAGATAATGACCAGCTGCTCACTCTTTTGCCCCATAGATTTCAATTGCTGCGGATGAATAGGAGATGGAGACATACGCCGTGTACAGACCGCTAGAGGACTTGGCAACAATGGAGGACAGGCAGATTATCCTCACCTATGGATTGGACTCACGGAGCTGTGTGCCCAATAGGAGCCTGACCTAATATCCTCTTGTGGAAGTCCAATCTGTGCTCCATTTCCTGGCAACTGGTTCTTTCCAAGTGACAGTGAGCTTGGAAGCAGGAATGTAACATCCAATGTTCTCAATAGTGCTGACCAATAGAGTTGGCTGCCCTGATTAAACACATGTGCAGTTACATCGTTTTCCCGAAGATGGAGGATTTGGCCACAGTGAAAGCTGACTTCCATGCATTGGGACATATCCCCAACATCACTGGGGCAATTGATGGAACAAATATTGCATTTGTCCCCCCCCGGCGAAATGAACAGGTGGTCAGATATCGATGAGTTTTCACTAGATGAATGTCCAGATGGTGTGCCTGATGGACCAGTACATTTCCCATGTCAATGCAAAGTATCCTGGGTCTGTGCATGATGCCTTTATCCTGAGGAATAGCAGCATCCCAAATGTGATGGCCTAACTCCAGAGGCACAGGGTGTGGCTAATAGGTGAGTTCTGGTTCCCACCCAGCGGATGTTGGTGTATGGGTATGTTGTGGGCCCTAAGGGTGAGTGTGTGGCTAACAGTTGTCCCTCGATATTTGCAGGTGACTCTTGTTACCCCAACCTCTCAAGGCTGCTGACCCCTGTGAGGAATCCCAGGACAAGGACAGAGGAACGTTACAATGAGGCATGTGGCCGAACAAGAAGGATAATGGAAAGGATCTTCTGCCTCCTGAAGGCCAGGATTTGGTGACTCCATCTAACTGGTGGATCCCTGTGCTTCTCACCCAAGAATGTCTGCCTGATCATCGTGGCATGCTGTATGTTTCACAACCTCGCCTTGCCTTGCCATGTGCCTTTTCTGCAGGAGGAGGAGGCTGGAGATGGCCATGTGGCAGCAGTGGACCCTGTGGACAGTGAAGATGAGGAGGCAGAGGATGAGGATGAGGACAACAGAAGTGCAGTCATTCGTCAATACTTCTAATGAGACACAGGTAAGACAGTGTTATTTTACATTTCATTTACAGTTTGATGTGTGACATTGTCACTGGCAGGCTGTGAATTCCTACTTCTATGCCCACTCACTGTACCCTTTTGCATCTCTTTTTGCAGACGTTGCTGCCCCACAATTGCTCCTGGTGTGTTCAGTGCAGTCATCTACAGGTCTTTTCTATGTAAACATTATTGTACAGTTTAATTGCAATGTTTGAACCTTGTTAAACGCATACATTTTGAAATCATTTGACATACACCATACTTGTATTTTATCAAAGTGTGTTTATTGCAGTGCTCTGTAGAAGAGGGGGTAGTGCAATGGGCTGGGGTGATGATGGAGGAAAGTCCAGGGTAGAGTCCAGTCTATTTGTATCACAGGTGCAGTGTCAAGGGGGCATAGGAAGGGGAGCAATGGCAGTTCAAGGTGGACAGGGTGACAGAGTGCGACACAAGGGTGACAATCAGGAGAGTCTTATTTCCTGGCAGGGGTCTTGGCAATAGTCTCTGGCTTCTGCCTGGATCGCAGGGAACGTTTGCAGAGTGGTTTCCTTCTGCAGAGGGAGGGGTGCTGGTGGCCTGTTGGTCCTGTGACAGGGCCCTGTGGGCACTAGTGGCAGCGGAGGTAGAGGGCTGTTCAGTAGTGTGGCTAGTGTCAGGGGCCCGCTGGTGTGCCACTGCTTCCCTCATAGTGTTGGCCCTGTCTGCCAGCACGCCTGCAATGGAGACCAGGATAGTGTTAATGGCATTCAAGTCCTCCCTGATCTCCAGGTATTGTCCCTCCTTCAGCCACATGTTCTCCTGAATCTTGGTCCAGCGTATCCTGGGAATGTTGGTATGCTTCCAGGATCGCGGTGAGTGCCTCCTGGAGGGTCGGTTCCCTGGGCCTGTCCTCCCCTTGCCGCGCAGCAGTCCTCCCAGCTTCCCTCTTGTCCTGTGCCTCTGTCCCCTGAACCGTGTGCCTACTGCCACTGACCTCAGGTCCCTTATTGTCCTGTGTTTGTGGAGTGGCCTGGGGTCACTGTAGTGCTGGATACACTGCTGATTGACGTGTCCTGGGGACAGAGGTATGGGCCCGCTGGGTGGGTGCTGTGGTGGTGATTCCTGAGGGGAAGGGTCTGTGGTGGTGTGAGAGTGTGCCTAGGTAACCGACTGTCCGGAGGTCCCTAATGGGCCAGGTTGGTCATCTAGATCCAGGCAACCAGAGCTGCTGTCATCAATGTGGGCCTCTTCTCGGGGGGGACTGGATGTTGCTGGCACCTCTTCACCAGTGACATTGGCTGGGTTACCTGTGTGGATGTAAATGCATTGTTATTGTTTCTGTGTGTGACATCTTGTGCATGGGTGGGTTGCCCTCTATGGTTGTTATTGCCTGGCAGCTTTGCCTTGTGTGACTTGTTATTTGGTGGACTAGGTGATTCTTTCTAGTGTGCATGCTGTGGTGATAGCTGTCCCTGCATGTCTGTGAGTGGTGTCCATGCATTGGTGGTGCATGCAGGGCTTGGCATTCGGATGAGTAGGTTGTGATGGTGGGGTGTGTGGGAGGTGATGGAGTGATTGGAGTGAGGGTGAGGGTGGGGGTATGTGATGGCATGCAGGTAGGGGAGTGATAGTAATAGAGAGTTGACTTACCAGAGTCCAGTCCTCCTCTGACTCCAGCCAGGCCCTCAGAATACATGATTGCCAAGACTTGCTCCTCCCATGTTATTAGTTGTGAGTTTGGAGGTGGGGGTCCACGGCCAGTCCTCTGTACTACGAGCTGGTGTCTTGCTGCAATGGAGCACACCTTCCCCGCAGGTTGTTCCACCTCTTCCTGATGTCATCCCTTGTTCTGGGGTGCTGTCCCACGGTGTTGACCCTGTCCACGATCCTCCACCATAGCTCCATCTTCCTAGCAATGGATATCTGCTGCACCTGTGATCCTAATAGTTGTGGCTCTACCCGGATGATTTCCTCCACCATGACACTTAGCTCCTCCTCAGAGAACCTGGGGTATCGTTGTGGTGCCATGAGTGTAGTGTGAGTAGTGTGGGTGAGGGTGTGTAGGGTGATATGTTGGGGTGTGTGACGTAAGGTGCGTGGGTGGTATATAGGTGATGGTGGTATGTGGCTCTGGTTGTGTGAGTGCTCTTACTGTCTCTCTCTGCTGGCAATTGTTTGTAGTCGTAAAGGGTTGTGGGTAATGTGGATGTGTGTTTTATAGTGGTGTGGGTATGTGGGTGTGGTGTGTGTATGTGTGTCAGGTGTGTGTAGTTTGAATTGTCCAATGTGGTGCTGTTTTGTTTGTATGTGTGTATTTTAAGCGCGGCGATATGTACCGCCAATGGTTTACTGCCATTGAATGTCCGCTGTGGTGATTTGTGGGTTATAATGTGATGGGCATTGTTCAGTTGGCGTAAAGGCGTGGGTTTGGATACCCCCAGTTTATCACTGACCTTTGGGCTGGCGGATTTGTGTGTGTGGCTGCATAGTGACGGATTGCTGTGTGTGTGTCATAATATGGTTAGCGGATATCCGCCACGACCACGGTATGTTGGCAGCAGTCGGCACAGTGGTAAGTGGAATTTGTCACCAATGTCATAATGAGGGCCTAAATGTTTTCTAGCACATAGAAATCAAAAGTGCTACTCTGGAAATCTGGTCACACTTGCCTAGGACAAATTCAAAAGTTGAGGCCGACCGCGATGAAGCCCTGCTAAGCTGCACTGAGCAGGAGACCTGGGTTAAAGTTTTACCTTCACACTTAGTCCTTTTCTTGAAGATTATTTTTCAACTGGGACAAAGTCACAAGTTGAGGCCATCCTCGCTGGAACTCTCTTTGGATAGGCAGCAGGGGAGGCCTTGGTCAAGTTTCTACATTCTAAACTTTTTCAGGACGGAATCCTTCATCTGGGACCAAGTTGAAAGTTGAAGATGACCTTGCTGGAGCCCTCCTCGGAAAAACTGAGCGGGAGGCCTTGGTCAAACTTTTACCTTCAAACTAAGAAACTTTTCAGGAGCTTTTCTTCTCCACTGTCAGAAGACCCTTCTCAGAAAGCTGATTTTTATGTGGCTTCTTTGGATTGCCTTTCCACGAGCCTCTCGGTCAAATCCTGGAAGTCTGAGGCTCTGGAACTTTTCAGCAGGACAAACCTGCAAGTCAGGCCGGGTTGCGGTCTATGTTGGCCGGCTTGATTCACAACATAGGATTGGTCCACTGTTGGACCTGGCCCTTTTACAGGGTAATTCCCCAGACCTTTTGTTTTTGCCTCCTTATTTTTCAGACCTTTGTTGGCTGACGTTTTGACTCTGAGCACTTTTTCACTGCTAGCCAGTGCTAAAGCGCATGTGCTCTCTCTTACAAATTTGGTATGATTGGATTATACCTGATTAGAATATTTAATTTACCTATAAGTCCCTTGTAAAGTGGTATCCCTATACCCAGGGCCTGTAAATTAAATGCTACTGGTGGACCTGCAGCGTGGCTTGCGCCACCCACTGAAGTAGCCTATCAAACCTATCTAAGGCCTGCTAGTGCAGAGCCTGTGTGCGCAGTTTCCTGCCACAGGGACCTAGCATCTAAATTTACTTGCCAGGCCCAGAACTCACCTTTTACTACATGTAAGTCACCCCTAAGGTACGCCCTAGCTAGCCCTTTGGGCAGGGTGCCATGTATGTAGAAAGCAGGGCACATGCCATGTTGCGTGGCCTGTCCTGGTAGTGACAAACAGCCTAACTTGGTGTCTCACTGCTGTGAGTGCTGCCCTCTCATAGGATTACATTGGAAATGCCCTGCCTTAGGTGTAAGGGGTATTGTCTGATTTATGAGGGGTAGCGTAGGCATGTTTGGTATGGTTGTGACAGTGGTAAGAAATGCTGCTTACTAGTGTAGGTGTATTTTTTATTACTATCACAGAAATGCCACTTCTAGAAAGTGTGCATTTGTCTGTGCTTATGACTTTGGTGTTTTTCAGCTTGTCTCCAATCAACGTCTGGGCAGACTGACAGTTGAGGCTTTGTGCATACTTCTCAGACAGCCTGAACACAGGGAGGGTGGAGGTGACACAGAGGTGCATCTATATATTGTAAAGCCTTCCTGGGCTGAGAGAAGGGAGAGGCGGGGCACACCTGCATTTGTAAGGACTGTGCCCTGGCCTCACACAAAAGGGTCGTTAACCCCCCACTGATGTTTGGAGCCTGTGCTGAAAGGAGAGAAGGGGCACTTCCAGAACCAGTTGTAACTGGCTGGAACCTCCTCTCCCTACCATTGAAAAACACTGTAAGAACTGACTATAAGTACAGGGGAATTTCCCCCACAATTTGAACATTCTTGGAACTTGGAACTTGAAACTGGACACAGAATGCTGATGAATGTTGTGGATTGCTCCCAGGGGCAGGGTGTTGTGGCCCACACCCCTGCCAACCCTCCTGCCACTTTGCCTACAGTGCTTTCCAAAGGGGCTCCTTTGTTGTTGAGGAAAAATCACCACTGCAGCCCAGGCTGCAGATTTGACCTGAGCGCTGTATTGGGAACCTTACAAATTACTGCCAAAAATCACCGCCGCAGCCCGGGCCTCAGATGGGCATTAGCGCTTTCAAAACTGCTTTATTTTTGCCCTCTGAATCACCGCCGCAGCCCGGGTTCCTGGGCTATTATTAGCGCGAGGTCCGCGCTCAACTAAGTGCCCCCGGGGCACGAAAGAGACCTCAGTGGAGCCGGTGCGCTCCTAGCGGCGCCCCCGGGGCACAGTCCGCTTCTAGGAGCGCCCCCGGGGCACCAGCCACCTCCTCTCTTCCTGGGAGCGTCCTGGCGGCCGGGAACAGCTCCCCAAACACTCGTGCACCAATTCAGGTGCACGCGAGTGCTTCTTCAGGCCCCCAGAGGGTTCCAAGCTCACCAGGCCACGTGCAGGACACAGAGAAGGTGCGAGGAGCGCCCCTTCTCCGGTCTCTGCCCTAGGAGCAGAACGCTCCTGTATTTGGGCAGATTTCCCTTCAAGCCGGCCTCGGGAAGGGAGACCTCGCCGGAGGTCCCTTCCCGGTTGTAGCTATAACTTGTTGCTGGGCCACGCCCGGCCCCCACCCCACGGACAGGGTGTGAGGAGGCTGAGGCAGGCCCCCCCACCAAGAAGTAGGCCCCCGTGGTGCGCCGTGGAGCACCGGGGGCCCCTGTCTTCATCCCCAGGCACTGGAAGTGCCTTTTCCACCAGCCAACAGGTACTCTCTAGAGACTCTAGGCTCTAGGAGCCTAATATAGATGTACAGATGTTTGGTATATCCTACCTGTTTACTGGTGATACATATATGTGCTAATGTTCCTTTTTTTTAGGCATGTCTAGCTGATATGTATGTGTATGACTTGTGGTATATTCTCTAATGTTTCTTTCATGGGTATTTAGAAATTGTTCATGACAAGTGCATATACCTTTTACTATAATTCCTGACTACTGCTTATGTTGCAGAATCCTGAGTACTTACGTGTTCTAATGTGACAACTGCATATTCTTGCAGAATATTAGTAACTTGTGTAACCCTCTGACAACTGCTAAGGTAGCAGGGTATTACTTACGTGTAATGTTGGTCTAATTATGTTTTGTGCAATACAGATTATTTTTACATAGCTCAGTGTTGTGTTTACTTTGTGGTGTACATTTTGCGTCACGTGTGTTGTGTGTTGTGCAAACGCTTTACACATTGCCTCCAGGTTAAGCCTGACTGCTCGTGCCAAGTTACCAAGGGGGTGAGCAGGGGTTATCTTGGACGTGTAACTCCCAAGCCCTGACTAGAGTGGGTAGGTTCTGCCTGGCTGGGGTACATACCCTAGCCAACCAGAAACCCCATTTCTAACATCCACATATGGAGCTTTTATCCAAAGTTTCTCCAAACATCTGGATCTTCTTCCGGATGTACTTTTAAGGTCCTTAATGTGTCCACAACTCACCCCAAGCTTTAAGAAGCTCGTACTTGTTCCTTGGGGGGTTAGGACTCATCTTCCAGAATACACCTGGTCCATATCCTCAAATGAACACTGGCCAGCTGGGCTATTTCTGCAGGACTTGCTGCAGAGGACTCTTGTCAGATCCTTTCTACCTGTAGCTTACAGGGAGCCCCTTTTTGGAAGTAGGACACAGTCCTTTATTATGAAGCCCAAAGTGTGCAGCTGGTGCAGTCCTTCTGAGTGCAGGGTTCAGGTGCAGGCCAGGGGTCCAGCAGAGCAGTCCTTCTTTTTTATGTCTTTTTCCATTAATGATCATAAGTGTGGGGCAGCTCTGCCATATTTATTCTTGCTCCTGGGGTGACAAGCAAGGGAATGCTCCTGCCCAATCACATGCAGGCCACCACCTTTTTGCATGACCACTTCCTGGGAAGTTTGGCAAAAATCAATCCCAGGGAGCAACTTTCCTCCTAAATACAAGATGGCAAAAATTCAATCTTAGGGTTTATATCTGGCTAAGTCCAACCATTGGTATGGCTACATTTCCCTAACACACCCCTTACCAGCCCTCTCCTAATCTAATTAGGGGGCAACTGGGTGTCTGGGGCTGCAGGAAATTGGGGAGGTCCAGTTGCTGTCCCAAAGTTTCTTCCCTGCTTTGAATTCCAGTTTGGCTGTTCTCCAGTCATCCTGTTCTACTATCTGCTAAGACAGATCTCCTCCTACCAGATGCTTCCTTTGTTTCAGCTCAGGTCAATTCGCACCTCACTGAGGCAGCCTGGCTCAGGCTGTCAGAGAATGACCAATCAGAGAAGGGCATTACAAGGCTGAAGTTGGTAGTTTTTAGCATGAGTTCTGAAACTCTTTCCCTGTTCAAGTTACATTATAATTAATAGTAGCACGTTGTTGGATTTATTATAACTTGTAATTTGAAACTAAACTTGCTATGTTTACCTCCTTTTTTATGGAAAATAAGACTTTATTATTTTAAAATAAAGTTTCTCTATGTTAGCCTATGCAGCCCATTCACCACAATGGGAAAAACAAATTTGGCTAGTTTTACCTCACCAGGGCTTAAAAACCCTCTTTTATAAAGTCCCTGCACATAATTACACTGCACCTAGCCCGCTCTGGGGGCACTTAGGGCATACTTCTGGATGAGTTAAATGTAAAAATAAGGTAGTAGGACTTTGAAAATACTTGTAATTCCAAAATGTAATTTGGGGTTAACTTAAACTTAAAAGCTGCCAGTAAGGCAGGCTTGCTTTTGAAAATGGCACTGGGCACAACAGCAGTGCACCTATGGGTGTACTAGCTATGCTGGGGTCTCTACACCTACATGCCCTACCATACACTAGGGACCTTTAGGTAGGTTGGTATAGCCGATTATAATTACCCTAATTGGCATATACCACTTTCATTGGAGCACAGGCCCTGGGCCTGTTGAACAGTGCCCAGGGCACGGATCAGAGTCAGAAAAACACCAGTGTGGGTACAAAAGTGAGGGGGCTTCTGCAATCTTCCCAGTGTTCCCACACTGTTAGAAATTGGGTCTTTGGTTGGCAGTCAGGTTACCCTCTGTCCAAGCAAGCGCCCTCCCTCTAATCAGGGTAAAGGAGAATCACTCTCAGTTAACCCCCGCTCAACCCCTTGGTAGCTTGGCACGAGCAGGCAGGCTTAACTTCAGAAACAGTGTGTGACGTATTTGTACCAACACACACAGTAATACAGTGAAAACATGAAAAAGGGACACCACACTAGCTTAGAAAAATAAGTAATATTTAACTAAATCAAACAAGACCAAAACAACAGAAATCCAACCTACTCAAGTCAAGATATGAATTTGTTTAAAGAATAAGAGTTTTAATCCTTAGAAAACAGTGAGAATGCTGTTACACAAAGTACCTTGTTAGCATCACAAAGTAAACTGCACAGGCGAGCATGCATTGGAAAAGGGTAATGATGCGTTGATTCCTTACTCGCAAGTGGGGCGTGGGTTGTTTCCTTCTCCGGTTCGGTCAGCGATGAGTCGTTTTTCTCCCTTGCAATAGACTGTTGTGTCAATTTCCAGATGGGGCACTTTGGATCCGTGCAGGGTCAGGTTGACTTGGACACCCAGGGATGATGCATGGAAAATCCAGTCGCACGATGAGGGAAAAACCGTGCTGCTTGGGGTTTGCGAAATTATCCGCCTCTGTAAGCGGGTGTTGCGCATCATTTCTCCGGCCGCGTTTCGGCGATCTCCCAGCCGCAATGCAGGTGGAGCAATGATTTCAGCTGCAAAGCCAGCGGTGCATCGTTTATGAGCTGCGTTGCAGAAAGTGAGTCATAAATTTCCCTGTGCGGCATTCTGTGCGTGGATTTTCAGTTCTTGTCTGCCAACCTTACCTTTCAAGGGACAAGGGACTGGATAGGGCACCCCTTGGCAGGGCAGAAGTCTCATCAGAGAGTCCAGGAGCTGGCAGGGGAAGTCTTTAATGGCCCGGAGACATCAAAACAGGAGGCAAGCTCAGTTCAAGCCCTTGGAGATTCATCCTAAGCAGGAATGCACAACAAAGTCCAGTCTTTGTCCCCTTTCACAGGCAGAAGCAGCAACTGCAGGATACCCCAACATAGCAGAATCACAGGCAGGGACAGCACGTCGCAGCTCTTCAGCTCTTCTCCTTGGCAGAGGTTCCTCTTCGCTCCAAAAGTGATCTAATTATCAGGGGTTTTGGGTCCACTACTTATGCCCCTTTTTGCTTTTGAAGTAGGCAAACTCTCTTGTTTGTAAGATCCTGCCTGGCCCAGGCCAGGCCCCAGACACACACCAGAGGGTTGGAGACTGCATTGTGTGAGGGCAGGCACAGCCCTTTCAGGTGTGAGTGACCACTCCTCCCCTCCCTCCCAGCACAGATGGCTCATCAGGATTTGCAGGCTACACCCCCAGCTCCCTTTATGTCACTGTCTACAGGAGAGGTGCAAACAGCCCAACTGTCAAACTGACTCGGACAGGGAATCCACAAACAGGCAGAGTCACAGAATGGTTTAAGCAAGAAAATGCCTACTTTCTAAGAGTGGCATTTTCAAACACACAATCTAAAAACAAACTTTACTAAAATATAAATTTTTTAATTGTGAATTCAGAGACCCTAAACTCCATATTTCTATCTGCTCTTTGATAATATTTAAGAGCAGCCCTCATGTTAACCTATGAGTGTCATGACCGGAACGCATCTTACCACTGTAATCTGCCAGTCTCTGGGCACCACCAGGTTTCTTGCTTGTTCTGGATTGACCAAGGTAGGACCGACCGTTCCCAGTAGCCATGGTGCTGCTGATAATAGAACACCAAGCAGGCCATAACCTCCAGAAGGAGTCCCAGAAGAAAAAACCCAAACTTGGGAAAACCTCAGATCAAGGAACTCCTGAAAAAGATATAAAGAAAAGAAAAAGTGAGACACAAAAAGTCTGGCACAAAAACTGCAGACAGGGAAAAGCAGGTGAAGTCCAAAATCACAGCATACAGGAGCGAGGAGCAGTACCAGAACGGAAGTGTTTGCAATGCAAGGAACAGAAGACCAACTGTGCTAATATACTGACGAACAGGAAGTGACATGCAGGAAGTAATGAAGACACCACCTTGGATTGGTAAAAGCCACATTAACCCCTTGGCTGACAGGCCTTTTCCCCCTCAGGTGGCAAGCCTTTTTTGGCTATTTGGGGCAGTTCGCACTTAGGCACTCATAATTTTCTGTTCACATAAGCTACCCACACCAAATTTGCGTCTTTTTTTTCCAACAGCCTTGGGATTCTAGAGGTACCCAGACTTTGTGGGTTCCCCTGAAGGAGCATCATTACACATGGAGAGAGGAAGAGGGAGGAGGGGGGATAAATATGGAGGAACACTCCATACTTAGCTCCCCATAATTCAAAATACACACAAAAGTACGGGGTTCTCTAAAAGAGGACGTCGCGGATATTAGCGTAGCCCTGGGTTGTATGTATTCCTATTTGGAAGGGTAAAGTCAGTGGAATGTCAGTTGGAAATTGCCGAGTGCATATTCGGAGAGGAACAACGGGGGGTGGGAAAAAAGGGGATTTCCGTTTACGGACTAGGTGGTCTCACACACTATATAGTGTCATGCTTCATCATTTGACCACCTAGACCCACCCAGGTAGGACAGTGCCACCTGGGCGGACTCAACCTCACTGTTAAAGGAACAGGAGGGAGTGCGTAAATAAACTTGTTTCTGGAAAGATCGGCATCCAGCTAATCTACTGAAAAAACTAAAAACACCTAAGCAGACACCTATGAAGAGCAACAAATTTAATGGTGGTGTCTGACTGGTGTAGTTAAAAAGGGGGGTTGGGACACCTCTGTGAGGACAAGGACTCACAGGGTCACCTAACTAATTACTAGCCAACATGTTTCTGCCCTCAGAAGTGAGCCAATGAAGGTCTCGGGGCATTCGTCAGGGCCTAGGATCCCTACGTCTCACGTTGGAGGAAAATACTCTATGGGGAAAACAAAGAGTGAAAAAATGGAAAATGAATGATCTACCTTACCCAAGGAGTTACCTTGAGGCGGCCTATGGGGGAAAAACCAATAATTAGCACACTGGTGGCACACAGCACTGCAAAACCAACCAATTACACACGTGTCAAGGGGATGCATTCATGCACGAAACACATATGTTCAAAAAGGTAAAATACATGCGTGGAGTGACTGAGTGGGTATATCTACACAAGTGGACAGTCCTATCACTGCAGGGAATTATAGTTCTTACCCTTTTCTTAGAGGCTGTTAGCCTCTGGTATCCAGGAGGGGGAGTGTCCCCTTATAGTCACACACTAAGGGAAAGAGATGAACATACAGACGAAGTGAGGAGAGGAACAGAAGTAGGCAGAATAGATACAGAGGAAGCATTAGGGGGGGAGCAAGTTCCCACTATTGCTGGTAGAAAAATACTGGTTAAGAGAAACCGAAGTGGCTATAGACAATAAACATGAAAAGTAAGATTAAAAGCAATAAGGGCTTATCTGTGCTGCCTGTGATCCGGTATGCCACTCACTACATCAAAGGGGACGCTCGCCGTGCGCCTATTTCGTCCTCTCCTTGGACCGCTTGAGACAAGTGGCTGAGGGAGAACGGTCTATTTATGGCTGTAAGATATTCCAGGTGCGCCCTGTTAGCGCGTTAATTGGAGTTCAATTGAAGTTAATCACCGCCGCGGGCCTCGTTGCGTTGCTAGCCTCGATATGATTGCCGTAATGGCGGGCGCACCGGCAAAGCCGGGGCGCCGGCATGAATGTGATCGAGTGCTAGGGCGGGCCTCTTTACGTTGATGGCCTCGATGTGCTTTACCGCACCCGCGGGCGCCCCAGCTGAGCCGGGGCGCCGGCATGAATGCGGGCGAGTGCAAGGGTGGAGCCCGAGCCGGAAGATTCCGGCCCGAGCGCCACCAGCGGAAGCCTCGCGTTTCCAGTGGCCGCTGGGAAATGTAGTTCCCAGCGGTCCCGTGGCCCAAAGGGCCAAGAAAGAAAAAAGAAAAAAGAAGAAGGAAAGGATGAAGAAAAGGAAGGAGGGGGGGGGGAAAAAAGGGGGGGACGGAAGAAAGGGAGGAGGGAGAAGAGGGAACAAAACGGACGGGGGGGGGAAAGGTAGTGAGGGGGATAGAAACAAAGTAGGGGGTAAGAGAACAGAGTGGTCCCAGGGAACTCCCGTAAAGGATCAGGGTAGGGGGTGGGGAAAGTACAAAGGGGAGGGGGGGGGGAAAAGAAAAAGATAGAGCAGAAGCGGACGGAAGGGAGGACTCATAAATTAGTAAGAGAAATCATTTATTGAGTGTGAACCAGGGGATCTCATCATTAAGACCATTGGTGTCCGTGTGTAATCTCCAGACCCAACGTTGTTCGGTCTGGAGCAATCTCTGTGTCATATTGGAGGACGATGGAGGTAGTTGCTCAATGACCGTCCAGTTTAAGTCATCTGCCGAATGTTTTTCCAGAAGGAAGTGGTTAGTCAATTTAGTAGCCTCTCGTTTACAACGGATCGTACTCCTATGTTCGCAGATTCTTGTGGCGACCTTTCTAGATGTCATTCCCACGTATTTAAGGTTACAGGGGCATCTAATCAAATATATCACGTTTTTGCTGTTACAGTTGGTTAGGGATCTTTGAGCCCATGGAGTCTTAAGGTCTAGGTCTATTGTGGTTGATTTTTTAGTGAAACAGCAGACACTGCAGTTACCACATGGGTAGTGTCCTCTTGGTGGTGGGAGGCCCCATAGTGTGGTTTGTGTCGTTAGGGAATTGTTTTTTTCTTTGGGTCTTGTGTGGACAACCATGTCCCGTATGTTTATGGCTCTTTTAAACGCATGTAGTGGCTGCTGAAAAGGTAAACCCCCAGATATAAGGATTTTCCACTCATCTTTGATGATTTTCTGAATCTTATTGGATAGTGGGTTAAGGTAGTCACACACACAATTTGTTCAGTGTCAGACGTCCTAGTGCGTGGTTGTAGTAGTTGATCCCTATTATTATTCCCCGCTCTTTTGTATGCTCTCTTCACCAGATGTGTGGGATAATCCTTGGTTTGCAGCTTACTAACCAATTTCTCAGCGTGTTTGCGGTAGTCTGTGAGGGTGGAACAATTCCGTCGCAGACGTAAAAATTGACCAACAGGGAGATTCTCCCTCAGGGACCTTGGGTGGAAGCTTTGGAATTGGAGCAGGTTATTTCGATCTGTGGGTTTATAATAGACCTCTGTGGCTAGAGCCCCATTGCTTTCATAGATTGATAGGTCAAGAAATGCTAGTTGATTTTCACCTATGGTCATGGTGAAGTTCAGGAAAGGGTTAGCTGTATTTAACCAATTTACAAAATTCATCGCCTCATCTCTAGTTCCTGTCCAAACCAATAGAATGTCATCTATATATCGTTTCCAGAGTTTTATCTGCTGGAAAAACGGGTTGTCATCGTGGTTGACTACCTGTCTCTCAAAGTGATCAACATAGAGACATGCCAAGCTAGGTGCGAAAGTGCTGCCCATAGATGTACCCTGTATTTGCAAGAAAAAGTTATCCTCAAACTTGAAATAGTTCCTTGTGAGAGCCAAATGTGCCAAGTCAAGTATGAAGTCAGGGGGTGTACGTGACTCTCCTCTATTGGCTTCCAAAAGGTCGCTAATGACCTGCAGAGTGGCCTCCTGGGGAATGTTGGTGTACAGGGATTCTACATCCAGGGTGATCAACAGTTCTCTAGTTGTGTCAAACGCCACAGAGTCTAATAAGACTAACACATCCGTTGTGTCTTTTAGGTAAGTAGGAATTCTTCTGACCAATGGCTGAAGGAAGAAATCCACAAATTGAGACAGGGGTTCTAGAACCGATCCGATCCCGGATACAATAGGTCTCCCTGGTGGGGGAATTTTCCCTTTATGCATTTTTGGGAGAATATAAAAATAGGGAATCCTAGGGTTAGCCTGTATCAGGAAGTCTGCCTCATGTCGAGTAATCCAGTCGTTCTCCATGCCTTTCATCACGAAAAAGGAAATTTCGTCTTGAATATCAGGTGTGGGGTCTCGAGATAAGCGTTTATAATGGTGGGTATTACCCAACAGACGTTCGCACTCATCTCTATACATTTTAAGTGGAGAAATTACCGTTGCTCCCCCTTTGTCTGCTGGTTTAATGATTATCATGGGGTCAGATGTTAGGCCTTTCAGAGCTGAAAGCTCGGCCGTACTCATATTATGGTATGTTTTTGTGGTGGTCCCAGTAAGTGCGTTGACCTTTAGGGATACTGATTTCTCAAAAGCCAGGACCTCGGGGGGCATCTGTCCCGTGGTTGGGCAGAAAGTGGACTTGGGGCGTAGGCCAGTGTTTTTTTCTGAAGCCTCGTAATGTTTACCCAAAAAGAACGTTTTCAAGCGTATTTTTCGGAACAAACCCGCTAGTTCTGTTCGGGTTTTAAATAAGTCAATTTTGGGCGTGGGCACAAAGTTTAAGCCCTTGTTTAGTGCCTTAGTTTCAATTTCACTCAGAACCCGGTTACTCAGATTGATAATGTTATCTGTTTGATTATCCGTCAGGCTCGTTACAGTGTTTTGCTTGTCCCTGGGAGGGGTTCCCTTTGTGCAATATTCTCTGGGGTGTCCTCTCTTGGCCTCCAATGTACCTCTTTCCTTTTTCCTTTTCCCCTCCCGTTGCCTCTGTCTAAAAAAGGCTGCGGTGGCTCAGGAAAAGACCATTGTGCAGGGTGTTGGAAAAAGGGCGCCTGGTATTGAGGTGGGAGTCCATATTGGGAAGGCCAACCCCATTGTTGATTATGGTATGGTGGGCAGGGGGGTAACATAGGTGGGTGATTCCACCTTCCCCGGCGTTGCCCACGTCGTCCACGACGTTGCCGTATATTATCTGATGATGAACTATCATTATCTGAACTGGTGTTACCACCAGATGAAGTGTCGGATATGTTGTTAGTTTTCGCTACATAATCCGATTTGGTGTAAGGGTATATCTTCTCGTGGGAGAACCGATCGAGATCTTTTTGGAATTTAGAAATCTTTCGCTGAGTGAGATATTCCTTATGCTCGTTCATATTTTTGTTTACCTCCTCTAGTTTCTTTTTAAAGGAGAGAATGCTCATCCCTGATTTTAGGTTATTCTCACTCGTTTTTATCTGAATTAGAAGTGCCTCGGATAACCTTGTCGCTGTTTTTATGATCAGGATGAGCCAATCTCTGGTACACTTCCATGCTATCAAAGCCCAATCCTTTCTAAATTCTAGATCTTCAAGGAATATACGTGGGGCATTGGTGACCAACAATCCGTTTGGTGCTGTATTGCTCCGGAGGTATTCAGTCAGAACGGCCCCGTGGAGAATAGTTTTGACATGAGATAGTTTTAGTTCTACTAGTGTGTCCCAGTCGCCCAACTGGGACAGACTCTTGGAGAGGGTAGTATCACCAAGAAGTGAGGGGGCCGACAGAATGGCTGTCAGATCCTCATCACTGAAGGAGAGTCCTTCTGCCATACTGGGGAAGAAAGAACACCAGTATGAGGCAGTAGGGAGAGAGGGGAAAAAGAGGGAAGAAGACAAACAACCTTAGTGTTGGTGTGTGGTCCTGGACAAAGGAGCAATAATTACTCACTAGAGGGGGGACTCTCGCAGCTAGCCGCTGCTCAACTATCATTACACATGGAGAGAGGAAGAGGGAGGAGGGGGGATAAATATGGAGGAACACTCCGTACTTAGCTCCCTATAATTCAAAATACACACGAAAGTACGGGGTTCTCTAAAAGAGGACGTCGCGGATATTAGCGTAGCCCTGGGTTGTATGTATTCCTATTTGGAAGGGTAAAGTCAGTGGAATGTCAGTTGGAAATTGCCGAGTGCATATTCGGAGAGGAACAACGGGGGGTGGGAAAAAAGGGGATTTCCTTTTACGGACTAGGTGGTCTCACACACTATATAGTGTCATGCTTCATCATTTGACCACCTAGACCCACCCAGGTAGGACAGTGCCACCTGGGCGGACTCAACCTCACTGTTAAAGGAACAGGAGGGAGTGCGTAAATAAACTTGTTTCTGGAAAGATCGGGATCCAGCTAATCTACTGAAAAAACTAAAAACACCTAAGCAGACACCTATGACACCCCCCCCCTCCTTCCTTTTCTTCATCCTTTCCTTCTTCTTTTTTCTTTTTTCTTTCTTGGCCCTTTGGGCCACGGGACCGCTGGGAACTACATTTCCCAGCGGCCACTGGAAACGCGAGGCTTCCGCTGGTGGCGCTCGAGCCGGAATCTTCCGGCTCGGGCTCCACCCTTGCACTCGCCCGCATTCATGCCGGCGCCCCGGCTCAGCTGGGGCGCCCGCGGGTGCGGTAAAGCACATCGAGGCCATCAACGTAAAGAGGCCCGCCCTAGCACTCGATCACATTCATGCCGGCGCCCCGGCTTTGCCGGTGCGCCCGCCATTACGGCAATCATATCGAGGCTAGCAACGCAACGAGGCCCGCGGCGGTGATTAACTTCAATTGAACTCCAATTAACGCGCTAACAGGGCGCACCTGGAATATCTTACAGCCATAAATAGACCGTTCTCCCTCAGCCACTTGTCTCAAGCGGTCCAAGGAGAGGACGAAATAGGCGCACGGCGAGCGTCCCCTTTGATGTAGTGAGTGGCATACCGGATCACAGGCAGCACAGATAAGCCCTTATTGCTTTTAATCTTACTTTTCATGTTTATTGTCTATAGCCACTTCGGTTTCTCTTAACCAGTATTTTTCTACCAGCAATAGTGGGAACTTGCTCCCCCCTAATGCTCCCTCTGTATCTATTCTGCCTACTTCTGTTCCTCTCCTCACTTCGTCTGTATGTTCATCTCTTTCCCTTAGTGTGTGACTATAAGGGGACACTCCCCCTCCTGGATACCAGAGGCTAACAGCCTCTAAGAAAAGGGTAAGAACTATAATTCCCTGCAGTGATAGGACTGTCCACTTGTGTAGATATACCCACTCAGTCACTCCACGCATGTATTTTACCTTTTTGAACATATGTGTTTCGTGCATGAATGCATCCCCTTGACACGTGTGTAATTGGTTGGTTTTGCAGTGCTGTGTGCCACCAGTGTGCTAATTATTGGTTTTTCCCCCATAGGCCGCCTCAAGGTAACTCCTTGGGTAAGGTAGATCATTCATTTTCCATTTTTTCACTCTTTGATTTCCCCATAGAGTATTTTCCTCCAACGTGAGACGTAGGGATCCTAGGCCCTGACGAATGCCCCGAGACCTTCATTGGCTCACTTCTGAGGGCAGAAACATGTTGGCTAGTAATTAGTTAGGTGACCCTGTGAGTCCTTGTCCTCACAGAGGTGTCCCAACCCCCCTTTTTAACTACACCAGTCAGACACCACCATTAAATTTGTTCCTCTTCATAGGTGTCTGCTTAGGTGTTTTTAGTTTTTTCAGTAGATTAGCTGGATCCCGATCTTTCCAGAAACAAGTTTATTTACGCACTCCCTCCTGTTCCTTTAACAGTGAGGTTGAGTCCGCCCAGGTGGCACTGTCCTACCTGGGTGGGTCTAGGTGGTCAAATGATGAAGCATGACACTATATAGTGTGTGAGACCACCTAGTCCGTAAAAGGAAATCCCCTTTTTTCCCACCCCCCGTTGTTCCTCTCCGAATATGCACTCGGCAATTTCCAACTGACATTCCACTGACTTTACCCTTCCAAATAGGAATACATACAACCCAGGGCTACGCTAATATCCGCGACGTCCTCTTTTAGAGAACCCCGTACTTTCGTGTGTATTTTCCCCTGAAGGAGACCAAGAAATTAGCCAAAATACAGTGATTTTTTTTTTTTTTAAATGGGGAAAAAAGGGCTGCAGAAGAAGACTTGTGGGTTTTTCCATCAAAATGGCATCAACAAAAGGTTTGCGTTGCTAAAATCACCATCTTCCCAGCTGTCAGACACAGGCAGACTTGAATCAGAAAACCCAATTTTTCAACACAATTTTGGCATTTTACTGGGACATACCTCATTTGTAATATTTTTTGTGCTTTCAGCCTCCTTTCACTTAGTGACAGAAATGGGTGTGAAACTAATGTTGGATCCCATAAAGCTAAATATTTCCGAAAAGTAGACAATATTTTGGATTCAGCAAGGGGTCATTTGTATAGATCCTACAAGGGTTTCCTACAGAAAATAACATCTGAAATAAAAAAATATTGAAATTGAGGTGAAGAAAACAACAATTTTTCTCAATGTTTTACTCTGTAACTTTTTCCTGTGATATCAGATTTTTTAAAGCAATATACCGTTACGTCTGCTGGACTCTTCTGGTTGCGGGGATATATAGGGCTTGTAGTTTCATCAAGAACCCTAGGTACCCAGAGCCAATAAATGAGCTGCACCTTGCAATGGGTTTTCATTCTATGCTGGGTATTCAGCATTCATTTGCTGAAATATAAAGAGTGAAAAATAGGTATCAAGAAAACCTCTGTATTTTCAAAATGGGCACAAGATAAGGTGTTGAGAAGCAGTGGTTATTTGCACATCTCTGAATTCCGGGGTGCCCATACTAGCATATGAATTACAGGGCATTTCTCAATTACACGTCTTTTTTACACACTGTCTTACATTTGGAAGGAAAAAATTAAGAGAAAGACAAGGGATAATAACACTTGTTTTGCTATTCTGTGTTCCCCCAAGTCTCCCAATAAAATGGTACCTCACTTGCTTGGGTAGGCCTGATGCTCGCAACAGGAAACGCAGCATGGACACACCACATTTTTACATTGAAATCTGATGTGTTTTTTGCAAAGTGCCTACCTGTAGATTTTAGCCTCCAGCTCAGCCGTCACCTAGGGACACCTAGCAAACCTGCGCATTTTTGAAAAATAGACACCTAGGGGAATCCAAGATGGTGTGACTTGTGGGGCTCTCACCAGGTTCTGTTACCCAGAATCCTTTGCAAACCTCAAAATTTGGCCAAAAAGACTTTTTCCTCTCATTTCGGTGACAGAAAGTTCTCGAATGTGAGAGGTGCCACAAAATTCCTTCCACCCAGAGTTCCCCCAAGTCTCCCAATAAAAATGATACCTCACTTGTGTGGGTAGGCCTAGTGCCCACAACAGGAAATGTCCCAAAACACAATATGGACACATCAAATTTTCCCAAAGAAAACAGAGGTGTTTTTTGCAAAGTGCCTACCTGTGGATTTTGGCCTCTAGCTCAGCCAGCACCTAGGGAATCTTACCAAACCTGCACATTTTTTTAAACTAGACACCTAGGGGAATCCACAATGGGGTGACTTGTGGGGCTCTGACCAGGTTCTGTTACCCAGAATCCTTTGCAAACCTCAAAATGTGGCTAAAAAATCACTTTCTCCTCACATTTCAGTGACAGAAAGTTTTGGAATCTGAGAGGAGCCACAAATTTCCTTCCACCCAGCGTTTCCCCAAGTCTCCCAATAAAAATGATACCTCACTTGTGTGGGTAGGCCTAGTGCCCACGACAGGAAATGCCCCAAAACACTATCTGGACACATCAAAATGATCAACTACAAAACAACCTGTTTTTTGGTCCTGGGCTCAGCAGCCATCTAGGGAAACCTACTAAATCCAAACTAGACACCCTAAGGAGTCCAGGGAGGTGTCACTTGCGTAGATCCCCCAATGATTTCTTACCCAGAATCCTCAGCAAACCTCAAATTTAGCTAAAAAATCACTTTTTTCCCACATTTCTGTGTGGGATCACTGCACCGGGACAAATGTCCTACCACCCAACGTTACCCTCTGTCTCCCAGTAAAAATGATACCTCATATGTGTAGGTGGGCCAAGTGCCTGTGACAAGGAAGAGCCAAAATCATGTCGAAATTGAGTGGGAACCAAAGCGGGTCCAAAAGGGCAGTTTGGGAAAAAAACATTTTTAGGCTGACAAGTGCAGCAGAATTTTTATCGGTATGGATTGGACAATGTTGGGTGGTAGGAATTTTGTGGATTGCTGCAGATTCCAGAAGGTTCCATCACAAAAATGTGGGAAAAATGTGTGATTTCCAGCAAAGTTAGAGGTTTGCAGGGCATTGTGGATAAGAAAATGGTGCAGGGTGCATGTGAAGCACACCACCCTGGAATCAACCAGATGTTTAGTTTTTAGATGTGTCTGTGTCTTGTGGATTTTTCTACATGGCAGTGTCTCAAAGTAAAAAAAAGTGCAGCCCTCACCATTCCAAGTGGGAGATTTTGAGAGTTTCAAGCTCTCATGGCCCAAATGTAAAACCAAAACCCAAAATAATCAAATATCTTGTTGCTTGCTGTGGGATAAGATGTTTTAGTGTGTTTGGGGAGAGCTGAAAGAGTGTTACCCCCTTCAGTTGGGGTGGGGGTATACCCAGGCCCATTCTGGTTGGTAGCCACCACCCCACTATTTTTTTTGTAATTCCATGCCATCTAGTAGACTTTCTGCCCCCCCGGGGTGTGGATCGGGGGTAATTGCCCTATCTGCCGACTGGTGGGCAGAATAACTTTGGCCCTATTTATTTGGGGTGGGGGTATGGCCATACCGCCACCCTCTAATTTTGAAAAAAAATCTTCCCTGGTCTCTGGTGGGATTTCTGCCCCTCTTCGGGGCAGATGGGCCTTCCAAAAATAGGCCGATCTGCCCCCAAGGGGTGCAGATATGGCCAACAGTAATGTGCCCCCATGGGGCACGACCCTTGCTCAAGGGGCAGCACCCCAAACAAAACACACACATACATACACATCAATCCCTGGTGACTAGTGATTTCTGCACCATTTGAGGGAAGATTGGCCTCACAAAAATAGGCTGATCTGCCCCCAAGGGGGGCAGAAATGGCCTAAATACAATTTGGCCCGCAGGGGAGCAACCCTTGCCTAGGGGTTCGCTCCCCATACATACAAACATAAAGTAAATAAAAAAAATACATATCCCTGGTGTCTAGAGGTTTCTGCCCCCCCTGGAGGCAGATCGTCCTAATTGTATTAGGCCGATCTTCCTCCAAGGGGGGGGCAGAAAAGGGCTAAAAATATTTTGCCCACCTGGGGAATGGCCCTTGCCCAAGGGGCCGTTCCCCTTATGCATAAGGATAATAATAAAAAAAAAACTCTCTGATGTCTAGTGGTTTCAATCGAAAGGGGAGGAGAAAGCTGAGTATGAGTCACATGTGGGATTTATGCCTCTCTCTGAGGGAGGAGGAGGAGAGTATGATATACACATGAGTTGTGGAAATATAGTGGAGTTTTACTTTTTACCTTTTCCCAATGTTGAGATTTCCCTGAGGCAGGCCATATAGGAGGTCAGGGTGCACTGTGGGTAGGATATGTTTATCTAGGGGGGTGAGACATAATAGATACTTTAATCTGCTTCCGTGAAGAACCTGTGCCACCTGTATCCTGGGAAAACTGTCCTCGACCTACCACCTCTCATTCTGCCACTATTTTAGTTCTCCCAAAATGCATACATCAACTCCCAGTTTACTAAGAGATTCTTTCAACCCCTACCACAAAACCACCTTCTCGGAGCTGCTGAGAGTGTACGGAAACAGACTAGATTGTTGCTGTAGTGATCTATAACAATTACCACTATAAAGTATTTCTCCTCCTCAGTGAAGCTTCCCGTTTAGTTGAGTGGAGTGGGCTGCAGGCTGTAGCTGTAGAGTGATATCAGGAAAGTTACGGAGTCCAAGAGGACGAGTGCAAAGCTTGGCATTTTCCGACAAGGTTAATGTTTGTCGTGTGAGTTATTTAGGTCAGATGAATAATGATTCCTTAGTCTTTTATTTGGGGAGTTTTTGGCAGAGGTCTCCGTTTGCAATTTAGAAAGGCCCATATAAAAACGTGGATCAGAAATCTGGTCATAAAATTACTAATACCATCTATACAGTCAAAATTTCTGTCATGAGAGTCTCCACTGCCTCAGTGTAAGGTTAGTATAGACAACTTTTGTCTGTCATCATTTGTAAAGCTATTCAAATACATGTGCATACAATGACAGTGTGAAACCTGAAATATGCTGCAGCTTATGTTTTTTAGAGCAGCATATTGGTGAAATGCTTCGAGTTTCTGTTTCTTTGGTACAGTACATTACTTTACAATAACATGAGGAAACATGAAAATAAAGTTGTGACTAATTGAAGGCAAGATGAATTTGAGATTATTCCCTGAACAGCATATTTACAGCCATTTACATCCCAACAAACAGAAGCCAAATAACAGAACAAATGGTGTCCCTGTAATTTGGGTTTCATGACTGACAAATAAGAGCCAGAGGCATGTTTATGCATTGCCAGATGAAGAATGGGTATGACAGAAGTGTTACCCTGTTTAGGCAATGGCCTGCACCCCCTGATGGACTAGCAGACCTTCCCCAGTGGTCTAAATGAATTATCTTAGTCTGTTCTTGTGGCTCAGGTAGTACTATATTGAATTCAGGTCCAAGCAAGAACCCCATAGAGGGGAATGGAATGGCAATTCTACTGTATCCTAGTCACTATTCCTAAAGCATAGTGATTGAGTGCAGCGTCATGCATCCCAAAATGTTCTCCATTCAGTGTCCTGTTTTCGCTCTCTACCTTGTCTTGTGTCTTTTGAGGACAGTACTGCAGCTGCTTTATAGAGGGGGGCAGGACTGCTCCAGGGGGCGTGATATATATATATATATGGCCCAACGAGGATGACAATGCCATGATCTCTGGTGCACACAAATATGCCTTTGATGGACAAATACAAGGTAGTGTGGACGCTGGTGGGAGAGGGAGATGCACTCTACTGGATCTGTTTGCAGTCGAGAAATTATTTCACTGGCCAAAACAAATTCTTTCCAAAAACAAAGATCCCACCACAGGTCGCATATGTGATCCCAATAAAAACCAAAATCATTGTGGTGAGCAATTTGGCTCTAGCTTCACTTACTGCCTTAACTTCTTTCTAGGTGCCAGGCCATCACAGTTACACTTTTTTGAAGGACAACCACAAGATGCATTTGCAGTCTTTGTGAGTGCTCAGCCATTGCAAGTGATCCGTTTCCAGGGCAAACTGCAGAAGCACAAGTGACTCAAGGTTTCAGCATATGGCCTGGGAGTACCTCTTCTATTGAACGTCTTCCTCGTGTAAAGGTACCTCCAGCACTCCTCCTCAGCAGTAAGTGAGCACAATCCCTCAAGGCAGGCTGAAGGCAGCTTTTCTCAGGGGAAGCTGCACAACTTCCAGGTTCCTGTTCCAGAATATGGCACATAGGAGATAACAGTTAACTTTCCAGCCCTGAAGCACAGAAGAGTGCTTGCGGTCACTGTTGAGGGATCCCGAATTTCAGTTGTTCAGAAATCTTGGCAACTTAGCACATTATGGCCCTCATTACAACATTGCCGGTAAATCCAGCTTACCGCCATGCAGCAGACGGCCAACACACCGCAGCGGCCGTGGAAAATTCCGCTACAGCTATTACGACCCACAGCTCGGAATCTGCCAAACTCCAGACACCTACACAAGCCCGACACACCAAAGGTCAGTGATAAACTGGCGATAACAAAACCTCCACCGTCACGCCAACAGGAATACGCGCACACTATCACGACCCACGAATCAACGCGGTGGTCTTTCAACCGCGGTAAACCATTGGCGGTACACACCGCCGTGCTCAAAATACACACACATTTACAAAACACAACCACATTGGACAATTTGAAATACACACACCTGATACACATACACACACCACTCCCACACACTTAATACAACATAAAACACACACCCACATCACCCACAAACCCTTACAACCAGAATTGCGACAGAAGGCCAGAGAGAAAGACCACCATCAACAAACTAGCATCCACAGGCACTCAACACCATCACTCACACAACATCCACACACCTCACACAACACACACAAACACATCCCCTCACACATCACAACACACACCACCTCACACATCACCCACACCACCCCATGGCACTGCAAAGACACCCCAGGTTTTCTGAGGAGGAGCTCAGGGTCATGGTGGAGGAAATCATCCGGGTAGAGCCACAGCTATTCGGATCACAGGTGCAGCACACCTACATAGCTATGAAGAAGGAGCTGTGGTGCAGAATCGTGGACAGGGTCAACGCAGTGGGACAGCATCCAAGAACACAGGATGACATCAGGAAGAGGTGGAACGACCTAAGGGGGAAGGTGCGTTCCGTGGTCTCAAGACACCACATTGCAGTTTAGAGGACTGGCGGCGGACCCCCACCTCCTCCCCCACAACTAACAACATGAGAGGAGCGGATCTTGGCTATACTGCATCCTGAGGGCCTCGCAGGAGTAGCAGGAGGAATGGACTCTGGTAAGTCAAATCTTTAACTACCATATCCCCCACCCTACCTGCATGCTATCACATACCCCCACCCTTGCCCTCACCCCCATCACTCCAACTCCTCACATATGTCCCATTATCACAAACCACACATCCCAACACCAAGCCTTGCATGCAACAACAAAGCATGGACACCCATCACCAAAGCATGTCCACTACAGATACCCACACAGACCCCAAAACAATTATCACACAAGGTCCTACACAAGAATGTAAGCACTGGGGTACAGGGTCACCCACCCATTGCACACCATGGCACACACAGATGCAATAATCATGCCTTTACACCCCTGCAGGACCCCTACGCAACGTCACCGGACAGGAGGTTCCAGACATGTCCACCCCCCCACAGAAGAGGCCCACAGTGATGACAGCAGCTCTGTCCAACTGGATCTAGATTACCAGCCCGGCCCATCTGGGACCTCGGGACAGTCGATTCCCCTGACACAGTCACAGGCCACCACAGAGCCTCCCCCCTCAGGAAACACCAGCACAGCACCCACCCAGCGGGCCCATACCTCTGTCCCCAGGACACGTCAAGCAGCAGTGTGTCCACCACTACAGGGAACCCAGGCAAACCCACCACCCCAAGAACAGCAGGGACCTGGGGGCAGTGGCAGTGGGCACACGGTTCAGGGGACAGCGGCCCAGGAAAACCAGGGAACTGGGAGGTCTGCTGTGTGACAGGGGGAGGACAGGCCCAGGCAACCCACTGTCCACGAGGCCCTGTCCAACATCATGGGAGCGTACCATCATTCCCAGAAAATGATGGCAACGGTACTTGCCAAGTTTCAGGAGACCCAGCGGCTGCAGGAGGAACAGTATTTGGGGTTCAGGGAGGAACTCAAGTCCATCAACACCACCCTGGGCACCATTGTAGGGGTGCTGAAGGACCTTGTGAACACCAGGAGGGACACTGTGGCACAGCAAGGGGTCCCTGACACTAGCCTGGACGATGAACTGCCCACCACTGCCGCTGGCGCTAGTGGACAGGAGGCACAGCCACAGGACAACGACACCAGCACCCCACCCCCTGCAGATGGAGAACCACCCCGCAAGCGGTCCCTGAGATCCAGGACAAAGACAGAGAAGAATGCCAAGACACCCGCTAAGATATGAGACCACCGTGAATGTCATTCTTCTGTCCCACTTTGTCACGCTTTCCATCCTTAAACTGCCCTAGCTCCACTTCCTATGCCCCTTTGGACAATGCACCTGTGAGACAAATAACTGGACTCTGCCATGGACATTGCTCCACCATCACCCCTGACCATTTTACAACCCCCTCCACTATTTAGCACTTAAATAAACACCCTTGAATCACAAAACAATCTGGAGTCAGTCTGTGCTTTCACAAATGTGTATTTCCAATAACTGAGGAAAATAGCAATGTCCATTCTAATGTCAACATACCTATGTCACACAGCTCTAGTCCATGAGTTAACATAGCAGAGGTCACACAGTGGGAGCCACATCTGTGAAATGGAAAGGCAAAGTGACAATTCAGGGTCCATACACTGGGTGAAAGTGACAGACAGATGATAGGTCTAACAATTTTAACAGATGTAGGAGGCAGTGATGTCTTCTTACCTGAGTCTCACTGGAAGTATTGCTGGATCACGTTGTTTCTGTTGTCTATGTCCTCTTCTTCTGCCTCCTCTTCTTCACTGTCCACAGGCTCCACATCTGCCACAAGACCTCCTTCTGGACCATCCTCCTGCAGAAAAGGCACCTGTTGTTGCAAAGCCAAGTTGTGCAGCATACAGCAGGCCACAATGATCTGGCACATCTTCTTTGGTGAGAAGTATAGGGAACCACCTGTCATATGGAGGCACCTGAACCTGGTCTTCAGGAGGCTGAAGGTCCTTTCTATCACTCTCTTAGTTCGTCCATGTGCCTCATTGTAGCGTTCCTCTGCACTTGTCCTGGGATTTCTCACTGGGGTCAGTAGCCATGACAGGTTGGGGTAACCAGAGTCACCTGCAAATGTCGAGGGAAATCTGTTAGACACACACTAACCCTTAGGGACAACCTCAGACCCAGACAACTATTCACAGGGTATAGGGTCCTTGTCCTCACCTATTAGCCACACACTGTGCTTCTGGAGTTGCCCCATCACATAAGGGATGCTGCTACTCCTCAGAATGTAAGCGTCATGCACTGAGCCAGGAAACTTGGCATTCACATGGGAGATGTACTGGTCGGCCAAACACACCATCTGCACATTCATTGAATGGTAGCTCTTCCGGTTTCTGTACACCTCTTCACTCCTGCGGGGGGGGACCAAGGCCACATGTGTCCCATCAATGGCACCTATGATGTTGGGGATATGTCCCAGGGCATAGAAGTCACCTTTCACTGTAGGCAAATCCTACACCTCAGGGAATACGATGTAGCTGCGCATGTGTTTCAGCATGGCAGACAACACTCTGGACAACACGTTGGAGAACATAGGCTGGGACATCCCTGATGCTATGGCCTCTGTTGTTTGAAAAGACCCACTTGCCAGGAAATGGAGTACTGACAGGACCTGCACAAGAGGGGGTATTCCTGTGGGATGGCGGATAGCTGACATCAGGTCTGGCTCCAACTGGGCACACAGTTCCTGGATTGTGGCACGATCAAGTCTGTAGGTGACTATTACATGTCTCTCTTCCATTGTTGACAGGTCCACCAGCGGTCTGTACACTGGCGGATGCCGCCATCTCCTCACCTGCCCCAGCGGACGTGCCCTATGGATGAGAACAGCGAGCACAGAGTCAGCCAACACTGAGGTAGTAAAAAAACTATTTTATTGCACACATTTGTCAATACGCTATGTGCCTGTCTCTGTGTATATGCAAGTCCTAAATATGTGTGACGCATCAAAAATTAATGCCATGTGGCCCCCTGAAATGGCGGCTGCCTGACCTGTAATGTGGGACAAGGGGATATGAGGTAACTGCGCTGGCGTTCTACACCGTCGCGGTAGGCGGTCGAAGACCGCGGCGCAATCCTGCATTGGTTAACATTGGGTCCTATGGGTTCCAGGAGCCAATGACGATGTACGCCGGTGGTGACGGTACGCACCGCTGTGGACGTGACCGCCATTTTTTGTCTGTTCACTCACTTGATACCTGATCTTCGACAGGAGAGGACCTACACTGCAAGTGCTGCTGGGACCTCAGTCTGGAAGCGACAATGGCTCATGTGTTTGGGGAAAGGGCCCCTGCCTTCTCATCAGAGGAGTTGGATAAACTAGTGGATGGGGTCCTCCCCAGTACACGCTACTCTACGGTCCTCCAGACAAACAGGTGAGTACACTGTGAGCATGCTGTATGGGCAATGCCTGTTTGGAGTGGTGTGGATGGAAGATTCAGGGAGGAGATGAGGCCTGCATGATTGAACGGTGAGTGTATGTGTGTCAGGGCAAGGGTGGGAACGTGGGACAAGGACTGTGACGGTCCGGACGGTTAAAGTTTTACATTTTCCCCAGTACTATTCCTCTAGGTCAGCGCCCAACAGAAGAAGAATATTTGGCGTGCCATAGGCAAGGATGTCCGGACCCTGGGGGTCCACCACAGACAGAGCACCCACTGCCGTAAAAGATGGGAGGACATTTGCCGCTGGAGCAAGAAGACAGCGGAGGCCCAGCTGGGGATGGCCTTCCAACGTGGGAGGGGTGTCTGTCGCACCATGACCCCCCTGATGTTCCGGATCCTGGCGGTGGCGTATCCGGAGTTGGATGGGCGATTGAGGGCATCACAGCAGCCACAAGGTGGTGAGTACCATCACATCCATCTGATTCTGTGCGCATTGGAGGTGTCTGGGTGGGGGAGCTGGGCAGTGGGTTCCCCTAGGCTAGGGCAAGCTTTGTAGGCAAGGACCCTTTGTGAGGCAGGCTAAGTGGCACCCCATCCCACCAGTGGTAAGAGCCATCTACACCTAGTCAGGCTCCTGTGACTTCCATGTGTGCAGAAACCGGGCATAAGCCATGTACCCCATGTCCCTGTGATTAATTAGGGAACTCTAAGTGCATGGCGTAGTGCAGAGGGCTGCTGTGTCTGTAGTGTCCGCCGACTGTAGCGGTATTGTATGCACTGAACATGTCTTTCTTCTTTCTCCCCCCCACCTTTTTGTGGTCTCCCTGTTATTTGTGCATTAGCATCATCAGGTGGAGGAGCTGTGCCACCGGAGCAGGAGGGAGCTGCATCCCACATGGCCCTGGAGGGCGAGACAACGGAGTCTGAAGTCACCAGTGGGAAGGAGGGCGAGGGGAGCTCCACGGCGGGGACAGGAGCTGAGACCAGCAACACCGACTCTTCCTCTGATGGGAACTCCCTTGCGGTGGCAGGCCCCTCTGTGCCCACCGCATCTACAGGTACAGCCGCCACCACCCCTACCAGCACCGCCCTCCCAGCAGCCCCTCAGCGTGTGTCCCCGTGGCCGCTCACCCAGGAGGGTGGGCATCTCCTTCGCCCCAGGCACCTCAGGCCCTGCCCCAGTCAGCCCTGCTGCCCTCAGTGAGGAGGCTATTGACCTCCTGAGATCCCTCACTGTTGGGCAGTCTACCATTCTGAATGCCATCCAGGGTGTAGAGAGGTAGCTGCAACAGACTAATGCATACCTGGAGGGCATTCATTCTGGCCAGGCAGCCCAACAGCGAGCATTTCAGGCTCTGGCCTCTGCACTGATGGCAGCCATTGTCCCTGTGTCCAGCCTCCCCCCTCCAACTTCCTCCACCCAGACCCAATCCCCAGTACCTCAGCCTATCCCAAGCAAACCATCAGACCAGCATGCACACACCTCAACACACAAGGGTGGCTCTGGCAAACATAAGCACCACACATCCCACAAGCACTCACACAAGCATAATACCCATGCACACATACCAACATCCACTGCCTCCACTGTGTCCCCCTCCTCCACATCTCCCTCCTCCCTCCCTGTCACGTCTCCACTCACACCTGCAGGGACTACATCTTCAGCCACTACGTCCATCACCAGCACGCCCATCACCACACACCGCTCACGTGCACTCACCAACCCCACTACCATTCACACATCCCCTGTGTCCTTTCCCACTGTGTCTGTGAGCCCTCCTCCCAAAGTACACAGACGCAGTCACACACCGACCCAACAGCCATCCACCTCACGACAGCCTCCAGCCCATGCACCTTCACCCAAAGTCAGCATACGAACACCTCCTACAACCACTACCTCTTCCCCTACTCCCAAACCCCCTCCATCTACCCGTCCCAGTGTGTCAAAAAAGCTTTTCGTCTCAAATGTTAACCTCTTCCCTATACCCCCCCCCCATCTGTCCCCTAGGGCCCGCCTTTCCAGGTCCCAACCCAGCACCTCAGCCCATCACCGGGCACAATGGTGCCAGCAATGTCCAGATTCTGGAGTGCGCCAAGCAACACGGCTGCCAGTGTTCCAAGGAGCGAGAACAAGGAAATTCCCCCACCTCCAAAACAGAAGTTGCCCACAACCCTGGAGGGAGAAGGCCAAAACACCTGCCACCAAGGGATCAGCCAAGACAATAGTTGGGAGTGGCAAGACAGCTGCGCCACCATCCAAGCTGGGGAAGGGCCTGAAAAAGAAAGGCAAGTCAACGTCGCCGCCAACCTGCACGGCGGACAGCACCGGCACCGCCACATGCACCCCCGCCACAGACACCGCCGCCAGCACCCCAGATACTGAGCCCTTCACCAGCCCGCAGACACTGTGCCCTTCAGCAGCACCGCATTCAGTGGGCCCGCCACTAGCACCGCCGCAACTGACACCGCCGCCAGCACCGCGGTCAGTGAGCCAGCCACCAGCACCGCCGCTACTCACACCACCGCCAGCACTGCAGTCTGTGAGCCCGCCACCAGCACCGCCGCTACTGACACCGCCGCCAGCACGGCAGTCAGTGAGCCAGCCACCAGCATGGCAGTCAGTGAGCCAGCCACCTGCACCGCAGTCAGTGAGGCCGTCACCAGCACCGCCGGCCAAATGACCGCCGCAAGCACCATCGCCCCAATGACCGCCGCAAACACCGCCGCTACTGACCCCACCACAAGCACTGCCAGCGGCCACGCGACATCCTGAGCCAGTGGCACCACCGCAGGCATGGCTGCCATCCCCAGTGGTAATTTGTACGAGGCTGGTGGTCAGTTCCAGGAGACTGGGCAGCTTCGATGTTGCCCCACCATCAGTGGAGTGTCACATCCACAACCTCAGTCTTTGGCAGGATGAAGCACTCTGGGAACAAAGCCCCCTCCAGAACCAATAGAGAAAGGCATCCACTACCTCAGTCCTTGGCAGGATGAAGCACTCTGGGCACAAAGCCCCCTCCAGAACCAGTGGAGAAAGGCATCCACTACCTCAGTCCTTGGCAGGATGAAGCACTCTGAGCACCAAGTCCCCTCCAGAACCAGTGGAGAGATACATCCACTACCTCAGTCCTTGGCAGGATGAAGCACTCTGGGAACAAAGCCCCCTCCAGAACCAATGGAGAAAGGCATCCACTACCTCAGTCCTTGGCAGGATGAAGCACTCTGGGCACAAAGCCCCCTCCAGAAGCAGTGGAGAGATACATCCACTACCTCAGTTCTTGGCAGGATGAAGCACTCTGGGCACAAAGCCCCCTCCAGAACCAGAGGAGAAAGGCATCCACCTGAGAGAGACCGTGGCTTTGCATTCCCCAGGATACAGCAGTGGGCAAAGCACCCACTGGAGAGATTTGAGGGACTGTGGCTTTGCACTCCTCAGGATAAAGCAGTGGGCAAAGCACCCACAGGAGAGACTTGAGAGACTGTGGCTTTGCACTTCCCAGGATAAAGCAGTGGGCAAACCACCCACTGGAGAGACTTGAGAGACTGTGGTTTTGCACTCCCCAGGATAAAGCAGTGGGCAACCCACCCACTGGCGAGACTTGAAAGACTGTGGCTTTGCAATCCCCAGGATTAAGCAGTGGGCAAAGCACCAACTGGAGAGACTCGAGAGACTGTGGCTTTGCACTCCCCAGAATAAAGCAGTGGGCAAACCACCCACTGGAGAGACTTGAGAGACTGTGGCTTTGCACTACCCAGGATGCAGCAGTGGGCAAACCACCCACTGGAGAGACTTGAGAGACTGTGGCTTTGCACTCCCCAGGATACATCAATGGGCATGCAGCCCCCTCGTGGAGCTGGCGTCGTGCACTCATCCGGCTGAGGTGCCCCCCCTTCCCTTGCCCCTGAGGTGCCTGTTTTATTTCGATCTGATGCCCCTGCAGTGTTCTCTCCGTTTCTATCGGGCATCGAGTGTGGGCCTCGCCCATGCATTTTGGGCCCAATGGTCCACAGACTATATAGGTGCAGTACCTAGACTTGAATTCTTGGTGTACATATTTGTTTATAGTGTATATACATTTTTGACTAATGGATGTGTATTCATTACAATGGTTACAATCATTTCCTTTTGTCCTTGCGTTCTTCCAGGGGGGTTGGAAGGTGTAAATGTAATGTTTCAGCATGTATTGGTGTTGTGGGTGAGGGTGGGGGTGGGGGTGTTGCGTGTGTTTGTCACTCTCTTTTCCTTCCCTCCTCCCCTGTGTTGTAGGTGCAGTACTCACCGTGGTCGTTGCCGCCGTCGGACGTGCTCCTGGTAGAGGAGCAGGAAGACTATCTCAGGGAGCATTTGGAGTTCAGGTTCCATGGCATCCTGGTTCCTCGTGGGCTGTGTAGAGGTGGATGTTTTCCCTTCCAAGTCCTGTTTCCGCCGTGTATTTGTTTGCGTTGAATCCGCCCCGGAAAAGGTGGCGGATTGGCCTGTCATAATAGTGTGGGCGGTACATTGTCTTCCGCCTGTCTGTTGGCGGTGACCGCCATGCTGTTTGTTTGTACCGCCGTGGCGGTCGGAGTGTTAAAGTGGCTGTCTATGTTGGCGGTTTCCGCCATGGCCATAATTCCATTTTTGGTTCGCCGGCCTGTTGGCGGTTTTACCCCCGCTTTACCACCGACTGCCAGGGTTGTAATGAGGGCCTATGTCTTCCTGATACGTATGCCATGTTAGTCAGAAGTTCCACAAGTATAACTCCATGACCAGTTTCATGCAGTCCCTGACATTTATGTACTTCTCTCAGACTGCTCCAAATATAGTTTTTGTCTCACAGTGTCAGCAGGAAAGTGGGTTGAGTTGAGTGCCTCCTGTCAGGGAGGCCCACAACAAAGGCACAAAAGAGGGAGGAGTTGCCTCACTTAAATGCCTCTGAACATGCTGCGAGTAACAGGTCTGGGTAAGAAGATGGGAAGGCATTTGCCTACACTGCAAAGGAACCTGTTGTCTTCTGTGCTTTACAGCTTAGTGTCTGATTCACTACAAAAGACCTCAAGATTGTCCTCGAGAACCCCTGCAATTCATATTGATGCCCAGATTTTCTCTAGCCTTCATCTTATATACCTCTCCTCTGCATGACATCGACAAGGATTGATGGACTGATGGATGCCCACAGCCATTTGTAGCACACACACATTCTTCCACATATACCTGAGCTGCGAACACACCTGCATCTATGTACCACATGGATTGGTGCAGAGGATCAAGTTGTGGGGGACTGGGAGGCCAATATAAGATACAGGAGAAATCAGTAGGCAGCTCTCTCTGCCAGGTGTCAGTAAAAAGGAACGTACTACCAACATAATCTGTTGCTAAAGCCACAGTCAGTTATCTACAGTCTGGTTCGAGGCGGCAGTAATCAAGCTCACTAAAGAAGAGTGAGCACGATGTGGCAATTCAGAGCATAGAGCTCAGCTTCAGGCTTATTCTTTGGCACAGCGTACCCTCAGTGGACACACGATTATCATGAGTGTGGAGGCCGAAAAGTCTAAAAGCAGCAGAGACTCGCTAAGAGAACTCAAGGCAGAAGCATACACTCTCCAGTGCCATGCAGGGAATCTTTTCCAATCATTCCCATGTCACTTGAATATGTATCCTTGCAAGATTGTGTTAGCAGCACATGCATCATTTGTATATCTGCATGTTATGCAAATAAAAATATGCTTAAGCTATGTACAGCTCTACATTGATATCCGTATATTATTCTGGTGCTTATTCCTAAATCCTACTAATAACATTTTCAAAGGTTACGCACATCTGGCCATGGTATTTCTTAGCTGTGTTTCGCTTTCAGTTTCACATTCTTCAAATGGAAGTAAGATTTTTGCCCTTCTGATTCTTCATCTAAAATCTCTCTCTGCCAGAAGCATACCCACATAAGAAAGGAAAACTTGATGCAAGCATCAGATAAAATGCTATTTTGCCTGTATATGCAGATCCTGACATGTTCTAATAGGTTAAGTTGATGTTTCAACACATGAACACATAAGCCATCATTACAAGTGGTGTGGAGTGGTCATTTCAAACATTCCCTGTGGATTTTTCACTCCTTTGGGCAGATTTACAAGAAAGTGGTGCATCGGTCCCGATGTGCCACTTTTCTTGCATCCCCCTATCGCCACCTAGCGACATGGTTGCACCATATTTATGATAAGGCACACCATGGCAGTTGTTAGTACAATAGTGTGAAAATATTTGACACGATTGTGGTGCTTTGCTGCACTAGTGTCAAAAATATTGATTCTAGTGCAGCAAAGCACTGGGAGGCCCATTGGTTACTATGTGTGTGTCAGGAATTAAAAAATAATGGAAAAAAGTGGCGCAGTGAAATGCTGCTAATTTTACTGCGCCCTTTTTATCAGGCCTCCCGATGCGGGAATGCCCCCTTGCATACATAATGCCTAGAGCAGACATAATGTGGCACAAGGGATTACAAAGTTGTGCAATGCATGCATTGCGCCACTTTGTAAATATGGGGCCAGATTTACAAGAAAGTGGCGCATCAGTACTGATGTACCACTTTTCTTGCATCGCCCTTGCCCCACCTAACAACAGTATGTTTGCACCGTATTTATAATACAGCGAACCATGGCATTCGTTAGAACAATAGGTTCAACATTTTTTACACTACTGTGGCGCTTTGCTACACTAACGTAATTTTTTTTGATGTTGTAGCAAAGTGCCAGTAGGCCCATTTATTTAAATGGGTGTGTCATTTTAACACCTGCACTGAGCAGGCGCAAAAAATTACACCAAAAGATTGTAGATTTCACTGCACTGTTTTTGCGGACTTCCTAGCACCGGAATGTCCCCTTTGCATACATTATGCCTAATGCAGGCATATTGTGGTGCAAGGGATCGCAAAGTGGGGCAATGCATGCATTGCACCACTTTGTAAATATGGCGCAGTGAAAATTGCCTCCTTGAGCCACATTACCATTAAAATAAGATGACACTAACTTGGCGCAAGGAAGCATTAGGGCCTTGTAAATCTGTCCCATGGTGTAGGGAAATGGCATCCTTAAGGCCATATAATCATTAAAAAATGACCCTAATGCGGAGCAAGGAGGCGCGAGGGGTTTGTAAATATGCCCCTAAATGCTTACAAGTTTGCGGGGTGCAGCATTTCACTTGGTTATGTCATTTGTTTTTCTACGTACATTTTGTAAATACCGAAATGCAGGGGGGAAAGGTGTGCTGAAAAGATGAAAAGGGCCTGGAAAACATGCACCAAAACATACATTATTCAGGGATCCACATGTTATTGCCCATTTTGGGCCTCGAGCTCGGAATGGCTCATAAATGGACATAGTGTTACAACAAGGAATTAGTAAAGCTGTGCCCAGTTTTACCACCTCCATTTAATAGGTCAACTCGTAATGAGGTCTACAAAATGCTAACTAATATAATAGAAAACCCGTATAAATTTAAAAAAACAATCATATTAACACACCCGTCATTTAGAGTACCAGAGTGGCATTATTTGGACTACCACAGACGATGGAGGCTTATAGAAATTATTTTTTAAAAGTACGCTTTTAAAGTCATACATTTTCATTACAAATTTAATGACACCACCATGAATACAAATAAACTCTTAAGAACCACAATCAAATAAATACAATGTGTATATAGTAGAATCTAAACATTATTCATCATCCATCAATATTGCCAGTATCCTCCCTTCCGGCAACAGAGGTATATATTATGCATAGCTTTATTAAGTGCCTCTTGGTATTAATTTCAATTTGAATGCAACACCAAACCACACATATTAACATGAAAATTGTAAGAAAGAAAAGAGTTGCGCATAAAATTTGAATCGAAACTTATTAGAATAAATGCACACGATAACCTGGTCACAAAAAAGGTGGCAGCTGAAAGCAATCATTTAACAATAACATGGGAAATAGAAATCAAGCTCTTTTTTTATTGCAAACATTTTCATTTAAACTGACAGCTGTTAGTCGCAAGGGATGTATGACCTACTATTCAAATTCATTATCTATAGATCATGTCGAATCAGAAGGGATTCTGCAGAAACGAAGAGCCATCAATTCAACTTTAACCCCCTAAAAAACAATGATCCCACTTACATTTTTGCTTGAAGAGGGGGACAGAGACTACAACGATGGCAACCAACCAAGAGACTCGGGTAAATGTGAATATAACAAAAAGTAAGTAAAAAAAACTCAGTGTACATTAAATCGAAAAATGCTCAAAACAGCTACACAGAAACTAATGTTACAAAAACAGAACTTTATAAACACTTCGTCTTATAATAGACCAACAGTGTGGCCAATTCACTCATTCATTTTACAAAATAACACATCCAAAAAAGTCAAAGTAGGTGGGGACACATAATTGGCCTTCAAAAAACTAACCTGCTATTTAGCAAAACTGGTGCCAGCTCATACAGGTCCAGAAACTCCAACTTGTTCTAGACACAAAAGATTGCAGGAAATATAGTCCAACAAAGTACCATACCTTGACCATACTATTCAACAAACAAACCTTTGCCAGCAGGAATAAGACATCGTTTTCAGTCAAGGAAAGATAGATGAAAAAAATATTCATATGCCAACATCAACAAAATAGAAATACTCAACCTGGACCTGAACAAACACTAACAACTAAAATCACCACTAAAGATAAATTGTTACACATGACAAATACTCCCTTAACAACCTCAGAAAGTCATTAAAAAGAAAGGGGACTTTTGGCACTCAATCGTTAATAAAAATGTCAAATTCAAGGATTCACAGCAAATTGCAAAGAGTGACATTTGACTGTGAAAGTGATATCATACTTACGAGTCTGGGTGTGAAAAGCATTTTTTGCTGGCAATGTTTTATGAAGCTTTTGATTTTTACCCATTATTAGGATTTAATGTTGTTTAGTGTATATCAGGTACTTTCTTGAAAAAAGGATTTTGTCCAAAGCTTAGCCTCAGTTTCTTTTTTTTAATCCCATCTAAGTACTCTGTTAGCATGACACTGCATTTAGTTAGGGATACCTCCAAACCACTCCACAGAAATTCAGTATTGTCCTTTGTTTAATCAACAGCCTCTCCATGAAGCTATGCAAGGCCTGAACATCCTCATTGCAGTCAGGACTCATTGTTCACTGAATATTGCTGAAAGCAGATTTCAGTTCACTGAATATTGCTGAAAGCAGATTTCAGAACCAAAGAATGTGGTTGTAGAGAGAACGCATAACTTTGGTTTTGCCATTATGCATTGCAGGAGTGACACTAAATTGTAATAAGTAATGCACATATCCTGTATCTTAATTTTACTAATGTGAAGTAGAGTATCCAGTGTATCGTTGAACTTGCATTCACAGTTGAAGATTAATAATTCCCATATGTTCAAATGTTGATTTTTAGCTTATTGGATTTCAATACGTGTGCACCTTTATACTCGTATTTTGAATAAGATATTATGATTAATTTACATATAAATCATATGTTGCTTAGATATTAATTGAAAATGCATGTATGAGCATTTATTTTGAATGTGCTTTGAAGTATCATTCTAAATTGGCTTGACTAAAGGCCTGAAATGATTATTTGTGTCTAACCATCAATGTGGAGTTGGCTTGTGTTTCAACATTATTTATTCTGTATTTGCCGGTGCACTGGTCTGAGTCTACAGTTAATGAAAAGTATGTTGTGTATTTGAGATAATAGATTATGGGAAGATATTTTCGCAAGGACATAGGGAGAGATAAGAAACAGAGAAGGAAGACTCATATTTGTGTGCCTTGCTCCTAGAGGCTCCCAAAGTCATCCTGATGTTTGACTCGGGGATGAGAACTTGGAGGGAGTTGCCAATTCCAATTGTGCATGGAAGATGTAAAACTACTGATGTTGATGATCTGGATTCTCGAACGTTTTGCAAGGTCTAAATTGATAATCAGTTTGCTATAGAAGAGCAGACCCCTTTACCCTTTGGCAAGAGCAGATTTCCTTGAGACTTAGAGACGTACAGACCTCTTTATTCCTGATCTGTCTGAGTGGCTTCATGCTATGCACACCTCTCGATCAGAACTTCTACTGCGGTTTCTGTTATGCCGGCACTTTCCTATTATTTCTTACATTACCTAGATTTCCTGAGAGGAAGAGGATCAAAACTTGTATGCTAATCACCAAATCCTATTTCTTATCTTCTGTATTCCTGCAACTCAGATTCTTGTATGCCTTAGGCTTGTATGATGTCATCTGATTCAACACTTTATTTCACCTTTGATTAATCTTTACTTATATATTATGTTTTTGAGATGCATTTACATCAATTTTTGCCCAAATTTGTAATAAGTCTTTGAACTCAAATCTCTGACTCCGAGATTGAATGCGTGACCAAATAGGTGGCATTTTTAAGTGATTTGAGGTGTTGATTTGCACTCCCTTTACCCCTCAGAACTCCTAAAAAGATCCATCGAAAAAAGAGATACAAGAAAAGAGACCCAAGCATCATCAGTAGCATACAGAATGTATTTTAACTAAGCACAGCAAGTTTGCGCTAAAGCCACACACTCTTGCTTATAAAATTAAATATGTTTATTCTTTTTACCACAGACAAGAAAACAATATAATCTAGTATTTCACTTTCTGTTTCCAATAAACCTTCTCATATTAAATTGTAATTGTATTTGCAATTGTAAATATTTTTATATAGCGCTTTCTACTCCTGACGGGCATCAAAGTCATTTTTGGTGAGTAGCACGTTACTCCGTAACCCGAAAGGATTAGTGGTGGATTAGTATATGGGAATATGAGTACAGTATTAGTATAGGGAGGTATGATTTAATTTGAACGGAGGATCTAAGTCTGTTAGTTGGATTGAATAGAATATTGGCGGTATAGAGGAGGGAAGAATCCAGAAGTGTTAATTGGGAGATCATAGTAGCAAGATGAGGTTTGGGATGAGTAAAAGAGAGATGGAGGAGAAAAGAGTCTGTAGAAAGGGGTTGGGGAGATCATAGTAGTAAAAAGGGGTTTGGAATTAGTTAAATTTGAGATAAATGAGGGAGAATTTAGTACGGTTGTTTTTTTTCAAGCATTTGCTTAAGCGCAAGGTGGACAATGTAATATTTATATGCATTTTCGAACTGATATGCAGCAGAGCATATATTATGTTGTTTTTTGTAGGTATTTCTTTTATGACATATGAAATAGTATGTGAATAATCATGCCCAATACACATCTCTCAAAAGATGGTATACAGCAGTTAAACTAGGCCAAGATGGCACTCTCTTTTTCCTTACTGTAATGGCTTTTGTTAGGTTGTCGTTGATGTTGACACTTTTGGGGATGTAATCACTGTTGGGGAGCCACTATGGTTGTGTGAGCAAGGCCACTGTGTCAGCCAAAACGCGTCATGTGGTGAACAAACAGGCACACCCTGCTTGCCTGAGTGAGCACTTTCATTTTGTGTAGACTGTGGATATACATAATATATAAAAATATACATATATATTTCCAAACCAAACAATTGGAAACAATTATATTGCAGACCATTGCACTCCAGGAGAGTTATTCGCTTTATTGTAATAATGTACAACACCAAAGTCACCACCAATGTTTTTCAACCAAAAGGTCTTGTTCACAGTTTGCATATATATATATATATCTCTTTCTCCAAATGGCCCCTGTCTGGGCACGCTCCATTAAGTCGGTGCTCGTGTCAGGGACGGGCCAGCCCTGTAAACAATACTCCACCAAATGACACTGAGTCATACATGGCACACACAGGAATCCTTGTGTTTGACATTTATTCTCACAACAGAAACGAGTAACCCAAACACCACCAACGCATTTCAACCACCAAGGTCTTGATCACCTTGATCAAGACCTTGGTGGTTGAAAGGCATTGGTGGTGTTTGGGTTACTCGTTTTTGTTGTAAGAATAAATATCTATCACAAGGATTCCCGTCTGTGCCGTGTATGACTTTGTGTCATTTGGTGGAGAATATATATATATATATATATATATATATATATATATATATATATATATATACACACACACATACATCTACAAGCTAAACTCTGAATGTGTTGTAGATTTTTTATAGTAGATAGAGATAATCCTTTGTAGAGATATAGTAGCGGTGGGGGAAGATGTGTCGCGGAGTTTTATGATGATGAAGCTTGATCTTGCTAATACTTTCAGTTGAGTACTCATTGTTTACTTAGAGTCCATGGTAATTCCAAGGTTTCTAACTTCCTTAGATACTTTAGGAGGTGGTCCGAGATCATCAAGCCACACCAGGAAAGGTCATACTTCTTCCAATCGCCACCTATGAGTATTTCGGTTTTGGAAGCATCCAGTTTGAGATGGCTCCATGTCATCCACTGATCAATGGCTCTGAGGCTATTGAAGATTTGTGAGTTTCTAATGTCTTTGAGGCATTCCAGTTTAAGCAGTACTTGTGTGTCATCTGCATAGTTGTAGCATGTGAGTTGAAATTAATTGATCATTGCTGATAATGACATCCTGTAGATGTTGAAAAGCATTGGTAAGTTGATTGAGTCTTGAGGGACCCCTGCTTTTGTGAAGTAGGGTTTGGATGTGAAAGGGGGAGTATGGATGACATTTGTTCTGATTTGAACGTAGGATGTGATCCAGTCAAGAGCAGTCCCCTCTATGCCATCTTCGTAGAGTCTTTGTATTAGGGTGTCATGGTCAACTTCATCAAAGGCAGATGAAAGGTCCAGGAGAATTAGTGCAGTAACTCCATTGTGGTCTATTGTGTTTTAAGATCATCCCAAATGGTGATGAGATCGGATTCAGTGCCTCTTCCTGGGTGGAATCCAGTTTGGTAGTCTGGACGTATAGGGTTATCTTCACTGAATAGTGACATATGGGTGAAAGCTGCTCTTTCCATCAGTTTGCCCAGGAAAGGTGAATATGTAATTGGTCTGTAGTTGTTGGGGCCATGTGGGTCCAGGTTTGATTTCTTAAATAGGGGGTGTATGTATGCCTTTTTAAGGTCTTCGGGAAAGGTTCCTGTAGTTAAAGAATTATGGATGAATCTTCCTCCTGGTGTGGCAGCAGAGGTACATAAAAAAAAATTCTTGAAAATGTGTGGTAGACAAGGGTCAGAAGGGTAGCTGAAAGGCCTGCTTGCTTTGACCAAATCCATAAATTCACTTTGTGATATTTGCTTGAAGGAGTGCAGAGGCTGGGTTGGCCTACTCTTGAAGGGGATTTTGGGAAACTGGTTGGTGCTGGTGGTGTTCCTTTGTTTTAAAAAGGAGACCAAAGTGTCTGCCTTGGTTGTGTAATGATTTTCCAGTTTGTCTGTGAATTCTTGAGTCAGAGGATGAACTCCTTCCATGCATGTAGGTTTTTGAAATTCATTGAGAATTTTATACAATTATTTATTTGCAGATATAGCATTTTGAATTCTGTCTGAGTAGAACCTTTTCTTAGCTTTTTTGATTGATGATTTATATATTTTGTTAAGTTTGCAGAGGTGAGGCTTGTCTTGAATGTTGTTTGTTTTGAGCCAGGTTTGTTGCAGCCTTCTGATTTGTTGTTGTATCTTTTTTAGTTTTATGTTTCTCCAAGGTACTTGTTTCCATTTATTCTGTTTTGTTTCTGTGAGTGGTATTAGGATATCAAAAGCTTCCTGTAGCCACTTATAAAGCTTTTGAACAGAATTTATTGTGTCTAGATCTGTTTTGGCTGTTGGTTGTGTTTTTAAGTATTCATCATTGAATTTGTTCCATGGTCGATAGATAAATGTATGTAAGATGGTCTTGGGTGTTTTTGATTTGTTGTGTTTTATGTTGCAAAGTTACCAAATGGTGGTCTGGCCATGTGACTGGTGTGATGCTTTGAACGGTAACTAGTTCTGGATTAGTAAAAATGACATATAGGATGTGCCAGCGATGTGTGTGCGATTGTGTACAATCTGATGAAGGTTTAATTTGACTAGGCCATTGATGACAGCTTTTGGATGAGGCATATTGGATTTGTCAAATCAAATGTTTAAGTCCCCAAAAATGCATAGGTTGGAGTATAGTGTTATAAGGTTTGAAACTGTGTCTAGAAATATGTCTGGAAATGTTGAATTGATATGTGGTGGTCTGTAAAGAAGGAGGAAGTTACAGGAGGAAGTTGGTGTAGGGTTGCATCTGGTGAGAATGTCCTCACAACCTTGTATGGAGATGTTGTGTGTTTTGCTGAGATATATATATTTTTTTTAATCTAACAGATAGATCACCTCCTTTTTTGCCTATATGGTTTTGTGTGATGGTTTGACATGATTCAGTTATGAAGAGTAAGTCAGTGAGTAGGTAGTAGATGTGGTTCTTGTTTTTAGAGAGTAAGCGAGCATTTATGAGTATGCAGTTTAGAGATTATATTTTGGTGGTGGTGTGATTTTGTTTTGTAGAGGAGTTATCAGTGTATTTTGAATTTGTAGCAGATGTGTCATTAGTGTTTATATTAACTGTATGAGGGTCACAATAGTGTTGTTTTTCTATATTGTGTTCCTCACCCAGCAGGCTTAGAAGGCATTTTGTTGGGTCTGCATGTGTGGGTTGTGGAGACAGTAGTTGAGAGTGAGATGGTGAGTTGTCTTGTTTTTGTAGAGTAGCCTTGTTGCACAATAGACACGGGGATGTGAAATTGTGAAGAGTGGCATGTTATATATTTTGTTTGTGTCTGTTTAGGGTGGAAGGAGGATGGGTTAGAGGTGGTGGTGAAGCATGCGTGTCATATTGTAAGGCTCTAAATTGTGCAACGGATGAGAGGCAGGTGATTGTATGTTGCTGTGTTGGGGTGTTTGTGGTAGAATTTGTGAAGATTGAGAATTTTGGAGTAAAATTGGTTTAGACTTTGTATAATTCGTGTAGTCAGAAGGGTGGGAGTTGGTGTGACGAAAAGTATTTTGAAAGTGTGTGTGATTTTGATGTGCTGGTGTGTGTTGTTTTCTTTTCTTTTAGTAGTGAGAGAAGATACAGATGTAGTGTGTTTTGTGAAGGATTTATATGTCAGTTGGCTGGTGAGTGGGGTTTGAAAAATACAGGGTGTGGTGTGGTGTTGTGTTTTCGAGAAGAGTGTATGTTGTGAGTAAGAGGGGATGGACATGAGTTATGATTGTTTGTGTTAGATTTGATCACTCGAAGAGGTAATATGTGTGGTGGATTAGAGTGTTAGGAGTCTGTGGTGTGTGTAATTGGTAAAAAGAGGAGTTTTTGTTGGATGTTGTGATGGAAGGCTGACTATAGGTTTTTTAGTGATAAAAAAAGTGGACTGTAATGAGTAGGTAGAGGACAGAGCTGGTGTTTTGTATGAATAGGAAGTGTGGGGCTGGATGCATTAAAATTATGTATAATGTGGCTTTGTGTTGTGTAGGTGATGTGTGGATGTGTCAGTGGTATAGGATAGAGTTGTGTTTTGTATGACAATGAAGGCATCATAATGCTGTAGTTTTGGTAGATTTCTGTATAGGTGTGGTTTGTGGTGTCTTGTAGTGGCTGGTGAGACACTGAAATCTGTATGAGGTTTGTTTGTGGTGTATGGTTAGAATGCCCTTCCTAATTTTGTACTTGGATGTTTGTGGCTGTGGAGGGCTCAAGGTGGTAGCTGGTGAGTGAAACATTGGGCAGCATCTCTGGCCCTAGGCCCGACCAGTCCTGACTAGGCCCAAACAGGCAGCTGCCCTTGTCCTCTACGCCCGTAGCCTCGACACCCAGGTGGTGATGCCCTGAACCCTAAGCTTAAATAACCCTATTTGCCAATGGAAAACTAGACCTAATCCTAACCATCAGATTCCTAATTCTAAACACTAGATCCAATGGGAGACTTGGCCCTATTAATCCAAAGCTCTAAGTTCAATATTAACCCAAGCCCTACTAACCAATCAGAACCCTAGCCCTGACAGCCATTCAGAGCTGTACCCTTATACCCTAAGTCCAGTGGAAACCGTAGCCCTACTAGCCAATCAAAGTTCTACCCCGAACAGCCAATGAGAACTGTAACTCTAAACCATTAATCCTGTAGAAATACTAGCCATAGGAACCAATCATAGCAGCAGATGCAACAACCAATCAAAACTGTTATCAGGGTGCAAGTGACCTTAAGCTCAGACTGCTGAGGCAGGGAGGTGCTCTTCTATTCAGAATCTCCTTGAATATAGACAGGCACAATCCACAATTTCTAGCTACCATATTCTACTTTTCAGTTAAAGGACAAATTTGAAACCACAGAAATACTGTTTCTCGCACACTTAAACTAATCACTGTTTCAAGCCAAAAACAAGTGCTGCACACACTTTCCTAGCACAGTTTAATCCACGAAGCAGATTAAGGAGTATCCTAAGCACACTCTGGTTTCTACATACAACATAAAATAAGAAACACATTTGTGGTAGATCAGGGGATCAATCACCGCACAATAATTGGGGTTTTTGAAGAGCTTTATTACCCACAGCCCAAAAAGCATCAGGAAACCAACTTTATTCAGAATCCCCAGCAAAACCCAAACAATCCACACAGAACAGAGCCTAGAAAACAGAATTATAAGTGATGTATGAGACACATCATCACAAAATTCTATTGGGTAACAGGTAACTGGCCATATATTGCCATCTGAGGGTTACTGTGACTTTTAAACATTCTGGCCTTTGACTCTGTGGTATGTGATGTCACCAGAATACCTCAACAAAATTAAAGCACCATTTTACATGATCATCCATTATGTCCAACTTTACCTATAGAGGATGGAAATATAGGTCCATCCACATAGACATATGACACACATATAAATTATTTATGCAAACAGGCTGATGCAATATGTTATTTCGCACCATATTTGAACCCAAAATGTGCCCTCAAGTTAATTGCTGGCACAAGGATGCATTAAACGGAAGCACCCCTAACAACAGCCATTCACATTCTGTTGTTCCAGAGTGTTTGAGATAAATTTAAACATGAATGGATACGGAGTGGCATCATATTGTAATTTAGGGAACTCTACAAAACAAACCTAACCGAGAATCATGTGAATTACTCTCCTGCATAATTTCAAATTTCATTGAGGCACAGTGATGCCTTCCGATTGCTAATCCTTGTAGAAGGATTGCATGAGTAATGCCAGCGAAGTGGATAGTTCTCAAGGGTGTCATCAGTACTGTAAGAAGAACATATATATTATGAAGTGCACCAAGTTAAGGAAATCTGCACGTTGACGGAATATCATCCTTTTTGCAACGTCCTGTGATCAAGGAGTTCCATACTCGACTCTGAGGTGACCCTGACTGACCACGCGCCTGCATTTGCGTTGGTTCATCGTTGACCTGTGGTTCAGGTAATAAAGATGGCAATTCTTCAATGACCTCAATCCCGATTACGGGCCTGATTTAGAACTCCATTGATTGTATATTCATCACTGTTGTGACGTAACCCTTCCTCTGAGTTCTAAATCAGGATCTATAACTCTGCAGTGCACCTCTACGAGAGTTCACCGTGGTTCAAGGTCAGGCTCCAGTCCAAGTGAAAGTCAGATTTCGAGTTCTCCCAAGGACAGTTAACTGTTAATTTAATATGTCCATGAAAAAGTAATGGTATTTTTAAATGATTTCCTTTAGACTGTGAATGTGGAAGACAGTTGAAGTTAGTTTTCTTTGTTGCTATGGTGATGAATGTCTCAGACACAGTGAAAACCAGTTAAAGTGATGGGAAAGATACTTTAGTATTATGTGTGTCAACTACACAATTACGTGTTTTGCAATAAATTCACTTGCAAACATGTATCATATTAAATGTCATATTTCTTTTACTTATACATAACCTTAAGCAATATAAACGTATTTGTCTAAGTGTGTAGTTCCTGGTTTGCATTTGTTAGAAAAAGGCACATTTTTGCATGGTCGAAAGCGTACAACTGAATGTTTCATTTTAAGGTGCTTCAAAAATAGTAGCCGTTTTAACCCTTTAAAGGCATAATTAAAATGTGTGCTTAAAAATAGCGCCAATGTATCAGAATCTATATGAAACACAGCTAAGTTATAATCATATTAAATTACATAGGACACGACTCGTTTTTCACATATCTTTGGTTAAAAGATGTGGATTGTTAAAAACAGATTTATTTTCTCTATAAAGAGCTTTCAGCAAACAGGAAACATATTTGAACCATTGACTTGCCTTGTTTGGAGCATGACTCCCAAGCAATGTTTTTAACAGTTTATTATCAGCGTTTTTAAAGTTAAAATGTGTTCATGAATTAACATTTTCCGGTGTGTTTTTTCCACTGATACTTCACGAGTCCCATTGGATAAGTCTTGACACTTTACTATAGGAACGTGTTTTTTCACCACATCAATCTAGCAAGCTGTAGTGAAGATGCAGAAGTTCTAACTTCCAAGGTACAGCTAGTTCAGCCTTCCACTAAAGATGGTAATTTATACATTGAAAGCTGTATGTTTGACTGCCTGCCTTTGATGATGTCTGAGCTTTTGTGACACTTGGAAGTTAGAAACGGGAGTTGGGAGAGAGATGACTCCAGGCGCATATTTAAAAGCCCCGAGCGCCAGCTGAGCATCACCTTTTGTTACACTCCTGTGGAGCTGTCCCCTACACATTTTTGGCATAATGGTGCCTTGGAAATTTGCCCCCCTGGAGGCAGATTTCTGTGCAGAAGGCCGTGAAATGGGTGTTGCTGTTGGCGTTCCACAGCGAAACACCCATTGCTTTTTTACACTGCCTCAGATTTACAAGTAAACGTAAATCTGAGGCAGTTCCAAAAACTAACACCACCCCAGGGGTGGTGTTAGCATGGTGCAACGAGGAGAAATACTTTTATTTCCCCTCATTTTTGATTTTTAGTATGTGAGCTGCATTGCAGCTGACATAGAATAAGCAAAAGGCCATTAATGATTGTCCATGTACAGGAAGGTGTCCCTTCCTGCACATAAACAATCATTCAATAATAACAATTTGCTACTTCTATGTGTGCTGCATTCTGCAGCACATATAGAAGTAACAAATCACCATTATTGATTGTTTCAGTGCAGGAAGGGACACTTCCATATTATATATCTAAAGGGTAACCTGGTAAAAACAGATCAGGGAGTGGGACAGGGTAAGATACAATACCTTAAGAAGGACCCACCTCCCAAGTTGGTTCCTAAAGAGGAGTTCCCGTAATAATGTTAGAAGAAAGAGTTTAGAAAATAAAATTAATAGTCACAAAAATTACTATTTTATTCATTGATATTCTTGATTATATTCAATGGTCATCACTCATGATATTATATACAAATGTAGGACCTTATTGTGACGCTCCTTCAAGAGAACTCATCCAAATATATCATTCAAACTACTCACACACTTGACCTCTCTCCTAAAAATCAAGGATCAATAACATTCAGACAATCCATGTATAGAAAAAATCTCCAGAAAGAAAAATTGTATACAAATATAATACATAATTTATGTGTTTCTGCTCTGAGAGATGATAATGTTATTCCAGTTTCACAAACATATTTATAGTCTGTTAATTACATTTCTATGTAAAAAGATTGACAAATCCATCAAACAAGAGGATATAACATTTCAAGTCATACTAGGCAGGACTCAAAAAGGGGAAAAGATGGAAAATTGTGTCCAATCCAAGTGTCGTGCCAACGCGTGTTTCAGTGCAGCATGACCATACAGTCCCCCACCTTCCTTAGGGGACACGACCACCATACAGTCCTTTGTTTAAAAACATTTCTACGGGGAGACTAAGGTTCTATCTCCCACAATCTATAATCAAAACAAATGATATAACTATAAGGATTAACTTGACCATCATAAAAGCACTGGATCATTATGGCCCTTATTACAACCCTGGCGGTCTGTGATAAAGTGGAGGTAATACCGCCAACAGGCTGGCGGTAAATGCCGCCAAATTATGACCATGGTGGAAAGAGCTCAGACAGACAGCCACTTTAACATACCGACCGCCAGGGCGGAATCGACAGGCACCACAGTGGTAGCCCCCTGCAGCCAGGCGGTAGTCAATATTCCGCCCACTGTATTAAGACAACCCGATCCACCACCTTTTCCAGGGCGGTACCAACGACATCAAAAGCCTGGTGGAAACACTGCACAGAAGGGAAACGACTCACCTTTGGAGACTCAGGGAAGAACCACGCCACCATGGAGCCTGAACTGCATATCTTCCCAATGCTGTTCTACCTCCTGCTCCACCACGAACACCAACGACAGAGAAGACGACCACAGTGAGTACAGCCGCCTAGCACACAGGGAAGGTGGGAGCAAAAAGAGAGTGAGACACACACGCAACATGCAACATCCCCCTTCCCAACACCACACACAAGCAGATGCAGTAATAAAATATATACACCCCATACCTCTCAGGAATAATTCAAGGACAACACGAATAGATAAAAGTGAGTGTAATAAGATAAATAAAGTAGTAATACGTGCATCTAATCAAAGAGTATATACATATTTACAAATCAAGGGACAATGCCCATTCCTCAATGTTCGTGGGCCACGGGGCCACACCACAAAGTCCAAGGCCCCACTTGTCTCCTGCACCAACATTGAGCGAACACTGCAGGGGCATCAGTTCGAAAATATCATCAAAGAACTCACCAAACCCAAATCCTGCACCATCGACCCTCCACACTCCCAAGACCTCTGAAACTGCCTCTCCAACTACTTACACCGCAAAATCGCAGACATACACGAAAGCTTCACATCATCAGCACCCACCATCACCACCACTGATACAACCAACACCACCACACCCTGCCGCACCAACCTACTGAACACCTGGACCCCACCAATGACGAAGAAATCGGCAAAACCATGAGCTCCATCCACTCAGGCTCCCCAACAGACCCTTGCCCCCACCACATCTTCAACAAGGCCAGCCAAATCATTGCTCCCAGCTCCGGGCCATCATCAACAGTTCCTTCGACACCGCAACCTTCCCAGATATTTGGAAGCATGCCAAAGTCAGCGCTCTTCTCAAAAAACCCAAAGCAGACCCTGAAGACCTCACAAACTACCAACCCATTTCTCTTCTCCCCTTCCCCGCAAAGGTCGTGGAGAAGATAGTAAACGTACAACTGTCTCGCTTCCTAGAAGACAACAACATACTTGATATCTACCAGTCTGGATTCCGCAAGAACCACAGCACTGAGACCGCCTTCATCGCCTGCACGGATCACATCAGGACTAGGTTGGACAAGGGCGAGACCGTCACCCTCATCCTCCTAGACCTCTCTGCAGCTTTTGACACTGTATGGCACCAAACCCTTCGCGCACACGTTTGTGACGCCGGAATTCGCCACAAAGCCCTGGACTGGCTCACCTCCTTCCTCTCCAAAAGAACCCAAAGAGTTTTCCTCCCTCCTTTCTGTTCTACAGCCACCAAAATCATCTGTGGGGCCCCCCAAGGATCCTCCCTCAGCCCCACCCTCTTCAACATCTACATGGCTCTTCTCGACAACATCCTCCGCCCACACGGCATCACCATCATTTCATATGCTGACGACACCCAGCTCATCATCTCCCTCACTAGGAACCCAGCCACCGCCAAGAATAACCTGCACGCCGGACTCCTCAACATCGCCAACTGGATGACAGCAAGAGACCTCAAATTGAACTCAGACAAAACAGAGATCATTATCTTTGACCCCAACAAGGCAGCATTGAACGACTCTTGGTGGCCCACCACCCTCGGACCCCCCCCAACACATACCACCCACGCACGCAACCTTGGCATCATCCTGGACTCGTCTCTCTCCATGACCCAGCAAATCAATGCCATATCATCCTCCTGCTTCAACACCCTTTGCATGCTACGCAAGACTTTCAAATGGATCCCTTTAGAAACAAGAAGAACAGCCACCCATGCCCTCATAAGCAGCAGACTGGACTACGGCAACGCCCCCTACGTAGGGAGCACAGCCAAGCTTCAAAGAAAACTCCAGCGAATCCAGAACCCAGCTGCACGTCTCATCCTCAACCTCCCTTGCCACAAACACATATCCACCCACCTCAGATCCCTACACTTGCTGCCCATCAACAAAAGGATCATTTTCAAAATCCTTGCCACGCTCACAAAGCCCTCCATGACACTGGACCGGCCTACCTCAAAGATCGAGTCAACTTCCACATACCAACTCGACAGCTCCACTCTGCCGACCTCGCCCTCACTACAGTCCCCAGCATCCAACTCACCACCTCCGGCGGCAGATACTTCTCCCACCTCGCCGCCAAGACCTGGAATTCCCTCCACACCAACTTACCCAATACCCAGGACCTCCTAACCTTCAGAAAGCACCTAAAAACATGGCTTTTTGAGCAGTAACCACCCTCCCCCCAGCGCCTTGCGACCCTACTGGGTGAGAAAATTATTTGATTGAAAATAGGCAGGCACCTCAGGGGGACGGGGAACGGGGGAGCACCTCAGCCGGCAGATGGAACAGCACCACTTGTCCTGGAGGGGGCAACATGCCCTGTGCGCTGTCCTGGGGAGTGCAAGGCCACAGTCTCTCAAGTGGGTGACTTGCCCACTGACTCTGGAGGGGGCAACATGCCCTGGGCTTGGTCCTGGACAGGCTGGGGTAGGTGAGTGTCTTACCCACTGGTTCTGGAGGGGGCAGCGTGCCCTGTGCTCTTCATCCTAGGTAGGATGGAGTGAGTGGATGGCTTTTCCACTGGTTCTGGGGGGACATTGTACCCTGTGCTTCTGATACTGGGGAGGATGGGGTGAGGGGATGGCTTCTCCACTGGCTCTGGAGGGGGCATCATGCCCTGTGCTTCTGATCCTGGGGAGGATGGTGTGATTGGATGGCTTCTCCACTGGTTCTGGAGGGGGCATTGAGCCCTATGATGCAGGTCTTGGGGAATGCAAGGTCACAGTCTCTCAGGTGGGTGTCAATCCCAAAGGATTTGCAGGGGCATCCCTCACAACAGCCCATGGACACAGGACTACATACTGTCTGCCGGCAGTGATGGCTGCTCAGTGGTGGTGATGGTGATGTTGCCGCTGGTTGTGGGGGGAAGCTCCTGCCCATCCCCTGCAGCCTCACGCGGCTGCCCACTCCTGGTGGTGGTGGTGGTGGTGCTGGTGGTGCTGGTGGTGGTGCTGCTGCTGCTGGTGGTGGTGGTGGTGGTGGTGGTGGTGGTTGTAGGGGGAAGCTCCTTCCCATCCCCTGTAGCCTCAGACAGCTGTCCACTGCTGGTGGTGGTGCTGGTGCTGCTGCTGGTGGTGGTTGTGCGGGGAAGCTCCTTCCCATCCCCTGCAGCCTCAGACAGCTGTCCACTGCTGGTGGTGGTGCTGGTGCTGCTTCTGCTGGTGTTGGTTGTGTGGGAAAGCTCCTGCCCATCCCATGCAGCCATGGATGGCTGCCCACTGATGGTGGTGGTGCTGGTGCTGATGCTGCGGCGGGTGGTTGTGGGGGGAAGCCCCTGCCCATCTCCCGCAGCCTCGGACGGCTACACTACCATGGTTGGTGGTGGGGGCTCCGAGGAGGAGATGCCCAGCCTCCTGTGTGAGCGGGCATGGGAAACTCGCTGAGGGGCTCCTGGAAGGGCGGTGCTGGTACGGGTTGGCAGCTGCACCTGCAGTCGGGGTGGGCACAAAGGTGTCCACCACCACCAGGGAGCTTCCATCAGAGGAGGTATCCGTTTCTGAACTGTCCTCTCCAGTCTCTGCCGTGGTGCTCCCCTCGCCCTCCGTCCCACTGGTGCCCTCACCGTCAGTGGACTCTGCCTCCTGAGTCCTGTGGGATACAGCTGCCTCCGTCACCGGTGCCTCTGCTCCTCTGCCAGATGATGCTAATCCACGTAAGGACAGGATGAGAAAACAGGAAATGGGGGGAGAGAGACAAAGGATACACTTGGTCAATAGCTGCACCAACACTACCATTGGCGTACACAGCACCCTCACACACAGGAAAAAGCCCTACGCACTATGCATGGCACTACCAGTAACAATGCTAGTCACCAGGGAATGGGGAGTGGCACATACTGCCCACTTCAGCATGCCTGGGACCTACACACCCCTGCCCAGTAGTGGATGCCTACTAGCTAGGTTGGAGGAATATCACATAAGAACCCTGCCCAACATAGGACCTACACTGCAATGTTAGCCCTGGTCTAGGGGCACCACATTCACACATCCCCCACCCAGATACCACCCCACCAGAAGTAAGTAGTAATAATGGGCACTGAACTCCCCCCCTTGTTACTGCTGTGATGCCCCCAAGCACCCACCCAGATCCGGAAAGGCCACTGCCAGTATGCTGGCCATCAGGGGGTCAGGGTTCGACGGGCACCCCTTCCTCGTTGGGAGGATCCCCAGCTGTGCCTCTGCCGTCTTCCGTGCCCAGCATCTCAGGTCCTCCAACCGTTTCCGACAGTGGGTGCTCTGCCTGCCATAGACCCCCAGGGTCCGCACGTCCTTGGCAATGGCACGCAATATACCCTTCTTTTGATGGGCACTGACCTGCAGAGGAAATATATACAGGGAAACCACCATTGCCCTCCCATCCTCTTATGCACAGACATGGCCCAGCATACATGCTGCACGCTTGCCAGGGTCCATCCACCAACCCCCTCTACACGAGACCTTCACACACACCCCTCCATGCGAGCTATCTGTGCTCCATTTCTTGGCAACTGGTTCTTTCCAAGTGACAGTGGGCTTGGTAGCAGGAATGTCACAACCAATGTTCTCAATAGTGCTGACCAGAGTGTTGTCTGCCCTGATTAAACACATGTGCAGCTACATTGTCTTCCCCCAAGTGGGGGCTTTGGCCACAGTGAAGTCTGACTTCTATGCAATGGGACATATCCCCAACATAATTGTGGCGAGTGATGGAACACATATTGCATTTGTCCCCCGCCAGAATGAACAGGTCTTCAGAAATCGTAAACGTTTTCACTTGATGAATGTGCAGATCGTGTATTTAGCAGACCAGTGCAACTCCCTTGTCAATGCTAAGTATCCAGGCTCAGTACATGATGCTTTTATCCTGAGGTATAGCAACATCCCAAATGTGATGCCCCAACTCCAGAGGCACATGGTGTGGCTAATAGGTGAGCCCTGGTTCCCACCCAGTGGCTGTTGGTGAATGGGTATGGTGTGGGCTATATGGCATAGTGTGCGGCTAACAGCTGTCCCTCGAAATTTACAAGTGACTCTGGTTACCCCAACCTCATGGCTATTGACCCCTGTGAGGAATCCCAGGACAAGGGCAGAGGAACGTTACAATGAGCCACATGTGCGAACAAGAAGGATAATAGAACGAACCTTCGGCCTCCTGAAGACCAGGTTTCGGTGCCTCCATCTAACAGGTGGATCCCTGTGCTACTCACCCAAGAAGGTCTGACAGATAATCGTGGTATGCTGCATGTTGCACAACCTTGCACTGAGACGCCATGTGCCTTTTCTGCAGGAGGAGGAGGCTGGAAATGGCTGTGTCGCAGCAGTGGACCCTGTGGATCGTGACAATGAAGAGGCTGAAGATGAGGACAACAGAACTGCAGTGATATGTCAGTGCTTCCAATGAGACACAGGTAAGACATTGCAACTTCACATTTCATTGACAGTTTTGTGTTTGACATTGTAACTGGCAGGCTGTGAATTCCCACTTCTTTGCCCACTCTCTGTACCCTTTGGCAAATCTTTTTGCAGATGTTGGTTCCGCACTATCGCTCCTGGTGTGTTCACTGCAGCCAACTAACGGTCTTTCCTATGTTTATATTACTGTACAGTTGAATTGCAATGTTTAAACCTTGTTAAACGAATACATAGTTAAATCATTTGGCATAATCCATACTTGTATTTTTTCAAAGGTTGTTAATTTAAGTGCTATGAAGAAAAGAGGGTAATGCAATGGGCTGGGGTGATGATGGAGGAATGTCCAGGGTAGAGTCCAGTCTATTGGTAGCACAGGTCCTTTTTTCCAAGGGGGCATAGGAAGTGGAGCAATGGCAGTTCAAGGTGGACAGGGTGACAGAGTGGGACACAAGGGTACATTCAGGAGATTCTTATTTCCTGCTGGGGGTCTTGGCAATAGTCTCTGGCTTATGCCTGGATCGCAAGGAACGTTTGCGGGGTGGTTCTCCTTCTGCAGGGGGAAGGGTGCTGGTGGCCTGTTGGTCCTATGGCAGGGCCTCCTGTCCACTAGCGGCAGCGGAGGTGGAGGGCTGTTCAGATGTTTGGCTAGTGGCAGGGGCACGCTGGTGTGACACTGCCGCCCTCATAATGGTGGCCATGTCTGCCAGCACCCCTGCAATGGAGACCAGGGTGGTGTTAATGGCCTTCAACTCCTCCCTGATCCCCTGGTACTGTCACTCCTGCAGCTTATCCATGATCTGGCCCATCGTATACTGGGAATGTTGGTATGCTCCCAGGATCGCGGTGAGTGCCTCCTGGAGAGTCGGTTCCCTGGGCCTGTCCTCCCCCTGGCATACAGCAGTCCTCCCAGCTTCCCTGTTGTCCTATGCCTCTGTCCCCTGAACCGTGTGCCCACTGCCACTGACTCCAGGTCCCTGATTGTCTTGGGAATGGGTGGTGGCCTGGGGTCCCTGTAGTGGTGGACACACTGCTGATTGACGTGTCCTGGGAATAGAGGTATGGGCCCGATTGGTGACTGCTGTGGTGGTGTTTCCTGAGGGAGGAGGCTCTGTGGAGGTGTGATACTGTGCCTGGGTAACCGTCTGTCCAGAGATCCCTTATGGGCCAGGTTGGTCATCCAGATCCAGGCAAGCAGAGCTGCTGTCATCACTGTGGGCCTCTTCTGTGAGGGAACTGGATGTTAGTGGCACCTCTTCGCCGGTGACATTGGGTGGGTTACCTGTGGGGATGTAAATGTTGTGTTATTGTTTCTGCGTGTCGTATATTGTGCATGGGTGTGTTGCCCTCTATCGCTGTTATTACCCTGGCAGCTTTGCCTTGTGTGAGTTGTTATTTAGTGGGCTAGGTGATTCTCTCTAGTGTGCATGCTGTGGTAATAGGTGTCCATGCAGGTCTGTGAGGGGTGTCATGCATTGGTGTTGCATGCAGGGCTTGGTATTTGGATGAGTGAGTCGTGATGGTGGGGTATGTGAGAGGTGGTGGAGTGATGGGAGTGAGGGTAAGGGTGGGGGTATGTGATGGCATGCATGTCAGGGGGTGATAGTAATAGAGATTTGACTTACCAGAGTCCAGTGCTCCTCCTACTCCTGCCAGGCCCTCAGAATGCATGATTGCCAAGACTCCCTCCTCCCATGTTGTAAATTGTGGGGGAGGGGGTGGGGGTCCACCCCCA